>NW_027078008.1:0-300000 GCF_963930625.1 Muntiacus reevesi
GATTTCGTGATGGCTACTGCTTGGCAGAGCTGGGATTGCCTCTGCCATTAAGTACCTCAGTGGCCAGCTGTGATAATAGCCATTACTTTCTCACTTAGAAACTTGCCATGTGCACTAGCGCAAGAACAGTGAAAGCTCCCCAGAGAAGCAAGTCAGGCAGACATGCTTCTGTTTTCTCACAGAAGCTGCTTATGACCGGCCCTGCTAACAGACAGATTGCTAATTCCAAATCAATAGACAGTTATGCAGATATTCTTTCGCAACTGAGCCACCAGGGAAGCCCTGCTAGCTCAGTTGCTAAAGAATCTGCCTGCAACGCAGGAGACCCCGCTTTGAGTCCTGGGTCGGGAAGATCCCCTGGAGAAGGGATAGGCTACCCACTCCAGTATTCTGGCCTAGAGAATTCCATGGACTGTGTAGTGCTTGGGGCCGCAAAGTGTCAGGCACGACCTGAGCCACTTTCACCTGCACATTCGGATATCACTTAAAAAAAAAAGAATGTGGTAACAGATCTAGAACCTCTGTCAAGCTCATGAGCGAGTAGTATAAATGTACAGAATCAGCTTTGTCCTGCATAGTTACTACCATCCTGTATTTGCTTTGAGAGGAGTTGAGCTACTCTTGGTACAGAGGAATGATTCTTTACCAACTGAGCCAAAAGGGAAGCCCACTAATCCTGGAGTGGGTAGACTATCCCTTCTCCAGCGGATCTTCCTGACCCAGGAATTGAACCAGGGTCTCCTGCCTGAGTAACACATATTGCGTAAAAATCGGTGAGGGAGCAGAACTAGGGACATTGATTGGTAAAATCAGTTTTCCTTGTCTAGATGGCTAGGGGACGCGAAAGAAATGTTGGTGTGGATTTAAAAAATTCTTCTGATACTATACAATAAATTTACTAGTTCTCTGCAGAAGTCTTTAATGAAGCACAGATATTGTCATTAGATTGCTTTGGTCATATCAGTCTTATCCACATTTATTTTTTAAAATCACATAGAGTGGCTTCAATCACTTGAAGAAACGACAAAAGGTTTCTTTGGTCTCCATTCTATACTGGATCGAGAGAAGGCAGTTGATCAGCATGATGCAGGAGCTCAAGATGTTTTTGGGAAAATCTTGACTAGTCTGTTTAATGATATGGAAGAATGAATTAAGGATGGCAGCACGAAACAGAAGGCCATGCTAGAAGTACACAAGACCTTGTTTGGTAAGTCCAAACATGACTTTTTCTTTCAATTGAAGGATAGTTGCTTTACAGAATTTTGTTGCCAAACATCAACGTGAATGAGCCACAGGTTTACATAGGTCTCCTCCCTCCTGAACCTCTCTCCCGTCTCCTCCTCCCCATTCCACCCCTCTAGCTTGTTGCAGAGCCCCTGTTTGAGTCCCCTGAGTCATACAGCAAATTGCATTGGCATCTCTTTTAACGTATGGTACTATGTTTCCATGTTCCTCTGCATTCATCTCACCCTCTCCTTCCTCCCCCCTGCCCGTGTCCATAAGTCTGTTCTCTACATCTGTGAATCCTTGGCTGCCCTGCAAATAATTTCATCAGTACCACCTTTAGTTCAAACATTTCTCCCCCCCCCCCCAAGCATTTCTTATTTCTTATTCCACTCTTACTGTCTTTAGTGTGAGACTGATCTCGAAACTGATATGAAAGTATTATTCTCAGCATGGAAAATTTGGAAGATGCAAACATGAAAAATTTAAAAAGTAACGCAGAGGCTAGTCACTCTAGGCTAAACCCTAAAACATTTATTGACTGATTTCTAGTTTCTCTTCTTTAACCTTTTTGATCTACGTAATCCTGTGTATTCCTTTTAGTTAGGGATTCATTTTTAGACTATCCTGACTCTTCCATTAAGTTCCAGTTTGGGGTCTGATACACTTACAGATGTGCCAAGTGCTTCCTGAATACTATAGAACATATTTTATGTTTAAAATACTTCCATGGGTATGTAGTGAGTCAATGATTTTAAGTTTATTTGTTACACATTTCAATGTAAAATCAATGTGTGAACTAACATATTCTCGATTTGGAAAAGGTGGCTTTTTTTGTTGTGTGTAAGAATTCCTCACGGGACCAAAGGTCATGGAGAGGTCTATTGTTTTTCTAAAATGGTTATAGTGTTGTTTATTTTCTGGTAATTGAATTAGGGTGTGAGTTGCAAAGCTTGTGTTTCTGTTCATTTCATTCAATCTGTTCGGGTTTCTTTCTCTCTCCTGAGTCAGAGAGTAATTTCCCATTGGTTGTCCAGTTACCAAGGTTGGTGTCCATGCATCCGTGCTGGTCTCTGCATTCATGTCCGGGTGTCCTGTGAAACACTAAGCTTAATTTATTTGGAAATGACCTAGCTGTGCAATATACTGTCATCACTCAGTTGAGCACAAGGATAGAAATTCGGGTGATCAAACTCCGGAGAAGGTTTCGTCGGAGAGGGGCGTGCTTTCAGGGGGTTGGGTTGGGAGGGGCGCGGACCGCGGATATCTCAGGTGCCCTCCCAACCTGGGCCTCTGCAGGCCTGCCTCTGCTCGGCAGCCTCCCCCCGCCCCCATCGCGTTTGCTGCTCAGGGCCGGGTGGTCTCTGAAGCTACCCGGCATCCTGCCCGAAGCCCCCCCTGCCCACACGCTGTCTTCCGGTGTCTCGCTGAACCCTCATCTCTTTCTGCCTCTGTCTCACCTGACGTGGGTGCGTGCGAGTGCCTGTCCGTGTGCCTGGCTGTCGCTCGTCCGCTCTCTCAGGAAGGTCCTGTGCTGGGCCCGTGGCGTGGGGGCAAGGCCGGCCTCGGTTTGGGGACAGGGCGGGGCTGAGGCACTCCAGGGGGTTTGCACAGCCGGCAGGATGGGCGTCTGGGGCCCCGGCTGGGCTGCCCCTAAGCCCGCAGGAGGCTCCGGGGACCTCGGCCCCGGGCCGACGCCCCGCTCGTCTGGAGCCACGTGACCCTGAGCAGCGAACGGGATGGTGGGGTCGGGGGGTGGGGGGGCACCGAGACGTCCTACCCGCTCAAGCAACCCCCCTCCCCAACCCCCGCCAGAGCTCCCGCAGACTCGCCAGGCCGCTCGGGGTGCGGGAAGCGGCCCGGGCCAGGCCAGGCGGCTGCTGGCCGGGGGTGGCGTCGGCTGGTCTCCCAGCTGCAGGGCCTGTCCCGGTTTTTCCCATCAGTTTCAACAGTGACGGTCACCCAACATTGTGAGTCGTCTAGATTTCTCACTGACACCCCTGTTAGGGAGTGGCTTTTTAGAGAGATAGGGAAGGTCACTTGGGGGATGTTAGTCATGAGAGAAAATAAGGGCTCAGGTGGGATTGCAGATGTCATCCAGGGGGTAAATAGAGACAGTTGTTGCTGGTACCAAGACATGAAGATTTTTTCCCCCCTTTCCCGAAAAGGCCATATTACGACCATATGGGGGCGCTGAGTAACAGCCCATAGCTCGGCTGGAAGGGTGGGCCTTTGATAGTGATACCCTGGGATGGGTTGGACATACCCCCAAACTTTGTCATTTATGCAGATGCAGCCCGGGCTGCTTAGGTTGAGTTGAGAAGCAGTGTGGTTTGCAAGTGAACATGCCTCGTTTAGGGAGAGATCAATAGCCATACAGGGAGATATGATTAGAAAGAGGAAGAACATCATATGATGCATTTTACTTATCTGAGGCAGGATTGATGGGGTTCTGCTTGAACAAGAGCCTGAGATCTTCAACAGGTTCACAGGAATAGCTGTCCTCTGGCTTTGGAGTCTCAGTTTCTGTCTCCCCCTCCTGTAGGCCATAGGGTTTTACTCTAGATTTGTGGACCCAGGCAGATAGACCCTTCACATTTACAGCAGTTGAAGTCACTAGAACAACCTGATATGGCCCTGTCCATTTCTCGGACAGCTGGTTTGGACTCCCTTTTTCTTGCCAGGTCTTTACTGATACTTGATCCCCTGGCTTTACCTGGGGATTTTTCAAGTCTTCCTGTGGTTTGTTCTCCATACCGTTGGAGTTCTTGCTGAAACCTTCCCAGGTCAATTATATGTTTTAAGAGTGTATTGGCATCCTCGTCAAGAAACAAATCAGAAGTTCAGAATGGTCGTCCATACATCATTTCATAAGGACTTAACAATAGTGGCCGTTTGGGGGATGTCCGTAGCCTCATGAGAGCTATGGGCAGCATATGTGTCCACTTATTATGTGTTTCTGACATAGCTTAGCCAGAGCCCTTTTAAGAGTCTGGTTGGCTCTCTCTACCTTTCCTGAAGCTTGAGGCCTCCAGGATGAGCGGAGCTGGTATTTTATGCCTACGCATGCGGCTAGGTTCTGGGGTATCGTGGTTGTAAGTGAGGGCCCGTTGTCACTCTGAAGTGACCGAGGCAGCCCAAACCTAGGCACTATCTCCTTCAGCAGAGCTTTACAGACTTCTGTAGCTCTCTCACTCTCAGTAGGGAACGCTTCGATCCATCCTGTGAATGTGTCAATAAAGACTAGCAAGTAAGGAAACCCTTGGGTCTTGGGCATGGCTGTAAATTCTAAATGCGGAGCGGCATTGCCAGTCCACTCCTGGGTATGATTCCCGATGATGGACAGGTGTAATTAGAGGAGGTCTGGTTTTTGGGTTATTTTTTAGACAGGTGTCACAATTTTGTGTGACCTGTTTAACAACCTTAGCTAACTGGGGATGGGAGAGAATAGGCTTAAGCAAGATTTCTAGATTATCTTTTCCAAAATGGGTGCTCTTATGTAAGGATTTAGTAATGTTTTAAACCTGAGAATCAGGGAGTATTATTTGGGCCTGATCAGGCTGATACCACCCTTGTGACCCAATCTCCCAACCCCGCTTAGCATATCGGGAATGTCCCCCTGGGGTAAAATCTGGAGTCAGGGTTTCCTTGGGGAAAAGGGGGCAGATAGCAGTGGCAGAGGTAGCTTCCCCGGCAGCTCGTCCTGCCTCTTGATCAGCTTTCCTATTTCCCTGAGCCTCTTTTCCTTGCCCCTTTTGGTGACTCTTGCAGTGGATGACAGCTAATTTTGCAGGAAGTTTGACTGCCTCCAGGAGCCTGAGAATGAGCTCTTTGTGTTTAATAGCAGAGCTTCGGGCACTGAGCATCCCTCTTTCTTTCCAAATTGCTGCACGGGCATGCAGAATGAGGAAAGCATACTTAGAGTCCATACACACATTAATCCTCTTTCCTTCTCCTAACTCCAAAGCTCTTGTCAGGGCAAAAAGTTCAGCTTTCTGGGCTGAGGTGTCTGGGGGAAGAGACCCACTTTCCTTAGTTTCTTCCAGGCTCACTACAGCATATCCTGCTTTCCTCTCTCCCTTTTCTACAAAACTGCTGCCATCTGTGTGCCAGTTTTCCTCTGGGTCAGATAAAGGTGTCTCTGATAGGTCCCGGCGAGAAGAGTATAACTCGTCTGTGATTTGTATGCATTGGTGATCCAGAGGGGAGGTAGGGGGATCTGGCAGTAAGGTTGCTGGATTTAAAGTCTGGCAGACCCTCAACTTTATTTCTGGAGTGTCAAGGAGGAGGGCTTGGTATTGGGTGATCCTTCCCCCTGTCATCAACCTGTCCCCTTTCGTTTCCAAGACTGCTTGCACCCGGTGAGGCGTATACACTGTGGTGGGCTGACCCAGGGTCAGCTTAGATGCCTCCTTAACCATAAGAGCAGTGGCTGCTACTGCCCGGAGGCAAGTGGGCCACCCTCTGGCCACCTCATCTAGTTATTTTGAGAGATAAGCCACAGGCTGTAATACGGGCCCCATCATCTGCTCTAACACCCCAAGAGCAGTTCCTGTCCTTCCAGAAACAAAGAGTCTAAAAGGCTTCTCCAGGTTGGGGAGGCCTAAAGCTGGGGCTGTAGTGATGGACTCTTTTAGGGCATTAAAGGCCACCTTGAAGGTCTCATGCCAGTCGAGTGGCTCTTCCTCTTTCCCCCTTAAATTTTCATATAGGGGTCTGGCCAGATTGCCATAATTCGGAACCCAGATCCTGCAAAACCCGGTCCTTCCTGAAAATCCCCTAAGCTGTTGTTTTGTTTGGGGGTACGGGGTATTTAAGATGAGGGATCTCCCCTCGGGGTCAGGCATTCTTTTTCTCTCCGTAATTATAAATCCAAGGTATTTTACTTGGGTTAAGCTAATCTGAGCCTACTTGGGGGATACTCGATAACCCTTTTCATACAGGAAAGTTAGCGTTTTAAATAATGTCTATTTGAGAGCTGGTAAAATCTGGCCTAGCTATGAGCAAGTCATCCACATACTGTATTAGACTACTGTTTATTAAAGTTAATTCCCTTAGTTCTCTCCCCGAGGAAGTCCCGAAGATATGAGGGCTGTCCCTAAACCCTTGGGGTAGTCGAGTCCAGTCGAGAGTTGTATGGTCTCTCTTGTTTCCAAGTCCCGCCACTCAAAAGCAAAGAGTTTTTGGGAATCAGGATGGAGAGGCATGCAAAAGAAAGCACCTTGAAGGTCCAAGACTGAGAAGTACTTGGCATTTCCTGGGACTTGGTATAGGAGGGTATATGGGTTTGGGACTATGGGGTGGATGGGAACCACAGCTTCATTAACAGCTCTTAGATCCTGGACGAATCGGTAAGATCCATCTGGTTATTGAACGGGCAAGATTGGGGTGTTTCAGGGGGACTCACAGCTGATTCGAGTTCCAGTATCTCGGTATTTGTTAACTAATGGTTTAAGACCCTCAAGAGCTACTGGTTTTAAGGGATATTGTCTTTTCCAAGGCTAGGCAGCATTTGGTCTCAGAGAAATCTTTACTGGTGGAACATTTATGGCTAAACCAGGGCTGGAGACATCCCACACCTGGGGATTGACCTCATCTAGACAAGTGACAGATTCCTCCTTTTCTACCTCTGACTGTAAATATTCAGACATAGGCAAAGAAAATTATCGACTTCTACCTTTGTGTCCCCAAGTCACTCTGGTTTGGAGGCGAAAATATTATTCTCAAAATGGAAAATTTGGAAGCTGCATACATGAAAAATTTAAAGAGTCACGCAGAGGCTAGTCAATCTAAGCTAACCCCTAAGACATTTATTGACTGATTTCTAGCTTCTCTTCTTTAACCTTTTTTATCTACAGTAATCCTGTGTGTTCCTTTTAGTTAGGGATTCATTTTTAGACTATCCTGACTCTTCCACTACGTTCCAGTTTTGGGTCTGATACACTTAGAGATGTGCCAAGTGCTTCCTGAATACTATAGAACATATTTTATGTTTAAAATACTTCCATGCTTATGTAGTGAGTCAATGATTTTAAGTTTATTTGTTACACATTTCAATGTAAAAGTCAATGTGTGAACTAACATATTCACGACTTGGAAAAGTTGGCTTTTTTTTGCTGTGTGTTTGAACTCCTCACCCGACCAAAGGTCATGGAGAGGTCTATTGTTTTTCTAAAATGGTTATAGTGTTGTTTATTTTCTGGTAATTGAATTAGGGTGTGAGTTGCAAAGCCTGTGTTTCTGTTCATTTCATTCCATCTGTTCGGGTTTCTTTCTCTCTCCTGAGTCAGACAGTAATTTCCCATTGGTTGTCCAGTTACCAAGGTTGGTGTCCATGCATCCGTGCTGGTCTCTCCATACATGTCCGGGTGTCCTGTGAAACACTAAGCTTAATTTATTTGGAAATGACCTAGCTGTTCAATACACTGTCATCACTCAGTTGAGCAGAGGGAGAGAAATTCAAGTGACAAAACTCCAGAGAAGCTAGTGTCAGAGCGCCCCGGCGTGGCATGCGTGCAGGGGGTTGGGGGGAGGGGGGCGGGGCGCGGAGCGCGGAGATCTCAGGTGTCCTCCCACCCTGGGCATCTCCAGGCCCGCCGCTGCTCAGGGGCCTCCCCCCGCCCCCATCGCTTTGGCTGCTCAGGGCCGGGTGGTCTCTGCAGCTGCCCGGCATCCTGCCCGAGGCCCCCCCTGCCCACACGCTGTCTTCCAGTCTCTCTCTGAACCCTCGACTCTTTCTGCCTCGGTCTCACCTGGCGTGGGTGCGTGCGAGTGCCTGTCCGTGTGCCTGGCTGTCGCTCGTCCGCTCTCTCAGGAAGGTCCTGTGCTGGGCCCGTGGCGTGGGGCAGGGCGGGCCTGGGTTTGGGGACAGGGCGGGGCTGAGGCACTCCAGGGGGTTTGCACAGCCAGCAGGATGGGCGCCTGGGGCCTCAGCTGAGCTGCCCCTAAGCCCGCAGGAGCCTCCGGGGACCGCGGCCCCGGGCCGACGCCCCGCTCGTCCGGAGCCACGTGACCCTGAGCAGCGAACGGGATGGTGTGGGGCGGGTGGTGGGGGGGCACCGATATGTTCTCCCCGCTCAAGCCACCCCCCTCCCCAACCCCCGCCAGAGCTCCCGCAGCCTCGGCAGGCCGCTCGGCGACCGGGAAGCGCCCCGGGCCGGGCCAGGCGCGTGCTGGCCGGGGGTGGCGTCGGCTGGTCTCCCAGCTGCAGGGCCTGACCCGGTTTTTCCCATCAGTTTCAACAGTGACGGTCACCCCACATTGTGAGACGTCTAGATTTCTCACTGACACCCCTGTTAGGGAGTGGCTTTTTAGAGAGATAAGGAAGGTCACTTGGGGGATGTTAGTCATGAGAGAAAATAAGGGCTCAGGTGGGATTGCAGATGTCATCCAGGGGGTAAATAGAGACAGTTGTTGCTGGTACCAAGACATGAAGTTTTTTTTCCCCCTTTTCCCAAAAGGCCATATTACGACCACATGGGGGTGCTGAGTAACAGCCCATAGCTCGGCTGGAAGGGTGGGCCTTTGATATTGATACCCTATGATGGGATGGACATACCCCCAACCTTTGTCATTAATGCAGATGCAGCCCGGGCTGCTTAGGTTCAGTTGAGAAGCAGTGTGGTTTGCAAGTGAACATGCCTCGTTTAGGGAGAGATCAATAGCCATACAGGGAGATATGATTAGAAAGAGGAAGAACATCATATGATGCATTTTACTTATCTGAGGCAGGATTGATGGGGTTCTGCTTGAACAAGAGCCTGAGATCTTCAACAGGTTCACAGGAATAGCTGTCCTCTGGCTTTGGAGTCTCAGTTTCTGTCTCCCCCTCCTGTAGGCCATAGGGTTTTATTCTAGAATTGTGGACCCAGGCAGATAGACCCTTCACTTTTACAGCAGTTGAAGTCACTAGAACAACCTGATATGGCCCTGTCCATTTCTCGGACAGCTGGTTTGGACTCCCTTTTTCTTGCCAGGTCTTTACTGATACTTGATCCCCTGGCTTTACCTGGGGATTTTTCAAGTCTTCCTGTGGTTTGTTCTCCATGCCGTTGGAGTTCTTGCTGAAACCTTCCCAGGTCAATTATATGTTATAAGAGTGTATTGGCATCCTCGTCAAGAAACAAATCAGAAGTTAAGAATGGTCGTCCATACATCATTTCATAAGGACTTAACAATAGTGGCCGTTTGGGGGATGTCCGTAGCCTCATGAGGGCTATGGGCAGCATATGTGTCCACTTATTATGTGTTTCTGACATAGCTTAGCCAGAGCCCCTTTAAGAGTCTGTTTGGCTCTCTCTACCTTTCCTGAAGCTTGAGGCCTCCAGGATGAGCAGAGCTGGTATTTTATGCCTAAGCATGCGGCTAGGTTCTGGGGTATCGTGGCTGTAAGTGAGGGCCCGTTGTCACTCTGAAGTGACCGAGGCAGCCCAAACCTAGGCACTATCTCCTTCAGCAGAGCTTTACAGACTTCTGTAGCTCTCTCTGTCTCAGTAGGGAACGCTTCGATCCATCCTGTGAATGTGTCAATAAAGACTAGCAAGTAAGAAAACCCTTGGGTCTTGGGCATGGCTGTAAATTCTAAATGCGGAGCGGCATTGCCAGTCCGCTCCTGGGTATGATTCCCGATGATGGACAGGTGTAATTAGAGGAGGTCTGGTTTTTGGGTTATTTTTTAGACAGGTGTCACAATTTTGTGTGACCTGTTTAACAACCTTAGCTAACTGGGGATGGGAGAGAATAGGCTTAAGCAAGATTTCTAGATTAACTTTTCCAAAATGGTCGCTCTTATGTAAGGAGTTAGTAATGTTTAAACCTAAGAATCAGGGAGTATTATTTGGGCCTGATCAGGCTGAAACCACCCATGTGACCCAATCTCCCAGCCCCGCTCAGCATATCGGGAATGTCCCCCTGGTGTAAAATCTGGAGTCAGGGTTTCCTTGGGGAAAAGGGGGCAGATAGCAGTGGCAGAGGTAGCTTCCCCGGCAGCTCGTCCTGCCTCTTGATCAGCTTTCCTATTTCCCTGAGCCTCTTTTTCTTGCCCCTTTTGGTGACTCTTGCAGTGGATGACAGCTAATTTTGCAGGAAGTTTGACTGCCTCCAGGAGCCTGAGAATGAGCTCTTTGTGTTTAATAGCAGAGCTTCGGGCACTGAGCATCCCTCTTTCTTTCCAAATTGCTGCACGGGCATGCAGAATGAGCAAAGCATACTTAGAGTCCATACACACATTAATCCTCTTTCCTTCTCCTAACTCCAAAGCTCTTGTCAGGGCAAAAAGTTCAGCTTTCTGGGCTGAGGTGTCTGGGGGAAGAGATCCACTTTCCTTAGTTTCTTCCAGGCTCACTACAGCATATCCTGCTTTCCTCTCTCCCTTTTCTACAAAACTGCTGCCATCTGTGTGCCAGTTTTCCTCTGGGTCAGATAAAGGTGTCTCTGATAGGTCCCGGCGAGAAGAGTATAACTCGCCTCTGATTTGTATCCATTGGTGATCCAGAGGGGAGGTAGGGGGATCTGGCAGTAAGGTTGCTGGATTTAAAGTCTGGCAGACCCTCAACTTTATTTCTGGAGTGTCTAGGAGGAGGGCTTGGTATTGGGTGATCCTTCCCCCTGTCATCCACCTGTCCCCTTTCGTTTCCAAGACTGCTTGCACCCGGTGAGGCGTATACACTGTGGTGGGCTGACCCAGGGTCAGCTTAGATGCCTCCTTAACCATAAGAGCGGTGGCTGCTACGGCACGGAGACAAGTGGGCCACCCTCTGGCCACCTCATCTAGTTATTTTGAGAGATAAACCACAGGTTGTACTACGGGCCCCATCATCTGCTCTAACACCCCAAGAGCATTTCCTGTCCTTCCAGATACATAGAGTCTAAAAGGCTTCTCCAGGTTGGGGAGGCCTAAAGCTGGGGCTGTAGTGATGGACTCTTTTAGGGCATTAAAGGCCACCTTGCAGGTCTCATGCCAGTCGAGTGGCTCTTCGTCTTTCCCCCTTAAATTATCATATAGGGGTCTGGCCAGATTGCCATAATTAGGAACCCAGATCCTGCAAAACCCGGTCCTTCCTAAAAATCCCCTAAGCTGTTGTTTTGTTTGGGGGTGCGGGGTATTTAAGATGAGGGATCTCCCCTCGGGGTCAGGAATTCTTTTTCTCTCCGTAATTATAAATCCAAGGTATTTTACTTGGGTTAACCTAATCTGAGCCTACTTGGGGAATACTCGATAACCCTTTTCATACAGGAAAGTTAGCGTTTTAAATAGTGTCCATTTGAGAGCTGGTAAAATCTGGCCTAGCTATGAGCAAGTCATCCACCTACTCTATTAGACTACTGTTTGTTAAAGTTAATTCCCTTAGTTCTCTCCCCGAGGAAGTCCCGAAGATATGAGGGCTGTCCCTAAACCCTTGGGGTAGTCGAGTCCAGTCGAGAGTTGTATGGTCTCTCTTGTTTCCAAGTCCCGCCACTCAAAAGCAAAGAGTTTTTGGGATTCAGGATGGAGAGGAATGCAAAAGAAAGCACCTTGAAGGTCCAAGACTGAGAAGTACTTGGCATTTCCTGGGACTTGGGATAGGAGGGTATATGGGTTTGGGACTATGGGGTGGATTGGAACCACAGCTTCATTAACAGCTCTTAGATCCTGGACGAATTGGTAAGATCCATCTGGTTTTTGAACGGGCAAGATTGGGGTGTTGCAGGGGGACTCATAGCTGATTTGAGTTCCAGTATCTCGGTATTTGTTTTCTATTGGTTTAAGACCGTCAAGAGCTACTGGTTTTAAGGGATATTGTCTTTTCCAGGGCTAGGGAGCATTTGGTCTCAGAGAAATCTTTACTGGTGGAAAATTTATGGCTAAACCAGGGCTGGAGACATCCCACACCTGGGGATTGACATCATCTAGACAAGGGACAGACTCCTCCTTTTCTACCTCTGACTGTAAATATTCAGACATAGGCAAAGAAAATTATCGACTTCTACCTTTGTGTCCCCAAGTCACTCTGGTTTGGAGGCGAAAGTATTATTCTCAAAATGGAAAATTTGGAAGCTGCAAACATGAAAAATTTAAAGAGTCACGCAGAGGCTAGTCACTCTAAGCTAACCCCTAAGACATTTATTGACTGATTTCTAGCTTCTCTTCTTTAACCTTTTTTATCTACAGTAATCCTGTGTGTTCCTTTGAGTTAGGGATTCATTTTTAGACTATCCTGACTCTTCCACTACGTTCCAGTTTTGGGTCTGATACACTTAGAGATGTGCCAAGTGCTTCCTGAATACTATAGAACATATTTTATATTTAAAATACTTCCATGCTTATGTAGTGAGTCAATGATTTTAAGTTTATTTGTTACACATTTCAATGTAAAACTCAATGTGTGTACTAACATATTCATGACTTGGAAAAGTTGGCTTTTTTTGCTGTGTGTTTGAACTCCTCACCCGACCAAAGGTCATGGAGAGGTCTATTGCTTTTCTAAAATGGTTATAGTGTTGTTTATTTTCTGGTAATTGAATTAGGGTGTGAGTTGCAAAGCTTGTTTTTCTGTTTATTTCATTCCATTTATTCGGGTTTCTTTCTCTCTCCTGAGTCAGACAGTAATTTCCCATTGGTTGTCCAGTTACCAAGGTTGGTGTCCATGCATCCGTGCTGGTCTCTCCATACATGTCCGGGTGTCCTGTGAAACACTAAGCTTAATTTATTTGGAAATGACCTAGGTGTTCAATACACTGTCATCACTCAGTTGAGCAGAGGGAGAGAAATTCAAGTGACAAAACACCAGAGAAGCTAGTGTCAGAGCGCCCCGGCGTGGCATGCGTGCAGGGAGTTGGGGGAGGGGGGCGGGGCGCGGAGCGCGGAGATCTCAGGTGTCCTCCCACCCTGGGCCTCTCCAGGCCCGCCGCTGCTCAGTGGCCTCCCTTCGCCCCCATCGCTTTGGCTGCTCAGGGCCGGGTGGTCTCTGCAGCTGCCGGCATCCTGCCCGAGGCCACCCCTGCCCACACGCTGTCTTCCAGTCTCTCTCTGAACCCTCGACTCTTTCTGCCTCGGTCTCACCTGGCGTGGGTGCGTGCGAGTGCCTGTCTCAGTGCCTGGCTGTCGCTCATCCGCTCTCTCAGGAAGGTCCTGTGCTGGGCCCGTGGCGTGGGGGCAGGGCGGGCCTCGGTTTGGGGACAGGGCAGGGCTGAGGCACTCCAGGGAGTTTGCACAGCCAGCAGGATGGGCGTCTGGGGCCCCGGTTGAGCTGCCCCTAAGCCCACAGGAGTCTCCGGGGACCGCGGCCCCGGGCCGACGCCCCGCTCGTCTGGAGCCACGTGACCCTGAGCAGCGAACGGGATGGTGGGGGGCGGGGGGTGGGGGGGCACCGATACGTTCTCCCCGCTCAAGCCACCCCCCTCCCCAACCCCCGCCAGAGCTCCCGCAGCCTCGCCAGGCCGCTCGGCGACCGGGAAGCGGCCCGGGCCGGGCCAGGTGCCTGCTGGCCGGGGGTGGCGTCGGCTGGTCTCCCAGCTGCAGGGCCTGACCCGGTTTTTCCCATCAGTTTCAACAGTGACGGTCACCCCACATTGTGAGACGTCTAGATTTCTCACTGACACCCCTGTTAGGGAGTGGCTTTTTAGAGAGATATGGAAGGTCACTTGGGGGATGTTAGTCATGAGAGAAAATAAGGGCTCAGGTGGGATTGCAGATGTCATCCAGGGGGTAAATAGAAACAGTTGTTGCTAGTACCAAGACATGAAGTTTTTTTTCCCCCTTTTCCCAAAAGACCATATTACGACCACATGGGGGCGCTGAGTAACAGCCCATAGCTCGGCTGGAAGGGTGGGCCTTTGATATTGATACCCTGGGATGGGTTGAACATACCCCCAACCTTTGTCATTAATGCAGATGCAGCCCGGGCTGCTTAGGTTGAGTTGAGAAGCAGTGTGGTTTGCAAGTGAACATGCCTCGTTTAGGGAGAGATCAATAGCCATACAGGGAGATATGATTAGAAAGAGGAAGAACATCATATGATGCATTTTACTTATCTGAGGCAGGATTGATGGAGTTCTGCTTGAACAAGAGCCTGAGATCTTCAACAGGTTCACAGGAATAGCTGTCCTCTGGCTTTGGAGTCTCAGTTTCTGTCTCCCCCTCCTGTAGGCCATAGGGTTTTATTCTAGAATTGTGGACCCAGGCAGATAGACCCTTCACTTTTACAGCAGTTGAAGTCACTAGAACAACCTGATATGGCCCTGTCCATTTCTCGGACAGCTGGTTTGGACTCCCTTTTTCTTGCCAGGTCTTTACTGATACTTGATCCCCTGGCTTTACCTGGGGATTTTTCAAGTCTTCCTGTGGTTTGTTCTCCATCCCGTTGGAGTTCTTGCAGAAACCTTCCCAGGTCAATTATTTGTTTTAAGAGTGTATTGGCATCCTCGTCAAGAAACAAATCAGAAGTTAAGAATGGTCGTCCATACATCATTTCATAAGGACTTAACAATAGTGGCCGTTTGGGGCATGTCCGTAGCCTCATGAGGGCTATGGGCAGCATATGAGTCCACTTATTATGTGTTTCTGACATAGCTTAGCCAGAGAGCCCTTTTAAGAGTCTGGTTGGCTCTCTCTACCTTTCCTGAAGCTTGAGGCCTCCAGGATGAGCAGAGCTGGTATTTTATGCCTAAGCATGCGGCTAGGTTCTGGGGTATCGTGGCTGTAAGTGAGGGCCCGTTGTCACTCTGAAGTGACCGAGGCAGCCCAAACCTAGGCACTATCTCCTTCAGCAGAGCTTTACAGACTTCTGTAGCTCTCTCAGTCTCAGTAGGGAACGCTTCGATCCATCCTGTGAATGTGTCAATAAAGACTAGCAAGTAAGAAAACCCTTGGGTCTTGAGCATGGCTGTAAATTCTAAATGCGGAGCGGCATTGCCAGTCCACTCCTGGGTATGATTCCCGATGATGGACAGGTGTAATTAGAGGAGGTCTGGTTTTTGGGTTATTTTTTAGACAGGTGTCACAATTTTGTGTGACCTGTTTAACAGCCTTAGATAACTGGGGATGGGAGAGAATAGGCTTAAGCAAGATTTCTAGATTATCTTTTCCAAAATGGTCGCTCTTATGTAAGGAGTTAGTAATGTTTTAAACCTGAGAATCAGGGAGTATTATTTGGGCCTGATCAGGCTGAAACCACCCATGTGACCCAATCTCCCAGCCCCACTCAGCATATCGGGAATGTCCCCCTGGTGTAAAATCTGGAGTCAGGGTTTCCTTGGGGAAAAGGGGGCAGATAGCAGTGGCAGAGGTAGCTTCCCCGGCAGCTCGTCCTGCCTCTTGATCAGCTTTCCTATTTCCCTGAGCCTCTTTTTCTTGCCCCTTTTGGTGACTCTTGCAGTGGATGACAGCTAATTTTGCAGGAAGTTTGAGTGCCTCCAGGAGCCTGAGAATGAGCTCTTTGTGTTTAATAGCAGAGCTTCGGGCACTGAGCATCCCTCTTTCTTTCCAAATTGCTGCACGGGCATGCAGAATGAGCAAAGCATACTTAGAGTCCATACACACATTAATCCTCTTTCCTTCTCCTAACTCCAAAGCTCTTGTCAGGGCAAAAATTCAGCTTTCTGGACTGAGGTGTCTGGGGGAAGAGACCCACTTTCCTTAGTTTCTTCCAGGCTCACTACAGCATATCCTGCTTTCCTCTCTCCCTTTTCTACAAAACTGCTACCATCTGTGTGCCAGTTTTCCTCTGGGTCAGATAAAGGTGTCTCTGATAGGTCCCGGCGAGAAGAGTATAACTCGTCTGTGATTAGTATGCATTGGTGATCCAGAGGGGAGGTAGGGGGATCTGGCAGTAAGGGTGCTGGATTTAAAGTCTGGCAGACCCTCAACTTTATTTCTGGAGGGTCAAGGAGGAGGGCTTGGTATTGGGTGATCCTATCCCCTGTCATCCACATGTCCCGTTTCGTTTCCAAGACTGCATGCACCTGGTGTGGCGTATACACTGTGGTGGGCTGACCCAGGGTCAGCTTAGATGCCTCCTTAACCATAAGAGCGGTGGCTGCTACTGCCCGGAGGCAAGTGGGCCACCCTCTGGCCACCTCATCTAGTTATTTTGAGAGATAAGCCACAGGTTGTAATACGGGCCCCATCATCTGCTCTAACACCCCAAGAGCAGTTCCTGTCCTTCCAGAAACATAGAGTCTAAAAGGCTTCTCCAGGTTGGGGAGGCCTAAAGCTGGGGCTGTAGTGATGGACTCTTTTAGGGCATTAAATGCCACCTTGCAGGTCTCATGCCAGTCGAGTGGCTCTTCCTCTTTCCCCATTAAATTTTCATATAGGGGTCTGGCCAGATTGCCATAATTCGGAATCCAGATCCTGCAAAACCCGGTCCTTCCTAAAAATCCCCTAAGCTGTTTTTTTGTTTGGAGGTACGGGGTATTTAAGATGAGGGATCTCCCCTCGGGGTCAGGAATTCTTTTTCTCTCCGTAATTATAAATCCAAGGTATTTTACTTGGGTTAAGCTATTCTGAGCCTACTTGGGGGATACTATATAACCCTTTTCATACAGGAAAGTTAGCGTTTTAAATAGTGTCCATTTGAGAGCTGGTAAAATCTGGCCTAGCTATGAGCAAGTCATCCACATACTCTATTAGACTACTGTTTGTTAAAGTTAATTCCCTTAGTTCTCTCCCCAAGAAAGTCCCGAAGGTATGAGGGCTGTCCCTAAACCCTTGGGGTAGTCGAGTCCAGTCGAGAGTTGTATGGTCTCTCTTGTTTCCAAGTCCCGCCACTCAAAAGCAAAGAGTTTTTGGGATTCAGGATGGAGAGGAATGCAAAAGAAAGCACCTTGAAGGTCCAAGACGGAGAAGTACTTGGCATTTCCTGGGACTTGGGATAGGAGGGTATATGGGTTTGGGACTATGGGGTGGATTGGAACCACAGCTTCATTAACAGCTCTTAGATCCTGGACGAATCGGTAAGATCCATCTGGTTTTTGAACGGGCAAGATTGGGGTGTTGCAGGGGGACTCACAGCTGATTCGAGTTCCAGTATCTCGGTATTTGTTAACTAATGGTTTAAGACCCTCAAGAGCTACTGGTTTTAAGGGATATTGTCTTTTCCAGGGCTAGGGAGCATTTGGTCTCAGAGAAGTCTTTACTGGTGGAACATTTATGGCTAAACCAGGGCTGGAGACATCCCACACCTGGGGATTGACATCATCTAGACAAGGGACAGACTCCTCCTTTTCTACCTCTGACTGTAAATATTCAGACATAGGCAAAGAAAATTATCGACTTCTACCTTTGTGTCCCCAAGTCACTCTGGTTTGGAGGCGAAAGTATTATTCTCATAATGGAAAATTTGGAAGCTGCAAACATGAAAAATTTAAAGAGTCACGCAGAGGCTAGTCACTCTAAGCTAACCCCTAAGACATTTATTGACTAATTTCTAGCTTCTCTTCTTTAACCTTTTTTATCTACAGTAATCCTGTGTGTTCCTTTGAGTTAGGGATTCATTTTTAGACTCTCCTGACTCTTCCACTACATTGCAGTTTTGGGTCTGATACACTTAGAGATGTGCCAAGTGCTTCCTGAATACTATAGAACATATTTTATATTTAAAATACTTCCATGCTTATGTAGTGAGTCAGTGATTTTAAGTTTATTTGTTACACATTTCAATGTAAAAGTCAAAGTGTGAACTAACATATTCACGACTTGGAAAAGTTGGCTTTTTTTTGCTGTGTGTTTGAACTCCTCACCCGACCAAAGGTCATGGAGAGGTCTATGGTTTTTCTAAAATGGTTATAGTGTTGTTTATTTTCTGGTAATTGAATTAGGGTGTGAGTTGCAAAGCTTGTGTTTCTGTTCATTTCATTCCATCTGTTCGGGTATCTTTCTCTCTCCTGAGTCAGACAGTAATTTCCCATTGGTTGTCCAGTTACCAAGGTTGGTGTCCATGCATCCGTGCTGGTCTCTCCATACATGTCCGGGTGTCCTGTGAAACACTAAGCTTAATTTATTTGGAAATGACCTAGCTGTTCAATACACTGTCATCACTCAGTTGAGCAGAGGGAGAGAAATTCAAGTGACAAAATTCCAGAGAAGCTAGTGTCAAAGCGCCCCGGCGTGGCATGCGTGCAGGGGGTTGGGGGGAGGGGGGCGGGGCGCGGAGCGCGGAGATCTCAGGTGTCCTCCCACCCTGGGCCTCTCCAGGCCCGCCGCTGCTCCGTGGCCTCCCCCCGCCCCCATCGCTTTGGCTGCTCAGGGCCGGGTGGTCTCTGCAGCTGCCCGGCATCCTGCCCGAGGCACCCCCTGCCCACACGCTGTCTTCCAGTCTCTCTCTGAACCCTCGACTCTTCCTGCCACTGTCTCACCTGGCGTGGGTGTGTGCGAGTGCCTGTCCGTGTGCCTGGCTGTCGCTCGTCCGCTCTCTCAGGAAGGTCCTGTGCTGGGCCCGTGGCCTGGGGACAGGGCGGGCCTCGGTTTGGGGACAGGGCGGGGCTGAGGCACTCCAGGGGGTTTGCACAGCCGGCAGGATGGGCGCCTGGGGCCCCGGCTGGGCTGCCCCTAAGCCCGCAGGAGGCTCCGGCGACCGCGGCCCCGGGCCGACGCCCCGCTCGTCCGGAGCCACGTGACCCTGAGGAGCGAACGGGATGGTGGGGGGCGGGGGGTGGGGTGCACCGAGACGTCCTCCCCGCTCACGCCACCCCCCTCCAAAACCCCCGCCAGAGCTCCCGCACCTCGCAGGGCCGCTCGGGGTCCGGGAAGCGCCCTGGCCCTGGCCAGGCGCGTGCTGGCCGGGGGTGGCGTCGGCTAGTCTCCCAGCTGCAGGGCCTGTCCCGGTTTTTCCCATCAGTTTCAACAGTGACGGTCACCCCACATTGTGAGACGTCTAGATTTCTCACTGACACCCCTGTTAGGGAGTGGCTTTTTAGAGAGATATGGAAGGTCACTTGGGGGATGTTAGTCATGAGAGAAAATAAGGGCTCAGGTGGGATTGCAGATGTCATCCAGGGGGTAAATAGAGACAGTTGTTGCTGGTACCAAGACATGAAGTTTTTTTTCCCCTTTTCCCAAAAGGGCATATTACGACCACATGGGGGCGCTGAGTAACAGCCCATAGCTCGGCTGGAAGGGTGGGCCTTTGATAGTGATAACCTGGGATGGGTTGGACATACCCCCAACCTTTGTCATTAATGCAGATACAGCCCAGGCTGCTTAGGTTCAGTTGAGAAGCAGTGTGGTTTGCAAGTGAACATGCCTCGTTTAGGGAGAGATCAATAGCCATACAGGGAGATATGATTAGAAAGAGGAAGAACATCATATGATGCATTTTACTTATCTGAGGCAGGATTGATGGGGTTCTGCTTGAACAAGAGCCTGAGATCTTCAACAGGTTCACAGGAATAGCTGTCCTCTGGCTTTGGAGTCTCAGTTTCTGTCTCCCCCTCCTGTAGGCCATAGGGTTTTATTCTAGAATTGTGGACCCAGGCAGATAGACCCTTCACTTTTACAGCAGTTGAAGTCACTAGAACAACCTGATATGGCCCTGTCCATTTCTCGGACAGCTGGTTTGGACTCCCTTTTTCTTGCCAGGTGTTTACTGATACTTGATCCCCTGGCTTTACCTGGGGATTTTTCAAGTCTTCCTGTGGTTTGTTCTCCATCCCGTTGGAGTTCTTGCTGAAACCTTCCCAGGTCAATTATATGTTTTAAGAGTGTATTGGCATCCTCGTCAAGAAACAAATCAGAAGTTAAAAATGGTCGTCCATACATCATTTCATAAGGACTTAACAATAGTGGCCGTTTGGGGGATGTCCGTAGCCTCATGAGGGCTATGGGCAGCATATGTGTCCACTTATTATGTGTTTCTGACATAGCTTAGCCAGAGCCCTTTTAAGAGTCTGGTTGGCTCTCTCTACCTTTCCTGAAGCTTGATGCCTCCAGGATGAGCAGAGCTGGTATTTTATGCCTAAGCATGCGGCTAGGTTCTGGGGTATCTTGGCTGTAAGTGAGGGCCCGTTGTCACTCTGAAGTGACCGAGGCAGCCCAAACCTAGGCACTATCTCCTTCAGCAGAGCTTTACAGACTTCTGTAGCTCTCTCTGTCTCAGTAGGGAACGCTTCGATCCATCCTGTGAATGTGTCAATAAAGACTAGCAAGTAAGAAAACCCTTGGGTCTTGGGCATGGCTGTAAATTCTAAATGCGGAGCGGCATTGCCAGTCCGCTCCTGGGTATGATTCCCGATGATGGACAGGTGTAATTAGAGGAGGTCTGGTTTTTGGGTTATTTTTTAGACAGGTGTCACAATTTTGTGTGACCTGTTTAACAACCTTAGCTAACTGGGGATGGGAGAGAATAGGCTTAAGCAAGATTTCTAGATTATCTTTTCCAAAATGGGCGCTCTTATGTAAGGAGTTAGTAATGTTTAAACCTAAGAATCAGGGAGTATTATTTGGGCCTGATCAGGCTGAAACCACCCATGTGACCCAATCTCACAGCCCCGCTCAGCATATCGGGAATGTCCCCCTGGTGTAAAATCTGGAGTCAGGGTTTCCTTGGGGAAAAGGGGGCAGATAGCAGTGGCAGAGGTATCTTCCCCGGCAGCTCGTCCTGCCTCTTGATCAGCTTTCCTATTTCCCTGAGCCTCTTTTTCTTGCCCCTTTTGGTGACTCTTGCAGTGGATGACAGCTAATTTTGCAGGAAGTTTGACTGCCTCCAGGAGCCTGAGAATGAGCTCTTTGTGTTTAATAGCAGAGCTTCGGGCACTGAGCATCCCTCTTTCTTTCCAAATTGCTGCACGGACATGCAGAATGAGCAAAGCATACTTAGAGTCCATACACACATTGATCCTCTTTCCTTCTCCTAACTCCAAAGCTCTTGTCAGGGCAAAAAGTTCAGCTTTCTGGGCTGAGGTGTCTGGGGGAAGAGATCCACTTTCCTTAGTTTCTTCCAGGCTCACTACAGCATATCCTGCTTTCCTCTCTCCCTTTTCTACAAAACTGCTGCCATCTGTGTGCCAGTTTTCCTCTGGGTCAGATAAAGGTGTCTCTGATAGGTCCCGGCGAGAAGAGTATAACTCGCCTGTGATTTGTATGCATTGGTGATCCAGAGGGGAGGTAGGGGGATCTGGCAGTAAGGGTGCTGGATTTAAAGTCTGGCAGACCCTCAACTTTATTTCTGGAGTGTCTAGGAGGAGGGCTTGGTATTGGGTGATCCTTCTCCCTGTCATCCACCTGTCCCCTTTCGTTTCCAAGACTGCTTGCACCCGGTGAGGCGTATACACTGTGGTGGGCTGACCCAGGGTCAGCTTAGATGCCTCCTTAACCATAAGAGCGGTGGCTGCTACTGCCCGGAGGCAAGTGGGCCACCCTCTGGCCACCTCATCTAGTTATTTTGAGAGATAAGCCACAGGTTGTAATACGGGCCCCATCATCTGCTCTAACACCCCAAGAGCAGTTCCTGTCCTTCCAGAAACATAGAGTCTAAAAGGGTTCTCCAGGTTGGGGAGGCCTAAAGCTGGGGCTGTAGTGATGGACTCTTTTAGGGCATTAAACGCCACCTTGCAGGTCTCATGCCAGTCGAGTGGCTCTTCCTCTTTCCCCCTTAAATTTTCATATAGGGGTCTGGCCAGATTGCCATAATTAGGAATCCAGATCCTGCAAAACCCGGTCCTTCCTAAAAATCCCCTAAGCTGTTGTTTTGTTTGGGGGTACGGGGTATTTAAGATGAGGGATCTCCCCTCGGGGTCAGGAATTCTTTTTCTCTCCGTAATTATAAATCCAAGGTATTTTACTTGGGTTAAGCTAATCTGAGCCTACTTGGGGGATACTATATAACCCTTTTCATACAGGAAAGTTAGCGTTTTAAATAGTGTCCATTTGAGAGCTGGTAAAATCTGGCCTAGCTATGAGCAAGTCATCCACATACTCTATTAGACTACTGTTTGTTAAAGTTAATTCCCTTAGTTCTCTCCCCGAGAAAGTCCCGAAGGTATGAGGGCTGTCCCTAAACCCTTGGGGTAGTCGAGTCCAGTCGAGAGTTGTATGGTCTCTCTTGTTTCCAAGTCCCGCCACTCAAAAGCAAAGAGTTTTTGGGATTCAGGATGGAGAGGAATGCAAAAGAAAGCACCTTGAAGGTCCAAGACTGAGAAGTACTTGGCATTTCCTGGGACTTGGGATAGGAGGGTATATGGGTTTGGGACTATGGGGTGGATTGGAACCACAGCTTCATTAACAGCTCTTAGATCCTGGACGAATCGGTAAGATCCATCTGGTTTTTGAACGGGCAAGATTGGGGTGTTGCAGGGGGACTCACAGCTGATTCGAGTTCCAGTATCTCGGTATTTGTTAACTAATGGTTTAAGACCCTCAAGAGCTACTGGTTTTAAGGGATATTGTCTTTTCCAGGGCTAGGGAGCATTTGGTCTCAGAGAAGTCTTTACTGGTGGAACATTTATGGCTAAACCAGGGCTGGAGACATCCCACACCTGGGGATTGACATCATCTAGACAAGGGACAGACTCCTCCTTTTCTACCTCTGACTGTAAATATTCAGACATAGGCAAAGAAAATTATCGACTTCTACCTTTGTGTCCCCAAGTCACTCTGGTTTGGAGGCGAAAATATTATTCTCAAAATGGAAAATTTGGAAGCTGCATACATGAAAAATTTAAAGAGTCACGCAGAGGCTAGTCAATCTAAGCTAACCCCTAAGACATTTATTGACTGATTTCTAGCTTCTCTTCTTTAACCTTTTTTATCTACAGTAATCCTGTGTGTTCCTTTTAGTTAGGGATTTATTTTTAGACTATCCTGACTCTTCCACTACGTTCCAGTTTTGGGTCTGATACACTTAGAGATGTGCCAAGTGCTTCCTGAATACTATAGAACATATTTTATATTTAAAATACTTCCATGCTTATGTAGTGAGTCAATGATTTTAAGTTTATTTGTTACACATTTCAATGTAAAAGTCAATGTGTGAACTAACATATTCACGACTTGGAAAATTTGGCTTTTTTTTGCTGTGTGTTTGAACTCCTCACCCGACCAAAGGTCATGGAGAGGTCTATTGTTTTTCTAAAATGGTTATAGTGTTGTTTATTTTCTGGTAATTGAATTAGGGTGTGAGTTGCAAAGCCTGTGTTTCTGTTCATTTCATTCTATCTGTTCGGGTTTCTTTCTCTCTCCTGAGTCAGACAGTAATTTCCCATTGGTTGTCCAGTTACCAAGGTTGGTGTCCATGCATCCGTGCTGGTCTCTGAATACATGTCCGGGTGTCCTGTGAAACACTAAGCTTGATTTATTTGGAAATGACCTAGCTGATCAATACACTGTCATCACTCAGTTGAGCAGAGGGAGAGAAATTCAAGTGACAAAACTCCAGAGAAGCTAGTTTCAGAGCGCCCCGGCGTGGCATGCGTGCAGGGGGTTGGGGGGAGGGGGGCGGGGCGCGGAGCGCAGAGATCTCAGGTGTCCTCCCACGTTGGGCCTCTCCAGGCCCGCAGCTGCTCAGTGGCCTCCCCCCGCCCCCATCACTTTGGCTGCTCAGGGCCGGGTGGTCTCTGCAGCTGCCCGGCATCCTGCCCGAGGCCCCTCCGGCCCACACACTGTCTTCCAGTCTCTCTCTGAACCCTCGACTCTTTCTGCCTCTGTCTCACCTGGCATGGGTGCGTGCGAGTGCCTTTCCGTGTGCCTGGCTGTCGCTCGTCTGCTCTCTCAGGAAGGTCCTGTGCTGGGGCCGTGGCGTGGCGGCAGGGCGGGCCTCGGTTTGGGGACAGGGCGGGGCTGAGGCACTCCAGGGGGTTTGAACAGCCGGCAGGATGGGCGCCTGGGGCCCCGTCTGGGCTGCCCCTAAGCCCGCAGGAGGCTCCGGGGACCGCAGCCCTGGGCCGACGCCCCGATCGTCCGGAGCCACGTGACCCTGAGCAGCGAACGGGATGGTGGGGGGCGGGGGGTGGGGGGGCACCGAGACGTCCTTCCCGCTCAAGCCACCCCCCTCCCCAACCCCCGCCAGAGCTCCCGCAGCCTCGCCAGGCCGCTTGGCGTCCGGGAAGCGCCCCGGGCCAGGCCAGGCGCGTGCTGGCCGGGGGTGGCGTCGGCTGGTCTTCCAGCTGCAGGGCCTGTCCCGGTTTTTCCCATCAGTTTCAACAGTGACGGTCACCCCTCATTGTGAGTCGTCTAGATTTCTCACTGACACCCCTGTTAGGGAGTGGCTTTTTAGACAGATAGGGAAGGTCACTTGGGGGATGTTAGTCATGAGAGAAAATAAGGGCTCAGGTGGGATTGCAGATGTCATCCAGGGGGTAAATAGAGACAGTTGTTGCTGGTACCAAGACATGAAGTTTTTATTCCCCCTTTCCCCAAAAGGCCATATTACGACCACATGGGGGCACTGAGTAACAGCCCATAGCTCGGCTGGAAGGGTGGGCCTTTGATAGTGATACCCTGGGATGGGTTGGACATACCCCCAACCTTTGTCATTAATGCAGATGCAGCCCGGGCTGCTTAGGTTCAGTTGAGAAGCAGTGTGGTTTGCAAGTGAACATGCCTCGTTTAGGGAGAGATCAATAGCCATACAGGGAGATATGATTAGAAAGAGGAAGAACATCATATGATGCATTTTACTTATCTGAGGCAGGATTGATGGGGTTCTGCTTGAACAAGAGCCTGAGATCTTCAACAGGTTCACAGGAATAGCTGTCCTCTGGCTTTGGAGTCTCAGTTTCTCTCTCCCCCTCCTGTAGGCCACCGGGTTTTATTCTAGAATTGTGGACCCAGGCAGATAGACCCTTCACTTTTACAGCAGTTGAAGTCACTAGAACAACCTGATATGGCCCTGTCCATTTCTCAGACAGCTGGTTTGGACTCCCTTTTTCTTGCCAGGTCTTTACTGATACTTGATCCCCTGGCTTTACCTGGGGATTTTTCAAGTCTTCCTGTGGTTTGTTCTCCATACCGTTGGAGTTTTTGCTGAAACCTTCCCAGGTCAATTATATGTTTTAAGAGTGTATTGGCATCCTCGTCAAGAAACAAATCAGAAGTTAAGAATGGTCGTCCATACATCATTTCATAAGGACTTAACAATAGTGGCCGTTTGGGGGATGTCCGTAGCCTCATGAGGGCTATGGGCAGCATACGTGTCCACTTATTATGTGTTTCTGACATAGTTTAGCCAGAGCCCTTTTAAGAGTCTGGTTGGCTCTCTCTACCTTTCCTGAAGCTTGATGCCTCCAGGATGAGCGGAGCCGGTATTTTATGCCTAAGCATGCGGCTAGGTTCTGGGGTATCGTGGCTGTAAGTGAGGGCCCGATGTCACTCTGAAGTGAACGAGGCAGCCCAAACCTAGGCACTATCTCCTTCAGCAGAGCTTTACAGACTTCTGTAGCTCTCTCAGTGTCAGTAGGGAACGCTTCGATCCATCCTGTGAATGTGTCAATAAAGACTAGCAAGTAAGAAAACCCTTGGGTCTTGGGCATGGCTGAAAATTCTAAATGCGGAGCGGCATTGCCAGTCCGCTCCTGGGTATGATCCCCGATGTTGGACAGGTGTAATTAGAGGAGGTCTGGTTTTTGGGTTATTTTTTTAGACAGGTGTCACAATTTTGTGTGACTTGTTGAACAACCTTAGCTAACTGGGGATGGGAGAGAATAGGCTTAAGCAAGATTTCTAGATTATCTTTTCCAAAATGGGCGCTCTTATGTAAGGAGTTAGTAATGTTTTAAACCTGAGAATCAGGGAGTATTATTTGGGCCTGATCAGGCTGAAACCACCCATGTGATCCAATCTCCCAGCCCCGCTCAGCATTTCGGGAATGTCCCCCTGGTGTAAAATCTGGAGTCAGGGTTTCCTTGGGGAAAAGGGGGCAGATAGCAGTGGCAGAGGTAGCTTCCCCGGCAGCTCGTCCTGCCTCTTGATCAGCTTTCCTATTTCCCTCAGCCTCTTTTTCTTGCCCCTTTTGGTGACTCTTGCAGTGGATGACAGCTAATTTTGCAGGAAGTTTGACTGCCTCCAGGAGCCTGAGAATGAGCTCTTTGTGTTTAATAGCAGAGCTTCGGGCACTGAGCATCCCTCTTTCTTTCCAAATTGCTGCACGGGCATGCAGAATGAGGAAAGCATACTTAGAGTCCATACACACATTAATCCTCTTTCCTTCTCGTAACTCCAAAGCTCTTGTCAGGGCAAAAAGTTCAGCTTTCTGGGCTGAGGTGTCTGGGGTAAGAGACCCACTTTCCTTTGTTTCTTCCAGGCTCACTACAGCATATCCTGCTTTCCTCTCTCCCTTTTCTACAAAACTGCTGCCATCTGTGTGCCAGTTTTCCTCTGGGTCAGATAAAGGTGTCTCTGATAGGTCCCGGCGAGAAGAGTATAACTCGTCTGTGATTTGTATGCATTGGTGATCCAGAGGGGAGGTAGGGGGATCTGGCAGTAAGGTTGCTGGATTTAAAGTCTGGTAGACCCTCAACTTTATTTCTGGAGTGTCAAGGAGGAGGGCTTGGTATCGGGTGATCATTCCCCCTGTCATTCACCTGTCCCCTTTCGTTTCCAAGACTGCTTGCACCCGGTGAGGCATATACACTGTGGTGGGCTGACCCAGGGTCAGCTTAGATGCCTCCTTAACCATAAGAGCGGTGACTGCTACTGCCCGGAGGCAAGTGGGCCACCCTCTGGCCACCTCATCTAGTTATTTTGAGAGATAAGCCACAGGTTGTAATACGGGCCCCATCATCTGCTCTAACACCCCAAGAGCAGTTCCTGTCCTTCCAGAAACATAGAGTCTAAAAGGCTTCTCCAGGTTGGGGAGGCCTAAAGCTGGGGCTGTAGTGATGGACTCTTTTAGGGCATTAAAGGCCACCTTGCAGGTCTCATGACAGTCGAGTGGCTCTTCCTCTTTCCCCCTTAAATTTTCATATAGGGGTCTGGCCATTTTGCCATAATTAGGAACCCAGATCCTTCAAAACCCGGTCCTTCCTAAAAATCCCCTAAGCTGTTGTTTTGTTTGGGGGTACGGGGTATTTAAGATGAGGGATCTCCCCTCGGGGTCAGACATTCTTTTTCTCTCCGTAATTATAAATCCAAGGTATTTTACTTGGGTTAAGCTAATCTGAGCCTACTTGGGGGATACTCGATAACCCTTTTCATACAGGAAAGTTAGTGTTTTAAATAGTGTCCATTTGAGAGCTGGTAAAATCTGGCCTAGCTATGAGCAAGTCATCCACATACTCTATTAGACTACTGTTTGTTAAAGTTAATTCCCTTACTTCTCTCCCCAAGGAAGTCCCAAAGATATGAGGGCTGTCCCTAAACCCTTGGGGTAGTCGAGTCCAGTCGAGAGTTGTATGGTCTCTCTTGTTTCCAAGTCCCGCCACTCAAAAGCAAAGAGTTTTTGGGATTCAGGATGGAGAGGAATGCAAAAGAAAGCACCTTGAAGGTCCAAGACGGAGAAGTACTTGGAATTTCCTGGGACTTGGGATAGGAGGGTATATGGGTTTGGGACTATGGGGTGGATTGGAACCACAGCTTCATTAACAGATCTTAGATCCTGGACGAATCGGTAAGATCCATCTGGTTTTTGAACGGGCAAGATTGGGGTGTTTCAGGGGGACTCACAGCTGATTCGAGTTCCAGTATCTTGGTATTTGTTAACTAATGGTTTAAGACCCTCAAGAGCTACTGGTTTTAAGGGATATTGTCTTTTCCAGGGCTAGGGAGCATTTGGTCTCAGAGAAATCTTTACTGGTGGAACATTTATGGCTAAACCAGGGCTGGAGACATCCCACACCTGGGGATTGACATCATCTAGACAAGGGACAGACTCCTCCTTTTCTACCTCTGACTGTATATATTCAGACATAGGCTAAGAAAATTATCGACTTCTACCTTTGTGTCCCCAAGTCACTCTGGTTTGGAGTCGAAAGTATTATTCTCAAAATGGAAAATTTGGAAGCTGCAAACATGAAAAATTTAAAGAGTCACGCAGAGGCTAGTCACTCTAAGCTAACCCCTAAGACATTTATTGACTGATTTCTAGCTTCTCTTCTTTAACCTTTTTTATCTACAGTAATCCTGTGTGTTCCTTTGAGTGAGGGATTCATTTTTAGACTATCCTGACTCTTCCACTACGTTACAGTTTTGGGTCTGATACACTTAGAGATGTGCCAAGTGCTTCCTGAATACTATAGAACATATTTTATATTTAAAATTCTTCCATGCTTATGTAGTGAGTCAATGATTTTAAGTTTATTTGTTACACATTTCAATGTAAAAGTCAATGTGTGAACTAACATATTCACGACTTGGAAAAGTTGGCTTTTTTTTGCTGTGTGTTTGAACTCCTCACCCGACCAAAGGTCATGGAGAGGTCTATTGTTTTTCTAAAATGGTTATAGTGTTGTTTTTTTTCTGGTAATTGAATTAGGGTGTGAGTTGCAAAGCCTGTGTTTCTGTTCATGTCATTTCATCTGTTCGGGTTTCTTTCTCTCTCCTGAGTCAGACAGTAATTTCCCATTGGTTGTCCAGTTACCAAGGTTGGTGTCCATGCATCCGTGCTGGTCTCTCCATACATGTCCGGGTGTCCTGTGAAACACTAAGCTTAATTTATTTGGAAATGACCTAGCTGTTCAATACACTGTCATCACTCAGTTGAGCAGAGGGAGAGAAATTCAAGTGACAAAACTCCAGAGAAGCTAGTGTCAGAGCGCCCCGGCGTGGCATGCGTGCAGGGGGTTGGGGGGAGGGGGGCGGGGTGCGGAGCGCGGAGATCTCAGGTGTCCTCCCACTCTGGGCCTCTCCAGGCCCGCTGCTGCTCAGTGGCCTCCCCCCGCCCCCATCGCTTTGGCTGCTCAGGGCCGGGTGGTCTCTGCAGCTGCCCGGCATCCTGCCCGAGTCCCCCCCTGACCACAAGCTGTCTTTGAGTCTCTCTCTGAACCCTCGTCTCTTTCTGCCTCTGACTCACCTGGCGTGGGTGCGTGCGAGTTTCTGTCCCTGTGCCTGGCTTTCGCTCCTCTGCTCTCTCAGGAAAGCCTTGTGCTGGGTCGGCAGAGTGGGGGCAGGGCGGGTCTCGGTAGGGCGAAAAGGCGGGGCTGATGTGCTCCAGGGGGTTTGTGCAGTGGGCAGGATGTGCGCCTGGGGCCCCGGCTGGGCTGCCTCTAAGCCCACAGGAGGCTCCCTGGACCCTGACCCCTGGCCGAAGCCCCGCCCGTCCTGAGACACATGACCCTGAGCAGCGAACGGAATGGTGGGGTGCAGGGGTTGAGGAGGCACCGAGACGTCCTCGCTGCTCTACCCACCCGCCCTCCCCCCACCCCAGGTTCCGCAGGTACGCCAGGCCCCGGCCGGGCCAGTCGGGTGCTGGCCGGGGCTGGCGGTGTGCGGGATCGTGGCGCCCTCCGCTGGCCCCCGAGCTGCCGGCCCTGGTTGGTCGGAATCCAGTCGCGGGTCGTGCAGCTCAAGTGCAGCGCGCGCCAGCTTGAGATATGTAGCCCCAGCCCCGAAGGACAGGTCAGAACGCAAGGGAGGCGCAACGCAGAGCTCTTGGGGCGCCTGACAGCCGCCTCGGTCTAAGGCCATAGCACCCTGAACGTGCCCTCTCTCCTCTGATCTGGGAAACTGAGTAGGGCCGGGCCTGGTCAGTACTAGCATGGGAGACTGCCTTGTAGTTAGGCGGTTTTGTGATTTTTCTGAATGCCTACTTCAGAAAGTTAGAATTGGATGACTGCACACAGGAAAACGAATAATGTTTTCACACATAATCTTAAGAATCCAGCAGCTGGTCATTCTTTTTCCTGTCCTAACACAGCTAACTGGAAGTCAGTTGCAGTAAGTTCTACTGACTTAAGACCCTCATCCCTAGTGGAGGATATATAGGAAAACCCATAATATATCTAAATAAACATGAAAGATAGAACGATGAGGAAAAAAAAAATGCTCAGTGACATCTTAGTTGGTATATGAAACACGACGATTATGAAAGCACAACCCATAATCAAGTCCAGGCCATGGAAGCCTGTGACTTTCACTGAGTGTTGACTTCCCTTTCAGCTGCGGTTGTAAAAAGTGCTTTGTAAAATACCTGAGGTTTGAAGCACTTGTAACCTCCTGAAGAGACTGCAATCAGAAGGCTTTCTAGAATATCCTGACGCTGTGGTGAGCTCAAGCAATACATTCTCCAGAGTTCGGAAGACAGACATGTTGGGAAGTGGGGATGACTTCTACTGCACTTAGGGAGAAAGGGCATGTACAGGTTGAGAAGCAACACCTCAGTGACGGAATCTTTAAAGACTCCATACATGGAGAAGGAAATGGCAACCCACTCCAGTATTCTTGCCTGGAAAAATCCATGGACAGAGGAGTCTGGCGGGCTGAAGTCCACGGGATTCCATGACTGATCGTGTGTGCACGAGGGTGGAGGGAGACGGGTTGGTAGCAAGAAACTGGTAGAAGTAAAAATAAGAAAAAAATATAAAATAAAGACTCGATAAATATGACAACGATTGGTAGGAATAAACCTTCAGAAGTGCCTTCTCAGACCTCCCGTCTGAAGCACAAGCATAATAAAGACACTGAGTTTTCACGGTCTCACACAAAATTAGACTGGCTTATGACAATGGGCAGAGAGGATCCTCTAAGACATCGGGGCTGGGCTTTACTGGAGGATGCACATCAATTGAGTGCATGGCTATGTGTTATGGAAATATGTCTTACTGGCAGGGCGGAGGCATTTTCTTGAAGAACACAGCAAATAACACTACAAATTCAAGGAATTTGGCTACAATGACAATAGCTGATTTCATGTTGGCTACTGCTTGGCAGAGCTGGGTTCGCCTCTCCCATTAAGTACATCAGTGGCCAGCTGTGAATGTAGCCATTAGTTTCTCACTTAGAAACCGAACTTAATACTTGCCATGTGCACTAGCGCAAGAACAGTGAATGCTCCGCGGAGAAGCAAGTCAGACAGACATGCTTCTGTTTTCTCACAGAAGCTGCTTATGACCGGCCCTGCTCACAGACAGATTGCTAATGCCAAGTCGATAGACAGTTATGCAGATATTCTTTATCAACTGAGCCAGCAGGGAAGCCCTACTAGCTCACTTGGTAAAGAAACTGCCTGCAACGCAGGAGACCCCGCTTTCAGTCCTGGGTCGGGAAGATCCCCTGGAGAAGGGATAGGATACCCACTCCAGTATTCTGGCCTAGAGAATTCCACGGACTCTATAGTCCATGGGGCCGCAAAGAGACAGGCACGAACTGAGCCACTTTCACCTGCACATGCGGATATTACTTAGAAAAAGAAATGTGGTAACAGATCTAGTACCTCTGTCAAGCTCATGAGTGAGTACTATAAATATACAGAATCAGCTTTGTCCTGCATAGTTATTACCATCCCGTATTTGCTTTGAGAGGAGTTGAGCTTCTCTTGTGAAAGAGGAATGATTCTTTACCAACTGAGCCACAAGGAAAGCCCACTAATACTGGAGTGGGTAGCCTATCCCTTCTCCAGCGGATCTTCCTGACCCAGGAACTGAACCAGGGTCTCCTGCCTGAGTAACACATATTGGGTAAAAATCGGTGAGGGAGCATAACGATGGACATTGATTGGTAAACTCAGTTTTCCTTGTCCAGATGGCTAGCGGAGGAGAAATAAAAGTTGGCATGCATTTAAAAAATTCTTCTGATACTATATATAAAATTTACTAGTTCTCTGCAGAAGTCTTTAATGAAGCACAGATATTGTCATTAGATTGCTTTGGTCATATCCGTCTTATCCACATTTATTTTTAAAAGTCGCATAGTGTGGCCTCAAATACTTGAAGACACGACAAAAGGTTTCTTTGGTCTCCATTCTAAACTGGATCGTGAGAAGGCAGTGGATCAGCATAATGCAGGAGCTCAAGATATTTTTGGCAAAAACTTGACTAGTCTGTTTAATGATATGGAAGAATGAGTTAAGGGTGGAAGCACGAAACAGAAGGCCATGCTAGAAGTACACAAGACCTTGTTTGGTAAGTCCAAACATGATTTTTCTTTCAATAGAAGGATAGTTGCTTTACAGAATTTTGTTGCCAAACATCAGCATGAATGAGCCACAGGTATACATATGTTTCCTCCCTCCTGAACCTCTCTCCCATTTCCCTCACCACTCCACCCCTAGCTTGTTGCAGAGCCCCTGTTTGAGTCCCCTGAGTCATACAGCAAATTTCATTGGCATCTGTTTTTACGTATGATAATATAATTTCATGTTACTCTGCATTCATCTCACCCTCTCCTTCCTCCCCCCTGCCCATGTCCATAAGTCTGTTCTCTACATCTGTGACTCCTTGGCTGCCATGCAAATAATTTCTTCAGTACCACGTTTAGTTCAAGCATTTTTTTTCCCCCAAGCATTTTTATTTCTTATTCCAGTCTTACTGTTTTTAGTGTGAGACTGATTTCGAAACTGATATGAAAGTATTATTCTCACAATGGAAAATTTGGAAGATGCAAACATGAAAAATTTAAAAAGTCACGCAGAGGCTAGTCACTCTAAGCTAACCCCTAAAACATTTATTGACTGATTTCTAGTTTCTCTTCTTTAACCTTTTTTATCTACAATAATCCTGTGTATTCCTTTTAGTTAGGGATTCATTTTTAGCCTATCCTGACTCTTCAACTAAGTTCCAGTTTTGGTTCTCATACAGTGAGACATGTGCCAAATGCTTCATGAATACTATAGAAAATATTTTATGTTTAAAATACTTCCATGCTTATGTAGTGAGTGAATGATTTTAAGTTTATTTGTTACACATTTCAATGTAAAAGTCAATGTGTGAACTGACATATTCACGATTTGGAAAAGGTGGCTTATTTTGTCGTGTGCTAGAACTCCTCACCCGACCAAAGGTCATGGAGAGGTCTATTGTTTTTCTAAAATGGTTATAGTGTTTTTTCTTTTTTTTTTTTTTAATTGAATTAGTGTGTGAGTTGCAAAGTTTGTGTTTCTGTTCATTTCATTCCATCTGTTCGGGTTTCTTTCTCTCTCCTGAGTCAGACAGTAATTTCCCATTGGTTGTCCAGTTACCAAGGTTGGTGTCCATGCATCCGTGCTGGTCTCTGCATTCATGTCCGGGTGTCCTGTGAAACACTAAGCTTAAATTATTTGGAAATGACCTAGCTGTTCAATACACTGTCATCACTCAGTTGAGCACAAGGATAGAAATTCAGGTGACCAAACTCCGGAGAAGCTAGTGTCAGAGCGCCCCGGCGTGGCGTGCGTGCAGGGGGTTGGGAGGACGGGGGCGGGGCACGGAGCGAGGAAATCTCAGGTGCCCTCGCACCCTGGGCCTCTCCAGGCCCGCCCCTACTCAGCGGCTTCCCCCTGCCCCCATCGCATTCTCTTCTCAGGGCCGGGTGGCCTCTGCAGCTGCCCGGCATGCTGCCCGAGTCCCCACCTGCCCCAAGCTTTCTTCGACTCTCTCTCTGAACCCTCGTCTCTTTCTGCCTCTGTCTCACCTGGCATGGGTGCGTACGAGTGCCTGTCTGTGTGCCTGGCTTTCGCTCGTCTGCTCTCTCAGGAAAGGATTGTGCTGGGCCGGCAGAGTGGGGGCAGGGCGGGTCTCGGTAGGGCGAAAAGGCGGGGCTGAGGCGCTCCAGGGGGTTTGCGCAGCGGGCAGGATGTGCGCCTGGGGCCCCGGCTGGGCTGCCTCTAAGCCCACAGAGGGTCCTGGGATCGAGGTCCCGGGCCAAAGCCCCGCTCGTTCGGAGCCACGTCACCCTTAGCAGCGAACGGGATGGTGGGGGCAGGGGGTGAGGGGGCACCGAGACGTCCTCGCTGTTCTACCCACACCCCTCCCCCCTCCCCAGGTCCCGAAGGCACGCCAGGCCCTGGCCGGGCCAGACGGGTGCTGGCCGGGGCTGGCGGTGTGCGGGGCTGTGGCGCCCTCCGCTGGACCCCGAGCTGCCGGCCCTGGTTGGTCGGAGTCCAGTCGGGGGTTGTGCGGCTCAAGTGCAGCGCACGCCAGCTCGAGAGCTGTGGCCCCAGGCCCGAAGTCAGGTCAGAACGCAAGGGAGGCGCAACGCGGAGCTCTTGGGGCACCTGACAGCCGCCTCGGTCTAAGGCCATAGCACCCTGAACGTGCCCTATCTCCTCTGATCTGGGAAATTGAGTAGGGCCGGGCCTGGTCAGTACTTGCATGGGAGACCGCCTAGTAGTTAGGCGGTTTTGTGATTTTTCTGAATGCCTACTTCACAAAGTTAGTATTGGATGACTGCACACAGGAAAACGATTAATGTTTTCATACATAATCTTAAGAATCCAGCAGCTGGTCATTCTTTTTCCTGTCCTAACACAGCTAACTGGAAGTCAGTTGCAGTAAGTTCTACTGACTTAAGACCCTCATCCCTAACGGAAGGTATATAGGAAAACCCATAATATATCTAAATAAACATGAAAGATAGAACGATGAGAAAAAAAAAATTCTCAGTGACATCTTAGTTGGTATATGAAACACGATGATTATGAAAGCACAACCCATAATCAAGTCCAGGCCATGGAAGCCTGTGACTTTCACTGAGTGTTGACTTCCCTTTCAGCTGCGGTTGTAAAAAGTGCTTTGTAAAATCCTGAGGTTTGAAACACTTGTAACCTCCTGAGGAGACTGCAATCAGAAGGATTTCTAGAATATCCTGACGCTGTGGTGAGTTCAAGCAAAACATTCTGCAGAGGTCGGAAGACAGACATGTTGGGAAGTGGGGATGACTTCTACTGCACTTAGGGAGAAAGGGCATGTACAAGTGGAGAAGCAAAACCTCAGAGACGGAATCTTTAAAGACTCCATACATGGAGAAGGAAATGGCAACCCACTCCAGTATTCTTGCCTAGAAACATCCATGGACAGAGGAGTCTGGCGGGCTGAAGTCCACGGGATTCCATGACTGATCGTGTGTGCACGACGGTGGAGGGAGACGGGTTGGTAACAAGAAACTGGTAGAACTAATAAATAAAACAACAACAACAAAAAAAACTAAAGACTCGATAAAAATGACAATGACTGGTAGGAATAAACCTTCAGAAGTGCCTTCTCAGACCTCCCGTCTGAAGCACAAGCGTAATAAAGACATTGAGTTTTCATGGTCTCACACAAAATTAGACTGGCTTATGACAATCGCCAGAGAGGCTCCTCTAAGGCATCGGAGCTGGGCTTTACTGGAGGATGCACATCAATTGAGTGCCTGGCTATGTGTTATGTAAATATGTCTTACTGGCAGGGCGAAGGCATCTTCTTGAAGAACACAGCAAATAACACTACAAATTCAAGGAACTTGGCTACAATGACAATAGCTGATTTCATGTTGGCTACTGCTTGGCAGAGCTGGGTTCGCCTCTCCCATTAAGTACCTTAGTGGCCAGCTGTGATTGTAGCCATTAGTTTCTCACTTAGAAACCGAACCTAATACTTGCCATGTGCACTAGCGCAAGAACAGTGCAATACCCAACAGGTAAAGGAATATGACAAGTGCCCACCAAGTCAAACAAAAGAGGAGGAGATAGGGAATCTATCTGAAAAAGAATTTAGAATAATGATAATAAAAATGATCCAAATCTTGAAAACAAAATGGAGTTACAGATAAATAGCCTGGAGACAAAGATTGAAAAGATGCAAGAAATGCTTAACAAAGACCTAGAAGAAATAGAAGATTGTCAATTAAAAATGAATAATGCAATGAATGAGATCAAAAACACTTTGGATGGAACCAAGAGTAGAATAATGGAGACAGGATAAGTGAGGTAGACAATAGAATGGTGGAAATAAATGAAGCAGAGAGGAAAAAAGAAAAAATGATCAAAAGAAATGAGGACAACCTCAGGGACCTCTGGGACAATGTGAAACACCCCAACATTCGAATCATAGGAGTCCCAGAAGAAGAAGACAAAAAGAAAGGCCATGAGAAAATACTCGAGGAGATAATAGCTGAAAACTTCCCTAAAATGGGGAAGGAAATAGCCACCCAAGTCCAAGAAACCCAGAGAGTGCCAAACAGGATAAACCCAAGGCGAAACACACCAAGACACATATTAATCAAATTAACAAAGATCAAACACAAAGAACAAATACTAAAAGCAGCAAGGGAGAAACAACAAATAACACACAAAGGAATTCCCATAAGGATAACAGCTGATCTACCAATAGAAACCTTCCAGGCCAGAAGGGAATGGCAGGACATAATGAAAGTAATGAAAGAAAATAATCTACAACCTAGATTACTGTACCCAGCAAGGATCTCATTCAGATATGAAGGAGAAATCAAAAGCTTTACAGACAAGCAAAAGCTGAGAGAATTCAGCACCACCAAACCAGCTCTTCAACAAATGCTAAAGGACCTTCTCTAGACAGGAAATGCAGAAATGTTGTATAAACATGAACCCAAAACAACAAAGTAAATGGCAACGGGACCACACCTATCAATAATTACCTTAAATGTAAATGGGTTGAATGCCCCAACCAAAAGACAAAGATTGGCTGAATGGATACAAAAACAAGACCCTTATATATGCTGTCTACAAGAGACCCACCTCAAAACCAGAGACACATACAGACTAAAAGTGAAGGGCTGGAAAAAAATATTTCACGCAAATGGAGACCAAAAGAAAGCAGGAGTCACAATACTCATATCAGATAAAATAGACTTTCAAATAAAGGATGTGAAAAGAGACAAAGAAGGACACTACATAATGATCAAAGGATCAATCCAAGAAGAAGATATAACAATTATAAATATATATGCACCCAACATAGGAGCACCGCAATATGTACGGCACACGCTAATGAGTATGAAAGAGGAAATGAATAGTAACACAATAATAGTGGGAGACTTTAATACCCCACTCACAACTATGGATAGATCAACTAAACAGAAAATCAAAAAGGAAACACAAACCTTAAATGATACAATGGACCAGCTAGACCTAATTGATATCTATAGGACATTTCACCCCCAAACAATCAATTTCACCTTTTTCTCAAGTCCACACGGAACATTCTCCAGAATAGATCACATCCTGGGCCATAAATCTGGTCTTGGAAAATTCAGAAAAATTGAAATCATCCCAGTCATCTTTTCTGACCACAGTGCAGTAAGATTAGATCTCAATTACAGGAAAAAAATTGTTAAAAATTCAAACATATGGAGGCTAAATAACACGCTTCTGAATAACCAAAAAATCATAGAAGAAATCAAAAAAGAAATCAAAATATGTATAGAAATGAATGAAAATGAAAACACAACAACCCAAAACCTATGGGACACTGTAAAAGCAGTGCTAAGGGGAAGGTTCATAGCATTACAGGCTTACATCAAGAAACAAGAAAAATGCCAAATAAATAGCCTAACTCTACACCTAAAGCAATTAGAGAAGGAAGAAATGAAAAACCCCAGGGTTAGCAGAAGAAAAGAAATCTTAAAAATTAGGGCAGAAATAAATGCAAAAGAAACTAAAGAGACCATAGCAAAAATCAACAAAGCTAAAAGCTGGTTTTTTGAAAAAATAAACAAAATTGACAAACCATTAGCAAGACTCATTAAGAAACAAAGAGAGAAGAACCAAATTAACAAAATAAGAAATGAAAAGGGTGAGATCACAACAGACAACACTGAAATACAAAGGATCATAAGAGACTACTACCAGCAGCTCTATGCCAATAAAATTGACAACTTGGATGAAATGGACAAATTTTAGAAAAGTATAACTTTCCAAAACTGAACCAGGAAGAAATAGAAGATCTTAACAGACCCATCACAAGCAAGGAAATCGAAACTGTAATCAAAAATCTTCCAGGAAACAAAAGCCCAGTACCAGATGGCTTCACAGCTGAATTCTACCAAAAATTTAGAGAAGAGCTAACACCTATCTTACTCAAACTCTTCCAGAAAATTGAGGAAGAAGGTAAACTTCCAAACTCATTCTATGAGGCCACCATCACCCTAATTCCAAAACCACACAAAGATGCCACAAAAAAAGAAAACTACAGGCCAATATCACTGATGAACATAGATGCAGAAATCCTTAGCAAAATTCTAGCAAATAGAATCCAACAACATCTTAAAAAAATCATACACCATGACCAAGTGGGCTTTATCCCAGGAATGCAAGGATTCTTCAATATCTGCAAATCAATCAATGTAATACACCACATTAACAAATTGAAAGATAAAAACCATATGATTATCTCAATAGATGCAGAGAAAGCCTTTGACAAAATTCAACACTCATTTATGATTAAAACTCTCCAGAAAGCAGGAATAGAGGGAACATACCTCAACATAATAAAAGCTATATATGACAAACCCACAGCAAGCATCACCCTCAATGGTGAAAAATTGAAAGCATTTCCCCTGAAATCAGGAACAAGACAAGGGTGCCCACTCTCACCACTATTATTCAACATCGTCTTGGAAGTTTTGGCCACAGCAATCAGAGCAGAAAAAGAAGTAAAAGGAATCCAGATAGGAAAAGAAGAAGTGAAACTCTCGTTGTTTGCAGTTGACATGATCCTCTACATAGAAAACCCTAAATACTCTTCCAGAAAATTACTAGAGCTAACCAATGAATATAGTAAAGTTGCAGGATATAAAATTAACACACAGAAATCCCTTGCATTCCTATATACTAACAATGAAAAAACAGAAAGAGAAATTAAGGAAACAATACCATTCTCCATTGCAACAAAAAGAATAAAATACTTAGGAGTATATCTACCTAAAGAAACAAAAGACCTGTACATAGAAAACTATAAAACACTGATGAAAGAAATCAAAGAGGACACAAACAGATGGAGAAACATACCGTGTTCATGGATTGGAAGAATCAATATTGTCAAAATGGCTATTCTACCCAAAGCAATCTATAGATTCAATGCAATCCCTATCAAACTACCAACGGTATTTTTCACAGAACTAGAACAAATAATTTCACAATTTGTATGGAAATACAGAAAACCACGAATAGCCAAAGTAATCTTGAGAAAGAAGAATGGAACTGGAGGAATCAACCTGTCTGACTTCAGTCTCTACTACAAAGCCACAGTCATCAAGACAGTATGGTACTGGCACAAAGACAGAAATATAGATCAATGGAACAGAATAGAAAGCCTAGAGATAAATCCACGAACCTATGAACACCTTATCTTTGACAAAGGAGGCAAGGATATACAACGGAAAAAAGACAACTGCTTTAACAAGTGGTGCTGGGAAAACTGGTCAACCACCTGTAAAAGAATGAAACTAGAACACTTTCTAACACCACACACAAAAATAAACTCAAAATGGATTAAAGATCTAAATGTAAGACCAGAAACTATAAAACTCCTAGAGGAGAACTTAGGCAAAACACTCTCCGACATGAATCACAGCAGGGTCCTCTATGACCCACCTCCCAGAATATTGGAAATAAAAGCAAAAATAAACAAATGGGACCTAATGAAACTTAAAAGCTTCTGCACTACAAAGGAAACTATAAGTAAGGTGAAAAGACAGCCCTCAGATTGGGAGAAAATAATAGCAAATGAAGAAACAGACAAAGGATTAATCTCAAAAATATACAAGAAACTCCTGAAGCTCAATTCCAGAAAAATAAATGACCCAATCAAAAAATGGGCCAAAGAACTGAACAGACATTTCTCCAAAGAAGACATACAGATGGCTAACAAACACATGAAAAGATGCTCAACATCACTCATTATTAGAGAAATGCAAATCAAAACCACAATGAGGTACCATTACACGCCAGTCAGGATGGCTGCTATCCAAAAGTCTACAAGCAATAAATGCTGGAGTGGGTGTGGAGAAAAGGGAACCCTCTTCCACTGTTGGTGGGAATGCAAACTAGTACAGCCACTATGGAAAACAGTGTGGAGATTTCTTAAAAAACTGGAAATAGAACTGCCATTTGACCCAGCAATACCACTTCTGGGCATACACACCACGGAAACCAGATCTGAAAGAGACACGTGCACCCCATTGTTCATCGCAGCACTGTTTATAATAGCCAGGACATGGAAGCAGCCTAGATGCCCATCAGCAGATGAATGGATAAGGAAGCTGTGGTACATATACACCATGGAATATTACTCAGCCATTAAAAAGAATTCATTTGAATCAGTTCTAATGAGATGGATGAAACTGGAGCCCGTTATTCAGAGTGAAGTAAGCCAGAAAAATAAAGAACATTACAGCATACTAACACATATATATGGAATTTAGAAAGATGGTAATGATAACCCTATATGCAAAACAGAAAAAGAGACACAGAAGTACAGAACAGACTTTTGGACTCTGTGGGAGAAGGTGAGGGTGGGATGTTTCAAAAGAACAGCATGTATTTTATCTATGGTGAAAGAGATCAGTAGCCCAGGTGAGATGCATGAGACGAGTGCTCGGGCCTGGTGCACTGGGAGGACCCAGAGGAGTCGGGTGGAGAGGGAGGTGGGAGGGGGGATCGGGATGGGGAATACGTGTAACTCTATGGCTGATTCGTGTCAATGTATGACAAAACCCACTGAAATGTTGTGAAGTAATTGGCCTCCAACTAATAAAATAAAATTAAAAAAAAAAACAAACTGAGCTATCCTAAAAATTAAAAAAAAAAGCTACCTCTTCTATGCAACATCTGTGTGTCTTCTGTCTGTCTTCTTCCTCGCTGACGCCACTCATCCCTTGGGTATTCCTGGTCCTGCTGGGGCTGGACCTCGGCAATTTTGCTCAATGCTTTGGATCCTAGTGGAAAAACATGCTGTTAATCCTACTTTTGCGAGGATTAAAACCATCGTAAAAACTGGAATTTGCTTAAATATTTTTGGTTTAAATATATCTTGTGTATATAATTACCCAGATTACTGTTGGGTATTAGATTGCTATGTTACAATATGTATGGCATACATGAGTTCCACTGTTATTGATATGATATGTGGTGGAGAGGTATTTGGTGGTGCAAGTGATTTAAATGATGTGTTCACAGTGTTTATATTCCTGTTATGTGGTTAATGGGTCTTGGATTCACGTTTGAAATATGACTCCCTTGACTTTTGTGATGCATGAGAAGTGCTGAAATTGAAGATGATGCAGGTTAAGTCTAGGGTTGAGGGTGTGAGTAGGGTGGGGGGGAGGGTGTGGGTTAGGTTAAGGGTATGGATTAGGCTGTGGGTTACATTGTGGCTTAGGGGTTAGAAGTTAGGGGTGTGGGTGAGGGTGAGGGCTGAGGGGTGAAGGTGTCAGGTTAGGGTTGGGATGATACGTTAGGGTTAGTGTGTCAGGTTAGGGTTGGGGGTCGGGTTGGTGTTAGGTTCTGGGATAGGGTTACGGTGTTGGTTAGGGTTAGGGTGTCGTGTTGGGGTTAGGGTTAGGGCAAGGGCGAGGGCAATTTCGCCTGGGACCTTATGGAGGGGCCTCACAGTCAAAGGTAAAGGCAAAGTCACATCCACACTTCTGTTCCATCCCCTTTGCTCTATAGTAGAGCTCTAGTAAGCCTAGGCCTGGTAGGAAAACTCTTGGCTCCTGTGGGGACACATCCTGTGTGTGAATCTGCATACCAGACCTAGGGGCCACAGGGCGCCTGTTTTCTTCTGGGAGAGGGGACCCTGAAGCGGTGTTGCCTGGCAACAGCTTGAAAATCCATTAAATTGCACTTTACGTACCTCTGACAAAGCTAGATTTGCTCCACCTTTTCGCCATTTGGAAGCAAACCTTCCATACCCTCTCCCCAAGTAGGCAATGGGCCTACTTTGAGTAGAAAGTCCCCTTGAGGAGCTGAGCCCAGGAAGGCACCCAGTCATGTCAAACACACTCCAGCTGCTTACTTCCTCATGGGCAGTATCACTATCAGCTAGGAATGTCTTTGCAAGGATTGAAAAGGGAAGGGGAGATACATGGCCCTGCCTCTGAAATTTCAGTCCTCTGAGCAGAACTGGAATTCAATTGTATCAGCGAAACTGTGCCTTCCAAAGAGGCTTGCAAACACACCCCGAGTGGCTGCCTCTTCTTCCCTGAAGAAGGCTCCCTTTCCCTGCATCCTGCGGACTCCCTGTCCCAGCCTCCTGGAAAAGCGCTTCTTGGAGTTCCTTCTTGGAGTTCCTTTCTTAGTTGCAGTTATCCCTCAACTTGGGGCCATAGGGAGTAGCCCCACACTCACAGGGGAAGGCAGACCCACCTCCACACATCTCTTCCATCCCCTTTGCTCTGTAGGACAATTCTAGTGAGCCTAGGTCTGTCAGAAAATTCTTGGCTTTGACGGGAACACACCCTGTGTGTGAACCTGCATACCCGACCTAGGGGCCACAGGGCGCCTGTTTTGCTCGAGTGGGCCTTGAAGCAGTACAGCCTAGTGAGAGCTTGAAAATCCATCCAATTGCTCCTTTCTTACCTCTGACACCTAGCTTTGTTCCACCCTTTGGCAGTGTGGAGGGAAGAGGGCCCAACCCCGTCCTCAAGCGGACATGGGGCCTACTCTGAGAGGAAAGGCCCCCTTGAGGAGCTGAGCCCATCAAGGCACCCAGTCATGTCAAATATACTCCCACTGCTTGCTTCTTCATGGGTAGTACCACTATCAGCTTGGAATGTCTTTGCAAGGATCACAAAGGGAAGGGGAGATACACGACCCTGCCTCTGGAACTTCGGTCCTCTGAGCAGACCTGAGTGCTCTAGGGAGCCTAGGGCTGTCAGGAAAATTCTTGGCTCCTACGGGGACACACCCCATATGTGAACCTGCATACCGGACCTCGGGCCACAGTGTGCCTGCTTCTCTCGGTGTGCCTAAAGCAGTGCAGCCTAGCAACAGCTATTGAGCCTAGGTCTGTCTGGAACATTTTGGATCCTGTGGGGAAAACACCCTGTGCACACCCCTAGATACCGGGCCTAGGGGCCAAAATTCTCACATGTCTCCTGGGGAACCCTAACACAGTGTGACCTAGCAACTGCTTGAAAATCCATCCCATTGCTGTTTTCCTCCTTCTGATACAGCTAGCATTGCTCCTTGCTTTGGGATATCTCAAGCAAGGGGCGAGTCCATAACTGCTCTCCTGGGGCCCAATGGATGTGCAAGGTGCCCTCAACCAGGTGACCCCAGCATGCCACCTGGCCCCCTCAGACACACTCCCGCAGCCTTCTTCCTCATGGGAAGCACCTCTCTGACCCAGGAATGTGTTTGCAAGGCTCGGAATGTGCAGGGAGACACATGGCCCTGACTCTGGAATTGAGGTCCTTGGGGCAGGCCTGCAGGTCTGACATCTGAGAAGCAAAACACTTGCTGCAAATAGAGGCCTGAAAACACACTCTGTGTATGACTTTCCTTCCTCCAAGGAAGATAGCTTTCCCAGTCTCCTGCATGCTGAGTGTCACACAGCTGGAATGTGCTTGCGTGGAGGTCATGATTCAGTGGCAATGGCCCCTGAGGCCCTGTGCCCAGGTAGGGCGCCCACACTCACAGGCAAATCAAAGCAACTTCCAAATGAGTCAGCTCTTCACATCTAGTGGCCAAAGTATTGGAGTTTCAGGTTCAATATTAGTCTTTCCAATGTATATTCAGACCTGATTTCCTTTAGGATGGAGTGGTTGGGTCCTCTTATAGTCTAAGCAAACTTCAAGCATCTTCTTCAGCACCACAGTGCAAAAGCATCAAATCTTTGGCTGTCAACTTTCTTTATAGTCCATCTTTCACATCCATACATGATATGGAAAAACCTTAGCCTTGACTAGACGGATCTTTGTTGGCAAAGCAATGTCTCAGCTTTTTAATATGCTGTCTAGTTTGGTTATCACTTTCCTTCCAAGTCGTAAGCATCTTTTAATTTCATGGCTGCAGTCACCATCTGCAATGATTTCCGAGCCCCGAAAAATAAAATCTGCCACTGTTTCCACTGTTTTCTCATCTATTTGCCAAGAAGTGATGAGACTGGATGCAATGATCTTAGTTGCCTGAACGCTGAGCATTAAGCTAACTATTTCACTCTCCTCTTTCTCTTTCATCAAGAGGCTCTTTAGTTCTTCACTTTCTGCCATCAGGGTGGTGTCATCTGCATATCTGAGGTTATTAATATTTCTCCCAGCAATCTTGATTCCAGTTTGTGCTTCATCCAGTGCAGCATTTCTCACGATGCCCTATATATAAGCAGATATAAGTTAAATAAGCAGGGTGCCAATATACAGCCTTGACATATTCCTTTTCCTATTTAGAACCAGTCTGTTGGTCCAGGTCCAGTTCTGTTTCTTCCTGACCTGCATATAGGTCTTTCAAGAGGCAGGTCAGGTGATCTGGTATTCTTATCTCTTTCAGAATTTTCCCCAGTTTATTGTGATACACACAGTCAAAGGCTTTGGCATAGTCAACAAAGCAGAAATATGTGTTTTTCTGGAACTCTCTTGCTTTTTCAATTATCCAGTGGATTTTGGCAATTTGATCTCTGGTTCCTCTGCCTTTTCTAAATCCATCTTGAACATTTGGAATTTCACGGTTGACATATTGCTGAAGCCTGGCTTGGAGAATTTTGAGTGTTACTTTACTAGCATGTGAGATGAGTCCAGTTGTGTGACAGTTTGAACATTCTTTGTCATTGCCTTTCTTTGAGACTGGAATGAAAACTGAGCTAACAACCTAGATGTTTTCAATCGCATATGCTAAAAGAACTGCCTTTGCAGTTTCCAAGGGAAAAAACTTTCATTTTAACCAATTTTCTCTGAAGTTCAAGGAATATCATGGACATCCTCCATCAAAAAGTCATCTTTCTTTTATGTAATCACAGTTTCATGCCTAAATTATAGACCAACTCATGCTCAAATTGACTCTGATATCAGGGGCAGATCAGCTAGCTGATAAAAAGCTTGGATTGTCCCTCTGGAGGAAAGTGAGACCTTGGTCCCAAGAGAAGAATCTGAGGGCTTAAGGGAATTTGCAGGAGTGGGGAAATCTTGGTCCATCCTACATGTACCGTACTTAAATAATGCTTATTTATTTTACGGAATTAAAAAAAAAAAAAAAAAAAAAAAAAAAAAAAAAAAAAAAACAGATGATAAAAACAAATATAAATCACTGAAAGGTAAATAAATTCATCATCTGTGATTGAAAGCTGCATTCTAAGAAAGCTGTGTTCTCTTAACCTAGAGAGTAGACTAAATTCCAGTCTGGTACCAGCTTACCAGATAACAAACAAAAAGCGTTGTTTATGGGTAAGCTCAGGAAAGTCTTTTCCATGTATCTTGAGGTAGCAGTATTTTTGCAAAGGCATCAGTGTGAAACCATGGAAGGCATGTTTAAAACCTGATTAGATAAAAATTGACAAAATAAAAATTGACAAATTTGACAAAATAAAAATTGACAAAAAAAGTGACAAAATAGTCACTGCTGTGACTTGAAACACTTTAATATGATAACTAGAATTATAACTGACAGCATTTTACCAGGACATATCAGATTTTCATGGATGTCACATAGTTTCTAGGATACCTACATTAGTAACTGAAGGAGTCTTTGGGCTTAGAAAAGAAAACAACAGTCTCAAAGGCCCTTGCTTGTATCATTTAACATTGGAGAAAACAAAATCGAACTTTAGGTCCCACCCTGAGTCTCCAGGCCGGTTATATCTATCTATTTTCCCATGCAGCGTAGTGCCTGCTGGAAGTCCAAGGGATTTATCCTGCCTGGTAATTTCACCAGCTGGGACTCCACAACCCTTAGTCTGGCCGGCTGACCCAGCCCTGCTTCCAGCACTTTGCAGGCCAGCAGGCCCTTGACCACCTGCTGGGACAGGAAAGGGAAGGGTCCACGAATTGCATCCTAGAAACTTAGTAGGGTGCAAGTATTTAAAAACCTGGTGGCCACCCAGGCAGGAGAGAAGGGAGGAGGGCACCTTGCTGCCCTTTCATGGGGGAATCTGTGGCTGTCCTGCTGAGAGGGGGCCTTTCCATGGGGACCCTGTGCAATAAGTTTGGTGTTTTGGAACTGAATAATTAGAACGTGTAAAATTTTTAATTTATGTGGTGCTTTAATTAAAAAAAAAAAAAACAAGCAGCTCCATGTTTTCTGCAAATTGAGGCCTCAAACTTGAAGGCCTATTTTCCTCCCACTGTGGCATTCTATGAAGAAATGTGCGTTTTTTTAAAGAAAAGGGTCAGAAAAGTGAGGGAAACAGAAAAGCCAGAGGTGCCCCAGGAGTTTGGTGAAGGTCTTAGGAGGTCACTTGTAAATGCTGCTGGCCATCGGGAGGCAGTCTCTTGTGACCAATGGGCACAGAGCTCTGCAGGCTTGTCCTTTGCATGGATGTTCTTGTTTGTGGAAATCCAGCTCAGAGCCATCTCCTGATGTGTAAGAATTTCCCAGACTAGACCCCTAGGCAAATCCCACAGGGCCAGGGACTCCTTTCTTCATTGTATTTGTCTGTTTGACTGAAAACCAGAAATGGCATATTTTTCTTTCAATCTGGTCTATCATCCAGGCCTTGGAGTAATATTTCCCCTCCCCCTCAATAGGCTTGGGTTCCAGTGATGAATTATAGTCAGTTGTCCATGATTTCGCAGATGAGGAAACTGAGAGTCGGAGAGGGTGGAGGACTGTCCAAGGGAGAATGGGATATCCTTCCAGGAACACTGGCTCCTGGGTTTTTAATGAGCTTCCTACCCAGCATGGTCATTAAGTGGCAAGGGTTGACATTGAGAATAAACTATTGGTGAAATGAAAAAGGCTTTTTGAAAGAATGTGCCTACCAGCTGTGCATCTTATGGAGTATTTTCATTGTACTTCCCAGCCCTTGGAAAGTGCTGGGCACAGGGCAGATGCTTCATCATTTTTATTGAATAAGTTCAATGTCACACAATTGTATCTGTAGTGTCAGCAACACTATGAGGTATATTAGAACAGTGATGGTCCCAGTTGGTACCCACAAGGATATTTTTAAAAAATGAAACAAATCTCTCTGATCATCACCAAGGCTATCAGAGGTCTACTGCAGCCTCCACACAAGGGAGGGTCTACCTCTTGGGACATCCCCACTTCAGCATCTCCCTAAACCAGCAATCTAGGACAGCTGAGTACACTTGAAGTTCCTTCCTTGACCTTGGGAGTTTTTTTGGAAGACAATTTTTTGACAGACAGGGGTGGGGCAAGGTTTTGGAATGTTTCAAGTGCAATCCATTTATTGTGCACTCTATTTCTGTTTCTGTTCCCTGGAGGCTCAGTTGGTAAAGAGTCTGCCTGCAATGAGGGAGACCCGGGTTTAATCCCTGGGTCAGGGAAATCCCCTGGAGAAGGAAATGACAGCCCACTCCAGTATTCTTGCCTGAAGAATTCAATGGACTGAGGAGCCTGGTGGGCTACCAAGGGCTGGACATGGCTGAGTGATCAAACTCTTATTTCTATTATTATTTCACCAGCTCCACCTCAGATCATCAGGCATTAGATCCTAGAGGTTGGGGGCCCCTGCTTTAGTTCCCTCTTTCATCTTCTACACAGCTCCAGCATGCTTCCTCCTCCTCTTCCACCTGCAGAACTACCTGCTGGGCTTCTCTGAGTGTGATTAAGAGTTTCCTTCCCTCACTGTCTTTCCTCTGAGTCCCTTTTCCTAAATGGGTTTCCATGATCTCCTTTAGGCACTTTTTCCCCAGGTGGTGCTAGTGGTAAAGAACCTACCTGCCAATGCAGGAATCCTATCCCTGGGTTGGGAAGATCCCCTGGAGGAGGGCACCCAGCCCACTCCAGTATTCTTGCCTGGAAAATTCCCATGGACAGAGGAGCCTGGTGGGCTCTGACAGTCAGACGTGATTGAAGCGACTTAGCACAGCATACCATAGGACCTTTGAACTGCAGACTCATGTGATTGTTTGGATTCTTTGGAGTCCCTTGTTATTCCACGTGTATGTTAGGGTCAGCTTGTATATTGCTTCCTAAAGGCCTGGAGAGGGTAATAGACAGGAAGGCCAGGGGTCTCCAGACAGAGGGAATAGGCTGCAAGTGTCAGACGTTTTTTCATCTCTTAAGCAGCTGGAGGAACGAAACGAGTGCTACATTTTTTCCCCTTCTCAATACAAATTTAAGAGGTTTCTCTTAAAATTTTGTGTTGCTATGACGACTCCTGGCTCCACCTGAACTTAACTTTTCTCAAACCTTCAGCTAAGCAATGCATTTTGTCTTAAGGAAAGGTTTGTCTTAAGCTATGTTAATATACTACGTATTTCTGCTAGACTCTGTCTTCAGGTCGGTTCCCCCTAAAGGCTCAGAACCGACTTGACAAACCAATATGTTTTACTCATACCTGTTCTCCTAATCTATGTTAATGAAATGATATATTTGCTTGGAAATCTGCCTTTCTTCAAAATTCATGTCAATCATTCTATGGCCCGGGATGACTCACCTGCTGCCAATATTATCTCAATGCATGTTGTGGGTGAGGGGCCTGGTGTCATTCTCTGAGACATTGCCTTTCTTTCATTAGCAGACTGCTAGTGGCTGTATAACATCTGCCTAAAGACTAGCAGGGGGTACTCTTACTGCCCCCGTCTGATGTCTATGTCAGCAGCTTTCTCTATCTCTTTTATACTTTAATAAAACTTTATGACACAAAAGCTCTGAGCGATCAAGCTTTGTCAACTGGCCCTGGATTGAATTCTTCTCCTCTGGAGGCCAAAAATCCTGGCGCCTTTTGTGGTTCAGCAATGACCTTTCAGTCTTTTGTAATTCATATTGAATCTTCATTTCAGATTGAAGATGCATTCCATGGTATTGCCATCTTAAGTCTTTCCATCGCTATGGAATATCTGTGCATGTATTCAGGATATATTTCAGCAATCGTGTATAATTTCCAATGTGCCAGTCTTGTCATCCTCATTACACCCATGGCAAAATATTTTATTAATGTTGACACTATCAAAAGGAAATTGTTTTTTTAAATTCCTTTTCAGATTATTATTTGCTAGTGTATACAGATAAAACTGTGTAATCATTCATTTTTATCAGCTTGGACAGCTTGATAGTTGTCTTTACTTTCTTTACTTCCTCATACTTTAAGATTATCCTAGCTTATATATTTACTGTCTCGCCCCTAGTCTCAATCGTTTATTCAAAGAATTTCTGTCCTTTTTTTTAAACACTGAATTATTTTTGACAATGCTGGGTCTTTGTAGTTAGATGCCTAGTTGTAGTGAGCAGAGGCTACCCTCTAGTTGACTTGCCATGGCTTCTCATTGCAGCGCTTTCTCTGGTTGCAGAACTTGGGCTCTGGAGCATGCAAGTACTTCAATAGTTGTACGGGGGCTTAGTTGCCCCTGGGCATGTGGAATCCTCTAGGACCAGGGGTTGAACCAGTGTTCCCTGCATTGGTAGGCAGATCCTTTACCACTCGGCCACCAGGGACATTTCCTGTTCTTTTTCATTATAGAGTGATATTTAAAACATACATGTAGGAGCTAAATATGCTCAGCTGACAATATTTGGAAATATATACATGTATTCCAGCTTATATATTCAGTTGAGGGTAATTTGTGATGATGTCTCCATGAATCTTGTAACCTTTCCTTTTGTTTATCCATAACTTACCATTCCAATGGTAAGATACCTGGCTTCCACCACTTGTCATGTATGGAATTCAGTGCTTGTCCCATGTGGTTACTGAAACAACTGTCAGACTGTCTTCCAAAGGGGGCTGTGCATGCATCCCACCAGTATCTTGAGTATGTTTCTGTAGGAGAGTTTACTATCAGTATACCCTCCGTGGCCAGGTGTCTATTTCAATCTTTACCAGTTATGAATGGGCTTGTTTGCTCTAGTGTTCTTGGACAATTTGAGGACTCCTGTCTAGTTATGAGGGACACAGGAATCTCCTTGAGGCTTGGCAGGGCAATCAGCACACTTCTCGAGGTGAGGAGGGAGACCCAGGGTCCCTTTCCAGTTGCCATAGGGATATTGGGATTCCTACCAATTTTCAAGAGGAGTCAGGCATCATCACCTTTTGAATCATTGAATTCTGCATGCCTCTCGAGGTGTCAACGGGATGTGAGGCCTCCTGTCGATAAGAGGCGGGGACCTAGGACTTTCTCTATGCTCTCCATAGGGGATTCACACATCCCTTCATCCTGTGAGATGAAAGATGAGCCTGCATTCAAGCCACTGTAGGGAAATCGGACCTTCTTTCGAGTCAGGGCGTCTCAGGGGCAATTCCACTTGAGGCAGCAAACTCAGGGTCCCTCCCACATACTTACTGCTGAGAGACACCTCCTCTGGTTGTGCTTGTGGAATGGTGGCATACCTCTTGAGTGGAAGCCAGGGAATCAGCTCTCATTTCAAGATGATTTGGGGTACATGGAGCTTTCCTCGAGTTGCTGTGCTGAACTTGGTGTTCTTCTAGACTTGGGACAGTGTTCTCGGGGAATCTCTGCAGTTGCCTAAAGGAAGCCAACCCACTTGTCGTGTTTGATGCAGAACACGGGATGGCTCTGAAGCCAATGCAGTGGAATAGGGACTCATCTCGAGTTGATTTGGGATACACGAAGCTATTTCCCATTGCTGCAGTGACATCAGGGTCCCTCTGGACTTGAGACAGTGTTCTTGGGGACTCTCTGGAATTCCATCAAGCAAGTAATGGCTCCTTACGTATTTGATGGGGAACACGGAATTGCTCTGCATGCAATGCAGGGGAATCAAGCCTCATGTCGCGGCGAGAAGGCAGTCTCATGGTTTCTCTCGAGTTGCGGCGCGAACCTGGGGTATATTCTCCAGGTACGGCGGGGATGGCCCTTCAAAACTCATGTTTGTTCAGCGACGTCAGGACTCCTGTCTAGTTACGAGGGACACCTCAGGAATCTCTTCGAGGCTTGGCAGGGCAATAGGGACGCTTCTCAATGTGAGGCGGGAGACCCAGGGTTCCTTTCCAGTTGCCACAGTGAGACTGGGATTCCTATCAATTTTCAAGAGGAGTCAGGCGTCATCACCTTTTGAAACATTGAATTCCGCCTACCTCCATGTCAAAGGGATGTGAGACCTCCTGGCGTGATGAGGCCAGGACTTAAGACTTTCTCTAGGGTCTCCGTATTGGATTCAGACATCCCTTCATCTTGTGCAATGAAAGACGAACCTGCATTCAAGCCACTGCAGGGAAATCCGGCCTTCTTTCTTGTCAGGGCATTCGGACTCCATTCCACTTGAGGCAGCAAACTCAGGGTCCCTCCCCCATATCTATTGATGAGAGAAGCCTCCTCTTGGGGTGCTTGTGGAAAGTTGGCATACCTCTTAAGTTGAATCCTGGGAATCTGCTCACATCTCGAGATGATTTGGGGTACATAGAGCTTTCCTCAAGTTGCTGTGCTGACCCTGGTGTTCCTCTAGACATGGGACGGTGTTTTCGGGGAGTCTCTGGAGTTGCCTAAAGAAAGTGAAGCAACTTGTCTTGCTTGATGGGGAAAGCGGAATTTCTCTGGAGCTAATGTGGCAGAATCGGGCCTCATCTCCAGTTGATTTGGTGTACACGGAATTATTTCGCGTTGCTGCGGTGACCTCAGGGTCCCTCTAGGCTTGTGAGTGTGTTCTTGGGGACTCTCTGGAGTTCCATCAAGCAAGTCAAGGCTCCTACGCATTTCATGGGGAAAACGGAATTGCTTTGCACGCAATGCAGAGGAATCTGGCCTCATATAGTGGCGAGGGGATGTCTCATGCTTTTTCGCGAGTTGCGCTGGGAACCTGGAGTATATTCTCGAGTTACAGCGGGGATGGCCCTTCAAAAGTCGTGTTTGTTCAGCGACGTCAGGACTCCTGTCTAGTTATGAGGGACACCTCAGGAATCTCTTCGAGGGTTGACACATCAATAGGGACGCTGCTAGAGGTGAGGCGGGAGACCCAGGGTCCCTTTCCAGTTGCCACAGGGATACTGGGATTCCTATCACTTTTCAAGAGGAGTCAGGCATCGTCACCTCTTGAAGCAATGAACTCTTGGTGCCTCTCTAGGTGTCAAAGGCATGTGAGGCCTCCTGTCGAGAGGAGGAGGGGAACTAGGGCTTTCTCTAGGGTCTCCCCAAGGGATTCAGACATCCCATTGTCTGGTGAGATGAAAGACAAGCCTCCATTCAAGCCACTGCAGGGAAATCAGGCCTTCTTTTGAGTCAGGGCATCTCGGTGTCCATTCCATTTGACGCAGCAAACTCAGGGTCCAACTCACATACCTATTGCTGAGAGAAGCCTCCTCTAGAGGTGCTTGTGGAAAGTTGGCATACCACTTGAGTCAAAGCCAGGGAATCAGCTCTAATCTCGAGACGATTTGGGGTACATGGGGCTTTCTTCGAGGTGCTGTGTTGCAACTGGTGTTCCTCCAGACTTGGGACTGTGTTCTCGGGGAATCTCTGGAGTTGCCTAAAGGAAGTAAAGCCACTACTCCTGTTTGATGGGGAACACGGGATGGCTCTGGAGCAAATGCAGGGGAATTGGGCCTCGGCTCAAGTTGATTTGCAGTATGGAGCTATTTCGCATTGTTGCGGTGACACAAGGGTCCCTCTAGACTTGTGACAGTGTTCTTGGGGACTCTCTGGAATGCCATCAAGCAAGTCAAGATTCCTTACGTGTTTGATGGGGAACACGGAATTGCTCTGCAATGCAGAGCAATCAGGCCTCATCTTGCGGCCAGGGGGAAGTCTCATGGTTTATCTCAAGTTGCGGTGGGAACGTGGGGCATATTCTCGAGTTAAGGTGGGGATAGACTTTCAAAACTCCTGTTTGTTAAGCGACATCAGGACTCTTGTCTAGTTATGAGAGACACCTCAGGAATCTCTTTGAGGCTTGGCAGGGCAATAGGGACGCTTCTTGAAGTGAGGCGGGAGACCCTGGGTCCAATTCCAGTTGCCACAGTGATATTGGGATCCCTATCACATTTCAAGAGGAGTCAGGCATCGTCACCTTCTAAGCATTGAACTCCGCGTGCCTCTCGAGATGTCAAAGGGATGTGAGGCCTCCTGTCGAGATGAGGCGGGGACATAGGGTTTCCTCTAGGTCCTCCACAGGGGATTCAGACATCCCTTCATCTTGTGAGATGAAAGACGAGCCTACATTAAAGCCACTGCAGGGAAATCTGGCCTTCTTTTGAGTCAGGTCATCTTGGTGTTCATTCCACTTCAGGAAGCAAACTCAGGGTCCAACTCACATACATATTGCTGAGAGAAGCCTCCTCTTGAGGTGCTTGCAGAAAGTTGGCATACCTCTTGAGTCGAAGCAGGGAAATCAGCTCTAAATCTCAAGACGATTTGGGGTACATGGGGCTTTCCTCGAGTTGCTGTGTTGCACCTGGTGTTCCTCTACACTTGGGACAGTGTTCTCGGGGAATCTCTGGAGTTGCTTAATGAAGTCATGCCACTTGTGTTTGATGGGGAACGCAGAATGACTCTGGAGCCAATGCAGGGGAATGGGGCAGCATCTCGAGTTGATTTGGGGTAGACGGATCTATTTCCCGTTTCTGCACTAACCTCACGGTCACTCTAGACTTGTTACAGTGTTCTTGGGTACTCTCTGGTGTCCCATCAAGCAAGTCAAGGCTCCTTACATGTTTGATGGGGAACACAGAATTGCTCTGCATGCAATGCAGAGGAACCGGGGCTCATCTCGTGGCCAGGGAGAAGTATCATGGTTTTTCTCAAGTTGCGGTGGGATCCTGGGGTATATTCTCGAGTTACGGTGGGGATGGCCCTTCAAAGCTCGGATTTGTTCAGCTATGTCAGGACTCCTGTCTAGTTAAGAGGGACACCTCGGGAATCTCTTCGAGGCTTGGCAGGCAATAGGGACGCTTTTGGAGATGAGGCGGGAGACCCAAAATCCCTTTCCACTTGTGACATGGATATTGGGATTCCTATCACTTTTCAAGAGGAGTCAGGCATCGTCACCTCTTGAAGCAATGAACTCTTGGTGCCTCTCTAGGTATCAAAGTCATATGAGGCCTCCTGTCGAGATGAGATGGGGAACTAGGGCTTTCTCTAGGGTCTCCACAGGGGATTCAGACATCCTTTCATCTGGTGAGATGAAAGACGAGCCTGCATTAAAGCCACTGCAGAGAAATCGGGCCTTCTTTTGAGTCAGGGCATCTCGGGGCCCATTCCACTTCAGGCAGCAAACTCAGGGTCCAACTTACATACCTATTGCTGAGAGAAGCCTCCTCTAGAGGTGCTTGTGGAAAGTTGGCCTACCTCTTGAGTTGAAGCCAGGAAATCAACTCTAATCTCGAGACGATTTGGGGTACATGGCGCTTTCCTCGAGTTGCTGTGTTACGCTTGGTGTTCCTCTAGACTTATGACAGTGTTCTCGGGGATTCCCTGGAGTTGCCTAAAGGAAGTCAAGCGCCTTGTCGAGTTTGATGGGGAAAGTGGGATGGCTCTGGAGCCAATGAAGGGGAATCGGGCCTCATCTCGAGTTGAAATGAGTGAATCACGTGTGAATCACGTGTGCATCAAGTGTGAATCACGTGTCCATCATGTGTGTGTCACGTGTGTGTCACGTGTGCATCACGTGTGCATCACGTGTGTGTGACATGTCCATCACGTGTGAGTCACGTGTTCATCAGGTGTGTGTCACGTGTCCATGACGGGTGAATCACGTGTTCATCACATGTGTGTCACTTGTGTGTCACGTGTGCATCACGTGTGTGCACGTGGGAATCACGTGTGCGTCACGGGTGCGTCATGTGTGCATCACGTGTCCATCACGTGTGCGTCACTGGTGCATCACGTGTTCATCACGTGTGCGTTACGTGTGCGTCACGAGTTCATCCTGTGTGTGACATGTGTTCATCACGTGTGCATCACGTGTGCATCAAGTTTGCGTCACGTGTTAATCACGTGTTCGTCACGTGTGTGTCACGTGTTCATCACGTGTCCATCATGTGTACATCACGTGTGAGTTACATGTGCGTCTCGTGTGCATCACATGTTCGTCATGTGTGCGTCACGTGTTTGTCACGTGTGTGTCACGTCTGCATCACATATTCATCACATATGTGTTACGTGTGCATCACATGTGCATCACATGTGCGACACGTGTGCGTCACGTGTTCGTCACGTGCGCATCTCGTGTGCATCAAGTTTGCGTCATGTGTGAATCATGTGTTCATCACGTGTGTGTCACGTGTTGATCACGTGTCCATCATGTGTGCATCACATGTGAGTCACGTGTGCATCTCGTGTGCATCACGTGTTCGTCACGTGTGCGTCACGTGTGTGTCATGTGTGCATCACGTATTCATCACATATGGGTTATGTGTGCATCATGTGTTCATGACTTGTTCATCACATGTGCCTCACGTGTTGTTCACTTGTTCACAACGTCTGTGTGACGTGTGCATCATGTTTTCATCACGTGTGCATCATGTGTTCATCATGTGTGAGGCACGTGTTCATCACATGTGTGTCACGTGTTCTTCACGTGTGAATCATATGTCCATCACATGTGCATCACTTGTGCAACACGTGTTCGTCACGTGTGCGCCACGTGTGCGTCACCTGTGAATCACTTGTTCATCACGTATTCATCACGTGTGTGTTATGTGTGCATCACGTGTTCATCACATGTGTATCACGTGTGAATCACGTGTGCATGACCTGTTCATTACATGTGCATCACGTGTGAATCACGTGTTCATCACGTGTGCCTCACTTGTGCACCACTTGTTCATCACATGAGCATCACGTGTGCATCACGTGTTCATCACGTGGGCATCACGTGTGCACCTCATGTGCACCTTGTGTGCATCACATGTGAATCAGGAAAAGAACTGAATGGGATAGACTAGAGATCTCTTCAAGAAAATTAGAGATACCAAGGGAACACTTCATGCAAAACTGGGTTTGATAAAAGATAGAAATGCTATGGACCTAGCAGAAGCATAAGCTATTAAGAAGATGTGGCAAGAATACACAGAAGTACTGTAGAAAATATCTTCATGACCCAGATAATCACAACGGTGTGATCACTCACCTAGAGCGAGACATCCTGGAGTGTGAAGTCAAGTGGCAATTAGAAAGCATCGTAAGAACAAAGCTAGTGGAGTTGATGGAATTCCAGTTGAAGTATTTCAAATACTGAAAGATGATGCTGTGAAAGTGCTGCACTCATAATGCCTGCAAATTTGGAAATCTCAGCAGTGGCCACAGGACTGGAAAAGGTCAGTTTTCATTCCAAATAGAAAGAAAGGTAATCCCAAAGAATGCTCAAAATACCACACAATTATGCTCATCTCACACGCTAGTAAAGTAATGCTCAAAATTCTCCAAGCCAGGCTTCAGCAATACGTGAACTGTGAACTTCCAGATGTTCAAGCTGGCTTTAGAAAAGGCAGAGGAACCAGAGATCAAACTGCCAACATCTGCTGGATCATTGAAAAAGCAAGAGAGTCCCAGAAAAAAAAATCTATTTCTGATTTATTGACTACACCAAAGCCTTTGACTGTGTGGATCACAATTAACTGTGGAAAATTCTGAAAGAGATGGGACTACCAGACCACCTGACCTGCCTCTTGAGAAACCTGTATGCAGGTCAGGAAGCAACAGTTAGAACTGGACATGGAACAACAGACTGGTTCCAAATAGGAAAAGGAGTACGTCAAGACTGTACGTTGTCACCCTGCTTATTTAACTTATATGCCGAGTACATCATGAGAAATGCTGGACTGGAAGAAGCACAAGCTGGAATTAAGATTGCCAAGAGAAATATCAATAATCTCAGACATGCAGATGACACCACCCTTATGGCAGAAAGTGAAGAAGAACTAAAAAGCCTCTTGATGAAAGTGAAAGAGGAGAGTGAAAAAGTTGGCTTACAGCTCAACATTCAGAAAACTAAGATCATGGCAACAGGTCCCATCACTCCATGGGAAATCGATGGGGAAACAGTGGAAGCAGTGTAAGATTTTATCTTTTTGGGCTCCAAAATCACTGCAGATGGTGATTGCAGCCATGAAATTAAAAGAAAATTACTCCTTGGAAGGAAAGTTATGACCAACCTAGATAGCATAATAAAAAGCAGAGACACTACTTTGCCAACAAAGGTCCCTCTGTTCAAGGCTATGGTTTTTCCAGTGGTCATGTACAGATGTGAGAATTGGACTGTGAAGAAAGTTGAGCACCGAAGAGTTTATGCTTTTGAACTGTGGTGTTGGAGAGGACTCTTGAGAGTTCCTTGAACTGCAAGGGCATCCAACTAGTACATCCTAAAGGAGATCAGTCCAGGGTGTTCATTGGAACGACTGATTCTGAAGCTGAAACTCCCATAATTTGGCCACCTGGTGCGAAGAGCTGACTCATTGGAAAATACCCTGATGCTGTAAGGGATTGGGGACAGGAGGAAAAGGGGATGACAGAGGATGAGATGGCTGCATGGCATCACCGACTCGATGTACATGAGTTCGAGAAATCTCCGGGAGTTGGTGACTGACAGGGAGGCTTGGCGTGCTGTGATTCATGGGGTCCCAAAGAGTCAGACATGACTGAGCGACTGAACGGAACTGAACTGATATGAATAACTAATTAAAAGTAAAGTAAAGTTGCTCAGTCATGTCCAACTCTTTGTGGCCCCATGGACTGTAGCCTACCAGGCTCCTCTGTCCATGGGGTTTTCCAGGCAAATGTACTGGAGTGGGTGGCCATTTCCTTCTCCAGGAGATCTTCCTGACCCAGGGATCTAACCTGGGTCTCCAGCATTGCAGACAGATGCTTTACCATTTGAGCCATATAATTCCATTGCTAACACGTGCAAGGGGCTACTCTTTCTGCCCTCTTCTGATGCCTATGTCAGAAGATTTCTCTATCTCCTTTATACTTTAATACAACTTTATTACACAAAAGCTCTAAGCAATCAAGCCTCGTCTCTGGACCTGAATTGAATTCATCTCCTCTGGAGGCCAAGAATTCCAGTGTCTTTGCGTGGTTCAGCAATACCTTTCAAGATCATCCTGGAGATTCTGGCCATGTACCTCAGGAACATGGTCAGATAGGAGGTCACCCTTGAGACTGTGGGCTTTTGACCCAGGTGCAGGGTGTTGGAGTGGCGGGAATCCTGGATAATTTGCACATGTGACCCCAGGTAAAGGGTCTGGGAGGTAAGGTCACCTTGGAGACTGTGAATATGCTACCCAAGGTGCAGGGTGTGGGAAATAATGTCAGCCTGGAGAATGTAGACTTCTAGCACAAGGGATGAGTTCTTGACATTGGGGTCTCATGGGAGACTGGATGATTCCGCTCAGACAGTGTGTGGGGATGGGATTCACCCTGGAGACTGTAGATATGTGATCTCAGGTACAGGATTTCCGAGGGGGTCACCCTGGAGCCTGTGAATATGTGATTCCAGGTGCAGAGTCTGCAAGGGAGTCACCATGGAACCTGTGTTTGTGTGACTCCAGGTGAGGTCTACAAAGTTTTGACAAACAGGAGACTGTGGACATGTGACCCCTATTACAGGGTCTTGGAGGGGGGAACCTTTGTGGCCAGGGTCATGGGATGCAAGGTTATATGTCTGGGAGGTGGGGATACCCTGAGAGTATGGAAGTGTGACCCCAGGTACAGGTTCTGGGAGTTGGTGCCATCCTGAAAATGGTGGACATTTCACCCGAGGTATGGTTTCTGGGAGGTGGGGTCACCCTGAAGACTCTGGACATGTGACCCCAAATGCAGGGTCTGGGAGGTAGACTCACCATGGAAAAAGTGGACTTGTGACCCCAGATACAGGATCTTGAGGGTGGGGTCACCTGGAGGCTGTGGACTTGTGACACCAAGTACAGGTTATACAGGGGGCCACCTTCGAGACTGTGGACATGTGATCACAGGTGTATGGTATGGGAAGTTTGGTAACCTAGGAGATTGTGGATATATGACAGTAGGTACAGGGTCTCAGGTATGTCCCCATGGAAAGTGTGGACATGTGACCCCAGGTGCAGGTTTGGGTGGGGTCACCCTGGAGACTGTGGTCGTGTGACCCAAAGTTCAGGGTAGGAAAAGGGTTTCACCCTGTAGACTGTGGATCTATGACCACAGGTACAGGATCTGGTGGTAGTCACTGTGGCGATGATGGACGTATGAAACCTAGTACAAGTTCACGGAGGGGGTCACCCTCCAAGACTGTGTACATGTGACCCTCGTTTCAGGGTCTGGGTTGAGGTCACTCTGGAAACTATTTGCCGTGTGACTTAGATGCAGGGTTAGGGGACACGTTTACTTTGAAGATTGTGGTCATGTGACCTCAAATGCACCATTTGGGAGGCAAATCATCTTGGAGACTGGATACGTGACCGTAGATCCAGGGTCTGAATGGGATTCCCCAAGGTGAGATTGTGAATATGTGACTCCAGGTGCAGGGCCTGCGAGGGAGTCACCTTGGAACCTGTGTTTGTGTGACTCCAGGTGGAGGGTCTGGGAAGTGACGACACTCTGGAGACTGTGAACATGTGACCCCATTACAGGGTCTTGGAGGGGGTAACCCTGGCATCCAAGATCATGGGACACCATGTTAAATGTCTTGGCGTGTGGTAACCGAGACTATGGAAGTGGGACCCCAGGTACAGGTTCTGGGAATTGGGGCCAACCTGAGTGACTGTGGATGTTTCACCCTAGGTACAGTTTCTGGGAGGTGGGGTCCCCCTGGAGACTCTCGACAAGTGACCCCAAGTGCAGAGTCTGGGAGGGGTCTCACCCTGGAAACAGTGGACTTGTGACCCTAGGTACAGGGTCTTAACGGTAGAGTCATCCTGGAGTCTGTCGACTTGTGACACCAGGTACAGGTTTAGGAGGGGGATCACCCTGGATACTGTGGATGTGTGATCACAGGTGCATGGTATTGGAAGTGGGGAAGTCCAGGAGACTGTATATATGACACTAGGTACAGGGTCTGGGGGATGACACCATGGAGAATATGGACTTGTGATCCCAGGTGCAGGTTCACAAGGTTCAGGGTACAAAATGGGTCTCATCAGGCAGACTGTTGAACTGTGACCACAAGTTCAGGATCTGCTGGTGGTCACTGTGGCAATGGTGATCGTGTGAAATCTGGAACAAGTTCAGGGAAGAGGTCACCCGTGAGACAGTGGACATCACTCTGGAGACTGTGGATGTGTGAGTAAGGTGCAGGGTTAGGGGATGGGGTCACTTTGAAGATTGTGGACATATGACCCCAGATGCACTGATTGGGGAGGCAAGTCATCCTGGATAGTGGGCATTCGACCCTAGATGCAAGGTCTAACCTGGGTCCCCCAAGACACTAGGATATCTGAACCCAGGTACAGGGTCTAGGATGGGGGTGATCCAGGAAACTCTGTATATGTGACCTCAGGTACAGTGTCTGGGAGGTACGGGGTCACTCTGGGGACTGCAGGCATTTAATGGCAGGGAAATGGTCTGGAAGGGGTGTCACCCTGCATGATGTGGATATGTGAGCCCAGGTGCAGTGGGCAAAGTGGGGTTCACGCTGGAAACTGTTGACATGTGACTCCAGGTGCAGGGTATGGGAGGGCGAACATCCTGGAGATTGTGGATGTGTGTAAATAAGCACAGGGTCTGGCAGGGGAGGGTTACCCTGGAATCTGTGGCCAAGTCACCAAAGGTATAGGGCATGAGAGGTCGGGTCACACCGGATACTGAGAACATGTGACCCAAGTTACAGAGACCAGGAAGGGGGTCACCACGGAGCCTGTGAATCTGTTAGTACATGTGCAGAGTCTGGGAAATGACATCACACAAAAGTCTAGGGACATGGGATGCCAGGTGAACGGTCTGGGAGGGAGTCACCCTGGAGTCAGTTGACGTGTGACCCTGGGTACAGGCACTTGTGGGTGGGGAAAGCCTCGAGACTGTGGACATGTGATCCCAGTTACTAGCCCTTGAATGTGGGTAAATCCAGGAGACTCTGGACATGTGACCCCAGGTATAGGGTGGGGAAGTTGGAGTCACCCTGGCGACTGTGCCAATGTAATCACGTGTACAGAGTCTGGGGAGGCGTGTATTCCTGGCCAACATGTACATGTAACCCCAGGTAGAGGGTTAGAGATACGGGGTCACCCTGGAGACTGGGGCAATGTGACCAGAATTACAATATTCTGTGAGGTGTAGTCACCCTGGAGACTGCGGAGGTGTGAGACCTGGTGCATGATCTGGGAGGGGTTGCCACCCAGGAGACCATGGATGTGTGACCCTAGCTAGGTTCACGGGCTTGGAATTGGTGTCACCCTAGAACCAGTGGGTGTTTGAACCGAGTACAATTGTTTGACAGGTGGTGTTACCCTGGGCGCTGCGGACATATGAACCCAGGTGCAAGTTCTGGCAAGTGGGGTCACCCTGAGACTATCTACGTGTGACCCTAGGTACAGGGTTTGGGAGTTGGTGAATGTGCCCATGTGACACCATGTACAGTGTCTAGGAGGGTGTTCACCCTAGAGACTGTGGGTATGTGTCCCAAGGTACAGTGTCTGGAGTGTGAGGCCATGCTAGAATCTGTGGACATGTGACACTGGGTGCTGGGGTCAATAGTCCAGCATCTGGAAGACTGTGGTTATGTGAGCCCTGGTACAGTGATTTGGATGAGTCACCTGTGAGACTGTGGATATGTGGCTCCAAGTGCAGGGTCTATGAGGGAGTCATCCTGGAACCTCTGTTTGTGTGCCTGCAGGTGAAGGTTCTGGGAAGTGATGACATACAGGAGACTGTGGACATGTAAACCACATTACAGGGTCTTGGAGGGTGTAACCATGTGGACCAGGGGCATGGAACAGCCTCAATGTCTATGGAAGAGTGACTCCAGGTACCGTTTCAGGGAGTTGGGACCATCCTGAAAACAGTAGACGTTTATCCCCAGGTAAAGTTTCTGGGAGGTGAGATCACACTGGAGACAGGAGTGTGACCCCAGGTATGGGATCTTGAGGGTGGGGCCATCCTGGTGGCTGTGGACTTGTGACACAAGGTACAGGAATGGGATCGGGGTCACCTTGCAGACTGAGCATGTGATCCCAGGTGCATGATATGGGAAGTGGGGTAACCCGGGAAACTGTGGGTATATGACACTACGTATAGGGTCTGCGCAGATATATGACACTAGGTACTGGAGTGGGCAACCCACTCCAGTACTCTTGCTTGGAAAATCCCATGGATGGAGGAGCCTGGTAGGCTGCAGTCTATGGGGTCCCTAAGAGTCAGACATGACTGAGTGACTTCATTTTCCCTTTTCACTCTCATGCTTTGGAGAAGGAAATGGCAACCCACTCTAGTGTTCTTGCCTGGAGAATCTCAGGGATGGGGGAGCCTGGTGGGCTGCCATCTATGGGGTCGCAGAGTTGGACACGACTGGCATGACTTAGCAGCAGCAGCAACAGCAGCAGCAGTACAGGGCCTGGGGGATGTCACCATGGAGAGTATGGACATGTGACCCCAGGTGCAGGTTTGGCAGGGATGACCCTGGAGACTGGCTAGGTGAACCAAGGTTTAAGGTACAAAATGGTCTCACCCTGCAGACTGCGGACCCTGACCACAGCTACAGGATCTGGTGGTGGTCACTGTGGAGCTGGTGCATGTGTGAAACCTGATAGAAGTTCAAGGAGGGGGTCAATATGGAGAAGGTGGAGGTGTGACCCTATGTGCAGGGTCTGGAGTGAGGTCATTCTGGAAACTGTGGCTGTGTGACTAAGGTTCAGGGTTAGGGACTGGGGTCACTTTGCAGAATGTGGACATGTGACTCCACATGCACCGTTTGGGTCATCCTGGAAACTGTGGACAAGTCACCAAAGTACAAGGTATGAGAGGTGGTGTCACACTGGAGACTGAGGACATGGGATCCAAATTACAGGGTCTGGGAAGGGGATCACCATGGAGACTGTGGATCTGTGACCACAGGTATAGGGTCTGGGAAGTGATATCACACAGGAGACTGTGGACATAGGATGCCAGGTGAAGGGTCTGGGAGGGAGTCACCCTGGAGTCTGTGGACGTATGACCCCAGGTAACGGCTCTTGAGGGTGGGGAAAGCCTGGTGACTGCGACCTGTGACCCCAGGTACAGGGTTGGGAATATAGCATCGCCCTGGAGACTGTGCAAATGCGACCCCAGGTACAGGGTCTGGGGAGAGGTGTCATCCTGGACACCGTTGATATGTAACCTCAAGTACAGTGTCTGAGATATAGGGTCACCCTGGAGACTGAGGCCATGTGGCCAGAGGTACAATAGTCAGTGAGGTGGGTTCACCTTGGAGACTGTGGATGTGTAACCCCAGCTGCAGTGTCTGGGAGGGGTGTCAACCTGGAGACTGAGGACATGTGAGACCAGGTGCATGATCTGGGAGGGGTTGCGACCCAGAAGATTATGGATCTGTGTCCCCAATATCAGACTTTGGTGTGGATGTTACCATGGAGACTGTGGATGTTTGACACCAGGTGAAGGGACAGGGAAGGGCATCACCCTCGAGACCCTGGAGGTAGGAGCCCAGGTTCAGAGTCTGGGAAGGGAGTTCTTCAGGAGTCTGTGGAAATGTTATGTCAGAAAAAGGGCCTGCAGTGGTTACCCTGGTGACTATGTACATGTGACACATAATACAAATACTGAGATTGGGGGTCATCCTGCAGACTGGAGAAATGTAACCACAGGTGCAGATTCTGAGGACGGGGTCACCTTGGAGACTGTTGACATGTGACATCAGGTGCTTCATCTTGGAGGTAGATCATTCTGGAGATTCTGGACATGTGACCCCAGGAACAGGGTCTGAGAGGGGGTCACCCTTGAGATTGTGGGCTTTTGACCCAGGTACAGCATGTTGGAAGGGTGGTAACCCTGGAGAATGTGCACATTTGACACCATGTACAGGCTCTGAGAGGTGAGTTCACCCTGCTGACTATGGCTATGTGACCCAAGGTGTGACTCTGGAGACTGTGGATATGTGATCCAAGGTGTGAGTCTGGAGACTATGGATATTTCTCACCCAAATCAGGTCTGTGGATGGGGATCACACTGGAGGCTGTAGATATGTGACCCCAGGTGCAGGGTCTGCAAGAGGTACACCCTGGAGCCTGTGGATATGTGACCCTGGGTGCAGGATCTGGGTGCTTGGGTCACCCTGGAGACTGTGGTCATGTGAGCCCCAGTGTGGGGTTTTGAATGAGTCACCCTGGAGACTGTGGATAAGTGACTCCAGGTGCAGGGTCTGCAAAGGAGTAACCTGGAAACTGTGATTGTGACTCTAGGTGAAGGGTCTGGGAAGTGACGACACACAGCAGACTGTGGACATGTGATCCCCATTACAGGGTCATGGAGAGGGTAACCTTGGCTAACAGGGACATGGGAAACCAGGTTCAATGTGTGGGAGGTGGGGTAACCCTTAGAATTTGGAAGTGTGACCCCAGCTACAGGTTCTGGGAATTGGGTCCATCCTTAAAACTGTGGATGCTTCACACCAGTAGCTTCGGGGAGGTGGGGTCACCCTGAAGACTCTGGACATGTGACCACAAGTTCAAGTTCTTGGAGGTGGACTCGACATGGAAATAGTGGACTTGTGACCCCAGGTACAGGATCTTGAGGGTAGGGTCATCCTGGAGACTGTGGATTCGTGACACCAGGTATAGATTTTGGAGGGTTCACACTGGAGACTCTGGATGTATGTTTCCTCTGCAGGAGAGCTCCAGTGAACCTAGGTCTGTCTGAAAAATTCTTGGATCATGTGGGGAAACACCCTGTGCGTTAATCTGGACACCCAGGTTCAAATTTGCATATTTTTCTCGGGTGGCCCTAAAGTGGTGTAACCTATCCACATCTTGAAAATCCGTCCAATTGCCATTTTCTTACTTTTGACAGAGCTAACTTTGTTCCACCCCTGGGGTTTCTGAAGCACATGGGCGGCTCGCAACTCCTATCTTTGGGCCTATTTACACTGGAGTGTCACCTTACAGAGGTGACCACAGTAAGGGACCCAGCACTCTGAGACATATTCCCACAGTCTGCTTCCTCAAGGGCAGTACCAGTATCACCTAGATATGTGTTTGAAAGGTGGGAAAATGCACCAAGACACAGGGCACAGGCTCTCGAATTTAGGTCCTCTGAGCAGAACTAGAGGGTTCATGTCTTAGGAGCTAAAGAGTTCCTGCAAGGGACAGGTTTGAAAACACACTCTCTGTGGATGCCTCTCCTTCCTTGAAGAAATATAGGTTTGCCAGTATCCTGCGAACTGAGAGTCACACAGTGCTTGAAAAGTGCTCGCTTAGACATGAGTTTTCAATGGTAATTTCCACTTGGGGCTGTAGTCAAACAGAGGGGTTCCACACTCACTGGGAAAGACAAGGCAATATCTAAATGTCTGTTCCATCCCGTTTTCTCTGTAGGAGAACTCTAGTGAACGTAAGTCTGTCTGGAAAATTCTTGGATCCTTTGGGGACACACCCTGTTTGTGAACCAGGATACCAGAATGAGGGGGCACAATTTGTGTTTCTCTCTGTGGACCTTAAAGCAATGTAGCCTAGCAACAGCTTGAAAATCCATCCACTTGCTCTTTTCTTGATTCTGAGAGAGCTAGATTTGCTCCTTCCTTTTTGATTTTTGAAGCAAGTGGGTGAATTTCAACTCCCAGCTGTGGGCCTTTTCACAGTGGAATGCCACCTCGCTGAAGTGAGTATAGTGAGGAACCTAGTCCTCTTGGACACACTCTCGCAGACTGCTTCCTCATGTGCAGTACTGGTATAACCTAGGAATGGCTTTGCAAGGCTTGGAAAGTGCAGGGAGAAACATGGCCTTGACTCTGGAATTTAGTTCCTCTGAGCACTACTGGAGGCCTCCCATCTGGGAAGCTAAACAGTTCCTGCAAGATAGAGGGTTGAGAATACACTCTCTTTTGATGCCTTTCTTTCCTTGAGGGAAGATATCTTTCCCTGCATTCTGTGAACTGAGAGTCACACACTGCTTGAAAAGTGCTTGCTTGGAGGTCATCTTTCAGGGGCACTTTCTCCTTGAGTCTGTGACAATAGGGAGGGGCAAACCAACTTCCAATGTCTGTTCCATCCCATTTTCCCAGCAGGAGAGGTCTAGTGAGCCTAGTTCTGTGGAAAATTCTTGGATCCTGCTGGGACACACCCTGTGTTTGAACCTGGATACCTGACCTACAGGGCACAATTCACATTTTTCTCTCAGGGGGCCCTAAAGTGGTTCGGCCTAGCAACAGCTTGAAAATCCGTCCAATTGCTCTTTTCTTACCTCTGACAGAGCTAGCTTTGCTCTACCTTTTGGGGTTTCTGAAGCAAGCAGGTGGCTCACACCTTGGAGCTTTGAGCCTGTCACTGGAATGTCACCTCACACAGTTGACCACAGTAAGGCACTGAGCCATTTCAGACACACTCCTGCTGCCAGCTTTCTCATGGTCAGTACCGTTATGATCTAGGAATGTGTTTGTCAGACTCGGAAATTACAGGGAGACACACGGCCCTGACTCAGGAATATAGGTCCTCTCAGCAGACCTGCTGGTCTCATGTTTTAGAAGCTCAAAATTTCCTGCAAGATAGAGGTTTGAAAACACACTCTCTGTGGACGTCTTTCCTTCCTCAAAGGAAGATAGCTTTCTTCACATTCTGCTACCTGAGAGTCACACTCTGCTTGAAAAGTGCTTGCTTGCGAGTCTATTTTCAGTGGCAATATCTCCTTGAGGCTGTGACCATAAGTAGCGGCCCCACACTCACAGGGAAAGGCAAAGCAACATCCAAATGGCTGTTCCAACCAGTTTTCTCTGTAGAAGAACTCTGGGGAGCAAAGGTCTGTCTGGAAATTTCTTGAATCACGAGGGAACACATCCCGTGTGTGAACCTGAATAAAGGGCCTAGGGTGCACAATTTGTATTTATCTCTCTGGAGCCATAAAGAGGTGTGGCTAGCAATTGCTTGAAAATCCACCCAATTCCTTTTTTCTTACTTCTGACAGTGCAAACTTTAGTCCACCATTCAAGATTTCTGAAGCAAGTTGATGGCTCACAACTCCTGGTCACGTGCCGATTTGCCATGGAAAGTTACCTCATCTAGGTAAGCACAGTATGGTACTCAGCACCCTCAGACACACACCTGAAGCCTGTTTTCTCATGAGCAGACCTGGCGTTACTCAGAAATGTGTTTACAAAGCTCAGAAAATGCTCAAAAACACACTGCCCTTGCTCTGAAATTTAGGTCCTCTGTACCAACCTAGAGGTCTCATATCTTAGTATCTAGACAGTTCCTCATATAGAGAGCCTGTTTCCTCATGGGCAGTCCTGGTATGACCAAGAAATGTATTTACAAAGCTCAAAAAGTGCAGGAAAACACATTGCCCTGACTTTGGAATTGAGGTCCTCTGGGCAAATATGGAGAATTCACATCTTTGAAGCTAGACAGTTCCTAATAGACAGATTCTTGAAAACACACATTTCCTTCCTCAATGGAACGTAGGTTTCCAGTATTCCATGTCCATAGAGTCACATACTGCTTGAAAACACTTGTTGGAAGTCCTTTTTCATTAGCAATTGCTCCTGATAGTGTGACCATAGGGAAGGCCACCAAACTCACAGGAAAAGGAAAAGCAACAACCAAAGGTTAGTTCCATCATGTTTTCTCTGTAGTGGAGATTCAGTGTGCCTAGGTCTGTCTGGGAAATTCTTGGATCCTGAGTGGACACATCCTAGGTGTGAACATGGACAGTGGACCTTGGTGGCAAAATTCACCTTTCTCTCTCAGTTGGCCAAAAACAGTAGAGCATAACAACTACCTGGAAATGCATTTAGCTGCTGGTTTCTTACTTCTGGCAGTGATCACTTGGTACACCCTTTGAGATTTCTGAAGCAAGTAAGCAGCTAGCAACTCGTAGCCGCTCGCCCAATTACAGTGGAATGCTACATCATCTTGGTAAGTGCAGCATGGCACCCAGCAATGTCAGAAATCTTCCTGCAGCCTGTTTTTTCTTAAGGGCACTTCTGGTATGACCTAGGAATGTGTTTACAATGCTCAGAAAGAGTTCAGTTCCGTTCAGACGCTCAGCTGTATTCGACTCTTTGGGACCCCATGAATCGAAGCACACCAGGCCTCCCTGTCCATCACCAACTCCCGGAGCTTACACAAACTCATGACCATCGAGTTGGTGATGACATCCAGCCATCTCATCCTCTGTCATCCTCTTCTCCTCCTGCCCCCAAGCCCTCCCAGCATCAGGGTCTTTTCCAATGAGTCAACTCTTCACAACAGGTGGCCAAAGTACTGGAGTTTCAGTTTCAGCATCAGTCTTTCCAAAGAACACCCAGGACTGATCTCCTTTAGGATGGACTGGTTGGATGTCCTTGCAGTCCAAGGGACTCTCAAGAGTCTTCTCCAACACCACAGTTCAAAAGCATCAATTCTTCAGTGCTCAGCTTTCTTCACAGTCCAACTCGTACATCCATACATGACCACTGGATAAACCATAGCCTTGACCAGATGGAGCTTTGTTGGCAAAGAAATGTCTCCACTTTTTAATATGCTATCTAGGTTGGTCTTAACCCTTCCAAGAAGTAAGCATCTTCTAATTTCATGGCTGCAATCACCATCTGCAGTGATTTTGGAGCCCCCCAAAATAAAGTATGACACTGTTTCTACTGTTTCCCAATCTCTTTCTCATGAAGTGATGGGACCAGATGCCATGATCTTAGTTTTCTGAATATTGAGCTGTAAGCCAACTTTTTCACTCTCCTCTTTCACTTTCATCAAGAGGTTTTTTAGTTCCTCTTCACTTTCTGCCATAAGGGTGGTATCATATGCATATCTGAGGTTACTGATGTTTTTCCTGGCAGTCTTGATTCCAGCTTGTGCTTCTTCCAACCCAGTGTTTCTCATGATGTACTCGGCATATAAGTTAAATAAGCAGGGAGACAATATACAGCCTTGACATACTCCTTTTCCTATTTGGAACCAATCTGTTGTTCCATGTCCAGTTCTAACTGTTGCTTCCTGACTTGCACATAGGTTTCTCAAGAGACAGGTCAGGTGGTCTGGTAGTCCCATCTCTTTCAGAATTTTCCACAGTTTATTGTGATACACACAATCAAAGGCTTTGGCGTAGTCAATATAGCAGAAATATATGTTTTATGGGACTCTCTTGCTTTTTCAATGATCCAGCAGATGTTGGCAGTTTGATCTCTGGTTCCTCGGCCTTTTCTAAAACCAGCTTGAACATCTGGAAGTTCACGGCTCATGTATTGCTGAAGCCTGGCTTGGAGAATTTTGAGCATTACTTTACTAGCGTGTGAGATGAGTGCAATTGTGCAGTAGTTTGAGCATTCTTTGTTATTGCCTTTCTTTGGAATTGGAATGAAAACTGATCTTTTCCAGTCATGTGGCCACTGCTGAGTTTTCCAAATTTGCTGACCTATTGAGTACAGCACTTTCACAGCATCATCTTTTAGGATTTGAAATAGCTTAACTGGAATTCCATCACCTCCACTAGTTTTGTTTGTAGTGATGCTTTCTAAGGCCCACTTGACCTCACATTCCAGGATGTCTGGCTCTAGGTGACTGATCACGCCATCATAATTATCTGGGTCATGAAGATCTTTTTTTGTACAGTTGTTCTGTGTATTCTTGCCACCTCTTCTTAACAGCTTCTGCTTCTGTTAGATGCATAGCATTTCTGTCCTTTATTGAACCCAATCTTCACATGGAATGTTCCTTTGGTATCTCTAATTTTCTTGAAGAGATCTCTAGTCTTTCCCATTCTGTTGTTATTCTCCATTTCTTTGCATTGATCAGAGTAAGGCTTTCTTATCTCTCCTTGCTATTCTTTGGAACTCGGCATTCAAATGGTGCAGGCTGTGACGGACCATGCAGAAGCATGGCCATGAGGAGCTATCTCTCGCCCAAGGTCAGAGGTAGTGGCTGAGGGGAGCCACCCCATGCCCGAGACCAGGGGCAGCAGCCGAGAGGAGCTACCTCATGCCTGAGGTCAGGGGAGGTGGCTGAGATGAGCTACCCCATGCCCAAGGGCAGGGGCTGTGGCCAAGAGAAGCAATCCCACGTCCACAGAGCAGCAGCTGCACGGGTGCAGGAGGACCGAGAGGAGCTACTCCACATTCAAGGTCAGGAGGGGCGGCCTGAGGAGATACCCATTGTCCAAGGTAAGGAGGAGTGGCTGTGCTTTGCTGGAGCAGCTGTAAAGAGATACCCCACGTCCAAGGTAAGAGAAACTCAAATAAGATGGTAGGTGTTGTGAGAGGGCATCAAAGGGCAGACACTGAAATCATAATCACAGAAAACTAGCCAATCTGATCACATGGACCATAACCTTGTCTAACTCAATGAAACTAAGCCATGACGTGTGGAGCCACCCAAGACGGACGGGTCATGGTGGACAGGTCTGACAGAATGTAGTCCACTGGAGAAGGGAATGGCAAACCACTTCAGTATTCTTGCCTTGAGGACCCCATGAACAGTATGAAAAGGCAAAATGATAGGATACTGAAAGAGGAACTCCCCAGGTCGGTAGGTGTCCAATATCCTACTGGAGTTCAGTGGAGAAATAACTCCAGAAAGAATGAAGGGATGGAGCCAAAGCAAAAACAATACCCAGTTGTGGATGTGACTGGTGATAGAAGCAAGGTCCAATGCTGTAAAGAGCAATATCGCATAGGAACCTGGAATGTTAGGTCCTTGAATCAAGGCAAATTGGAAGTGGTCAAACAGGATGTGGCAAGAGTGAATGTCGACATTCTAGGAATCAGCAAATTATAATGGACAGGAATGGGTGAATTTAACTCAGATGACCATTATATCTACTACTGTGGGCAGGAACCGCTTAAAAGAAATGGAGTAGCCATCATGGTCAACAATCGAGTCCAAAATATGGTACTTGGATGCAATCTCAGAAAGTGTAGGGAAATACAATGCTCTGACTCTGGAATTTGGGTCCTCAGGGCAAACCTGGAAGTCTCACATCTTTGAGTCTATACAGTTTGTGATACACAGAGCCCCGATAAAACACTCTCTGTTGATGCCTTACCTTCCTGGATGGAACATAATTTTCCCAGCTTTTTGTGTGCTCAGAGTCACAAACTGCTTGAAAAGGCTTGTTAGAAGTAATTTTTCAGTAGCAACTTCCCCTGATGTTGTGACCTTAGGGAAGACCGCCACACCCACAGGAAAAGGCAAAGGATCATCCAGACGTCTGCTCAATCACGTTTTCTTGATAGGAGCAATCCATTCAACCTAACTGTCTAGAATGCTCATGGATACTGTTCCTACACACCCTATGTTTGAACCTGGATACTGGACCTTGGCAGCAAAATTTCCATTGTTTTCTCAGTTGGCCCTAAAACGGTTAAACCTAGTTACTGCCTGAAAATGCATCTAATTGCTGTTTTCTTACTTCTGACAGTGATAGTGTTGGTGCACCCTTTGGGATTTATGAATCAAGCAGGAGGCTCTCCACTCCAAGCCACTGGCCCCTTTCCAGGGAGATGTCATCTCATCTAGGTTAGCACAATATGTCACCCAGCACGCTGAGACACACTCTTGCAGCATGAATTTTATGGTCAGATCTGGTTTGACCTAGTAATGTGTTTACAAATCTCAGAAAGTGGTGGGAAACACACTGCCCTGACTCTGGTATTTAGGTCCTCTGGGAAACTTGGAGGACTCACATGTTTGAACTAGACAGTTCATGACAGGTAGAGGCCTGATAACATATTCTCTCGAGATGTCTTTCCTTCCTCAAAGGAATATAGCTTTCTCAACATTCTGTGTGCTGAGTGTCACACACTCCTTGAAAACGCTTGTTGGAGGTCATTTTTCATTAGCAATTTCCCCTGGAGGTGTGACTGTAGGGAAGGCGCCACACTCACAGGTAAGTTCAAAAGCACTTCCAAACATCTGTTCAATCACGTTTTCTTGGTGGGGCCATTCATCAATGTAAGTCTATTTAGAAAATCCGTGGACACTGCGGGGAAACACCTATGTTTGAATCTGGATACCAGACGTTGGTGTTAAAATATGCATTTTTCTCTCACTTGGCCCTAAAAGAGTGCCGCCGAGCAACTGCTTGAAATTCCATCTGAATGTTGTTTTCTTCCTTCTGACAATGCTAGCTTTGGTTCACCCTTTGGGATTTTTGAAGCATGTGAATGACTTGCAACTCCTAGCTGCAGGCCCATTTCCAGTGGAATGACACCTCATCTATGTGACCACAGTATTTCACCCAGCACAGTCTGATACACTCCCTCAGCATCCTTCCTTAGGAGCAGACCTGGTATGCCCTAGGAATGCATTTAAAAGTCTCAGAAAGTGCAGCAAGACACACTGTCCTGACTCTGGAACTTAGGTCCTTTAATCAGGCCTGAGCTCTCACATCTTAGAAGCTGAAGAGTTCCTGCTATAAAAAACACACTCTCTGTTGATGCCTTTCCTTCATTGAAGGAACATAACTTTCCCAATGTACTGTGTGCTGAGAGTCACACACTGCTTGAAAACATTTGCTTGGAGTTCATTTTTCAGTGGCAATTTCCCCTGAGACTGTGACAGTAGGGAAGCGCCCACAATCACAAGACAAGCAAGCATCCAAATACCTGTTCCATCACGTTTTCTCTGTTAGAGAGGTCCAGTGAACCCAGGTCTATCTGGAAAAGTTTGGATCCTGTGGGGTCACATCCTGAGTGTGAACCTGAATACAGGACAAAATTCACCTTTTTCTCTCAGTTGGCACTAAAATGGTTTGGCATAGCCACTGCTTAAATATCCATCCAGTACTTGTTTTCTTATTTCTGACAGTGACAGATATGGTTCACCCATGTAATTTCTGAAGCAAGCAGTCTGCTTGCCACTTCTATCTGGTGGTCCCTTTCCTGTGAAATGTCACATAATATAGGTAGCACCACATGGCACCCAGCTCTCTCAGACACACTCTGACAGCCTGTTTCCTCCTTGGCAGTCCTGGTATGACCTAGGAATGTATTTACAAGGCTCAGAGATTGTATGGAAACATATCCCCTGACTCGGGATGTTAGGTCATCTGGGCAAGACTGGAGGTCTCACGTCTTACAATCTAGACAGTTCCTAATAGATAGAGGCCTGGAAACACACTCTCTGGTGACGCCTTTCCTTACTCAAAGGGCCATTGCTTTCCCAACATTTTAGGGCCAACCTAGAGGAAAATGCGAAATTTGCCACCAAGGTCCATTACCCAGGTTCACACGCAGGATGTGTCCCCACAGCACTGAAGAATTTTCAAGACAGACCTAGGCTAACCCTAACCCTAACCCTAACCCTAGGATCTCTCCTACAGAGAAACATGATGGAACAGACGTTTGGATGATGTTTTGCCTTTTCCTGTGAGTGTGGTGGACTTCCCTATGGTCAAACCATCAAGGGAAATTGCTACTGAAAAACAACTTCCAGGCAAGCATTTTCAAGCAGTATGTGACTCTCAGTACACAGAATTCTGGGAAAGCTACGTTCATTTGAGGAAGGAAAGGCATCAATAGAGAGTGTGTTTTCAGGCCTGTATCTATCAGGATCTGTCTATATTCTAAGATGTGAGATCTCCAGGCTTGTCCAGAGGACCCATCTTCCAGAGTCTGGGCAGTGTTTCCCTGCAAATTTTGAGCCTTGTAAGCACATTCCAAGATCACTCAGGAATGTCCATGATGAAACAGGCGATGGAAGAGTGTCCGTGTGTGCTGTGTGTCATTCTGCCCTTACCAAATGAACTGACATTCCACTGGAAATGGGCCAGGGACTAGGAGTTATGAACCGCCTGTTGCTTCAGAAATCCAGAAAGCTGGAACAAAGCTATCATTGTCAGAAGTAAGAAAACAGATATTAAATGAACTTTCAAGCAGTTGTTAGGCCACAACGTTTTAAGCCCAATGGAGAGGATAATGCAAATTTTGCCACCAAGATCTGCTATCAAGATTCACATTCATGATGTGTCCCTGCAGTATCCAAGAATTTTCCAGATAGGACTAGGCTCACTATATCTCACCTACAGAGCAAACGTGATGGAACAGACATTTGAATGTGGTTCCCTTTTACTGTGTTTGTGGGGCTTTCCCTCCAGTCACATCTTCAGGGGAAATTCTTAGTGATAAATGACCTCTAAGCAAGTGTGTGACACTCAGGAAGCAGAATGTTGGGAAAACAATGTTCCTTCAAGGAAAGACAGGCATCAGCAGAGAATGAATTTTCAGTCCTTTATCTATCAAGAATTGTCTAGATTTCTAAGATGTGAGACCTCCAGTCTTACCCTGAGGACCTAACTTGCAGAGTCAGGGCAGTGTGTTTCCCTGCACTAACCCAGGCTTTTAACCACCTTCCTACATCATCCCAGAACTGCCCATGAGGAAACAGGCTGCAGGAATGTGTTCAGACTGCAGGGTGCCATGCTGTTGTTACCCAGGTGAGGTGACATTCCATTGCAAATAGGCCATCAGCAGCACTTGCGAGCTGCCTTCTTGCTTCTGAAATCCCAAAGGTGGGTCAAAAGTGACCACTGTTAGAAATTAAAAAAAAAAAAAAGCAATTGTATGGATTTTCTAGCAGTTGCAAATTTGACCATCAAGTTCCGGTATCCACTGTCAGACTCAGGAGGTGTCTCTGCTGTATCTACCCATATTTCACAAAGACCTAGGCTCACTGGCTGCTCTGATAGAGAAAATGTGATGGAACAGATGTTTGGATCTTGGATTGCCTTACCCTGTGAGTGTAGAGGACATCCTTACTGTCACAACATCACAAGAAATTGCTACTGAAAAATGACCTGCAAGCAAACGGTTTCAAGCAATGTGTGACTCTCAGTTCACAGAATACTGGGAAAGTACTGTTTCTTCGAGGAAGGAAGGGTATCAACAGAGAGTGTGTTTTCAGGGCTCTATCTATGAAGAACTGTCTTGATTCTAACAAGAGCCCTCCAGCCTTCCCAGAGAACGGAACTTCCAGAGTCAGGGCAGTGTCTTCCTTGCCCTTTTAATGCTTTGTAAACATATTCCTAGGTCACACTGGGACTGTCCATGAGGACACAGACTGTGGGCGTGTGTCTGAGTATACAGAGGGGCCATTATGTGCTTACTTAGATAAGGTGACATTCCACTGGAAATAGGCCCATGACTAGCAGTGGTGATCTCCTTGCTTGCTTCAGAAATCCCAAAGGGTGAACCAAAGTTATTGCTCTTCAAAGTAAGAAAACAGCAATTAGATGGATTTTCAAGCAGGTGCCAGGCCACACAGTTTTAGGACAAACCGAAAGAGAAATGTGAATTGTGCCACCAGTTCCAGTATCCAGGTTCACACTTAGGATGTGGTCCTGCAGTATACACGATTTTCCAGACAGACCTAGGCTCTCTGGATCACTCCTAGAGACAAAATGTGATGCAACAGAAGTTTGGATGTTGGTTTGCCTTTTCCAGTGAGTGTGGGGGCCTTCCCTAAGGTTACACTGTCAGAGGAAGTTTCTACTGAAAAATGACCTCCAAAGAGCGTTCTCAAGCAGTGTGTGATCCCCAGCACAGAGAATGCAGGGAAAAGTATGTTTCTTCAAGGAAGAAAAGGCATCAACAGAGAGTGTGTTATTAGGCCTATATCTATTAGGAACTGTCTAGAATCTAACATTGACCTCCAGGCTTGTCCAGGGGACCTAACTACCAGAGTCAAGGCACTATTTTTCCTACACCTTCCAAGCCTCCCAAAGACATCCTAGCTCATATAGGGATGGCCCATGAGGAAACAGACTGTAGGAGAGTGTCTGAGATTGTATGGTACCAATACTGTGCTTACCTAGATGAGATGACATTCCTCTGGGAATGGGCCAGAGGGTAGGAGTGGTGAGTCGCCTGCTTGATTCAGAAATCCCAAAGGATGGACCAAAGCTATCATTGTCAGAAGGAAGAAAACAGCAATTGGATGGATTTCCAAGCAGTTGCAAGGCCGTAGCATTTTCCCAAATCAAGAGAAAAAATATTATTTTTGCCCCCAAAATCCGGTATCCATGTCCAGACTCAGGATGTCTCCATGCAGTATCCACAAAGTTTCCAGACAGAACTAGCCTCAGTGGATCGATCCTACTGAGAAAATGTGATGGAACAGACGTTTGAATGCTAATTTGTCTTTCTCTAAAAATGGAGAGTCTGGCATCCCCATGGTCACACCATCAGGGGAAAGTGCTACTGAAAAATGACCTCCATGCCAGCATATTCAAGCCGTGTGTGTCTCTCTGCACACAAAATGTTTGGAAAGTTATGTTCCTTCAAGAAAAGAAATGCATCAACAGAGAGTGCTTTCAGCCCTCTATCTATCAGGAGCTGTCTACATTCTAAGTCGTGAGACCTTCAGTCTTTCCTAGGGATCCTAACACCTAGAGTCAGGGCAGTGTGTTTCCATGAACTTTTCAAGCCTTGTAAACACTTTCCAAGTATATACTGGGACTGCTCCTGAAGAAACAGGCTGCACGAGTGTATCCGAGTGTGTTGGGCAGCATACTGTGCTTACCTGCATGAGGTGCCAGTACAATGGAAATCAGTTAGTGGCTGGAGTGGTGAGCAACCTGCTTGCTTCAGAAATTCCAAAGGGTGGACAAATCTATCACTGTCAAAAGTAAGAAAACAGCAATTGGATGGATTTTCAAGGATTTGCTACACTGCACCATTTTAGAACCAATGTGGTCCCAAAATGAGTGTGGGAGATGAAAATGAGAATTTTGCCACCAAGTTCATATATACAAGTTCACACTCATGATGTGTCCCCACAATACGCACGAATTCTCCAGACAGACCTAGGCTCACTTGATCGCCCCTAAAGACAAAATGTTATGGAGTACACGTTTGGATGTTGGTTTGCCTTTCCCAGTGAGTGTGGGAGCCTTCCCTACCATTGCACCTTCAGGGGAATTTTCTACTGACCAATGGCCTACAAGCAAGTGTTTTCAAGCACCGTGTGTCTCTCAGCACACAGAATGTTGGGAAAGCTATGTTCCTTCGAGGACGGAAAGGCATCCATACGGAGTGTATTTTTAGGCCTCTATCTATCAGGAACTGTCTAGAACTCAAGGCATGAGACTTCATGGCTTTCCCAGGGTCCTAACTTCCAGAGTTAGGGTACTGTGTTTCCCTGCACCTTCCAAGACTTTAAACACATTCCTTATTCAAACTGGGCCTGCCCATGAGGAAACAGGATGCAGGAGTATGTCTGAGAGGGCTGGGTGCCATACAGTGCTTAACTAGATGAGGTGACATTACACTGGAAATGGGCCAGCAGATAGGAGTAGTGAGCCGCCTGCTTGCTTTAGAAACCTCAAAGGTTTGACCAATGTTATCACTGTCATTATTAGGAAGAGACCAATTGGATGAATCTTCAGGCAGTTGCTGAGGCCGCACTCTTTTAGATCCAACCGACAAAATTTGCTAATTTTGCCAACAGATTCAAGGATGCAGATTCACACTCAGTATGTGTCCCTGTAGTATCCAAGAATTTTCCAGACAGGCAGAGGATCATTGGATCTCTCCTAAAGAGAAAACTTTATAGAATAGACATTTGGTTGGTTGTTTTCTTTTTCCTGTGAGTTTGGGGGTCTTCCCTACAGTAACACAGTCATGGGAAATTGTTACTGAAAAATCACCTTCAAGCAAGGATTTTCAACCAATGTGTTACTCTCATCACACAGAAATCTGGGATAACTATGTTACTTAAATGCATGAAAGACATAAAAGTGGGTGTTTTTCAGGCATCTATCTGTCAGGAACTATCTAAAGTCTAAGATGTGAGAACTCCAAGTTTGCACACAGGGCCTAATTTCCAAAGTCATAGCCAGTATATTTCATTGCACTTTCAGAGCCTTATGAACACATTCCTGGCTCCTATTGGGTCTGATTCAGAGGAAACTGGCTGTGAAATTATCTAAGATTGCTGAGAGCCATACTGTTGTTACCTAGATTATTTGACATTTTAATGGAAATGATCCAGCTCGATGGGGTTGCAAGCCACCTGCTTGTGTCAGAAACCTGAAAGATTTGACCAAACCTATTGATGTCAGAAGTAGGAAAATATCAATTGGAAGGATTTTCAGGCAGCTGCCAGCGCATATCCTGTTAGTGCCAAAAGAGAGACAATGCTAATTTTGCCAAGAAGGTCAAATATTCAGGTTCACAGTCAGTATGTTTCCCTTGCAGTATCCAAGAAATTTCCAGAGAGACCTGGGGCCATTGGATCCTTCTGACAGAGAAAAATTGATGGAAGAGACATTTTGATGTTTGCTTGCTTTTCCCTGTGAGTGTGGGAGCCTTCCCTAGTGTAACACATGTGAGGGGAAATTTTTACTTAAAAATGACTTCCAGGCAAGGGTTTCCACTTAGAGTGTTACTCTTAGCAAACAGAATGCTGGGACACCTGTGTTCACTCGTGGAATGAGCGGCAATGAATAGGGTGCTTTTCAGGCATCTCTCTATCCATGACTGCTGTCTGGATTCTAAGATGTGAGAAGACCACGCTTCCACAGATGCCCTAAATTCCAGAGACACAGCCAGTAAGTTTCCCTGAACTTTCCATGGTTCATGAGCACAGTACTCTATCTTACTGGGACACACCATGAGGAGAGAGTCTGGAGGAGTGTGTCTGACACAGCTGAGTGCCATACTGTTTCTAAGTAGTTTAATTGGCATTCCAATGGAAATGATCTTGCCACAAGGAGTTGCACGCTGCCTGCTTGCTTCAGCAATTCCAGTGTTTTGACCAAAGCTATTGCTGTCGTTAGTGGGAAAAGAGCAAGTGTACTGATTTTCAAGGAGTTGCTAAACCCCAGCCTACTGTGGCCAACACAGAGAAAATTCTAATTTGCCAACAAGGTCCAGAATCCAGGTTCACACTGAGCATGTGTCCAAGCACTATCCAAGAATTTTCCAGACAGACTTAGGATCACTGGATCCCTCCTACAGGGGACTTCACGGAACAGATGTTTTGACATTTGTTTACTTTTCTCTGTCAGTGTGGGGGCATTTCCCATGGTAACACAGGGGAGGGGAAATTGTTACTTCAAAATGACTTCCAGGCAAGAATTTCCAAGCAGTCTGTCACTCTCAGCAAACATAATGCTGTGACATCTGTGTTTCTTTGAGGAATGAAAGGCAAAAAATAAAAAGGAGTGTATTTCAGACATCTATCAGAAACTGTCTAGATTCTAAAATGTTAAAACTCCAGATTTGCACAGAGCACCTAATTTTCAGAGTCACAGCCAGTATGTTTGCTCACATTTCTGATACTAGCGAACCCATTCCTAGGTCATCCTGGGACTGTCTATGAAGAAACAGGCTGTAGGAGTGTGTCTGAGAGTGCTGAATGCCATCGAGTCTGGTTACCTAATGAGTTTACCTGCCATTGGAAATGATCCAGTGGCAAGGAATTGAAAGTCCCATGTTTGCTGCAGAAATCCAAGAGGTCTGACCAAAGATATTGCTGTCACAAGTAAGAAAACAGCAATTGGATGGATCTTCAGGCAGTTGCTACTCTGCACCATTTTAGGACCACCTGAAAGAAAATGCTGATTTAGCCAACAAGGTCCAGGATCCAGCTTCACACTCAGTATGTGTCCATGCACTACCCAAGCATTTTCCAGACAGACCTAGGATCACTGGATCTCTCCTACAGAGAAAACCTGATGGAACAAACGTTTGGATGTTAGTTTGCTTTTTCCCTGTGAGTGTGGGACCGTCCTGACTGTAACACAGTCAGGGGAAGTTCTTACTGAAAAATGAAGTCCAAGCAAGCATTTTAGAGCAGTGAGTTACTCTCAGCACACAGAATGCTAGGAAATCCATGTTCCTTTGATGAAAGAAAAACATAAAAGTAGAGTGTTTTTCATGCATCTGTCTATCAGGAACTGTCTAGATTGTAAGATGTCAGAACTCCAGGTTTGCACAGAGACCCTAATTTCCAGTCATAGCCAGTGTATTTTCCTGCACTTTCTGAGCCTTTTGAACACATTCCTAGCTCATATTGGGTCTGTCCCTCAAGAAAAAGGCTTAGGAAATTATATCTAAATGTGTTGAGTGTCATAATGTTGTTACCTTGATTAGTTGACAATCTATTGGAAATGATCCTGCCACAAGGTGTTGCAAGCTGCCTGTTTGCATAGAAATAGAAATAATTTGACCAAACTCATTTATGTTGTAAATAGGAAATTGTCAATTGGATGGATTCTCAGGTAGCTGTCAGCCCACACCCTTTAAATGCCAACAGAGAGAAAAGGTGAGTTTTGCCAACAAGGTTCAATATCCAGTTTCACACTCAGTATGTGTCCCTGCAGTGTCCAAGACTTTTCCAAACAGATCTAGGATCACTAGATCTCTCCTGCAGAGAAAACTTGATGGAACTTTTACTCTGAAGCAGGGTCAGTCTTGTTGAGGTGACTCCTTCCCCAAGGCCACAACTGGGAGTCCTCACACCAAGGCCATAGAAGTGGGCCCCAGAACCAAGGTCACCTGTGAATCGGACTGGGCCCCCTTTGCAACCGTTGCCAAAAGCACCTGATCATCGCTAATGAGCTTCCTGACTCCCTACCAGGCAAGGATGCCCACTCCAGTAAACACCCTATGGTACCCCACCCAATCACCTAATATCAACCTTCCAGTAGGAATTTTATTTGCCTTGAAACTGTAAAAATTGGCTCTTAACCCAGGAAATCAGTCAACTTTCCCTAGTCTGTCAGGTGGTTGGCCCCCTGAGCCCACAGTGCCCACTTTATCTCTGCTCTTTGTTCTTAATACAAAATCACTCCCTTCTGAAATGCTCTATGTCTGAACATTCTTTTCCAACTCGTACTCAGACGGCCTCAACAAGCCTCCCATCACCAGAGCCACTTTCCTAGATCACACTCACCACTTGCTTGTCCACTCCCAACTCAGAGCAGAAAGGCCCCCTCAGCCTGGTCCTTCCCTCTCACTTCCCGTGCCTGGTCGCCAGGGGCTCACACCGTCCCTGGGCAGGCTGTCTTCTGTGTCCTGCAGAGGCCTCTGTGGTGTCAGGTGAAGAAACAAGAGGCACCCATGAAACCTCCCACCCCAGCACAGCAACCAGTACCCACCTACTGAACTCTTCACTCTGGATGGGCCTGGGGGTGTTTCAGGGAACGTCCCCCAACATGTCCTTGTTCTCATCTAATTCCAGCACTGCCCGCGTGAGAGTCACTAAGCTAATCTGTGATAACTGCACAGAGAGAATACTTGTTCACTCGCCCCTCCCAGGATACATGGTTCTTATGGGCAGGTGCCTCCCAGGATATGGGGCTCACCTGGGCAGGTATCCTGCAGGGCTCAGCACCCAGGAGCTGTTCACAGAGCCCTCACTGCCAAGAGCCCCCAGCTCCTCTGTTGGACAGATCTGACCTTGAGACCCTCAGAGGAGGACCTGAGGTAACATACAGCAGCTTCAGGATAGTTTTGTGACCTTGGGCTTCACTGGTTGCAGCCTCCTTCCAGCAGGTTTTCCAGAGGGTCCCATAGCACCTGGGCACTGAGTCTGTCTCCACCCACCACCCATCCTCTCCCTGACCCCTGGGTCCCTCTCATTAGAAGAAGGCCTTCCTGAAATCCTCTCCCACTTATAGGTCAGATAAGAAGATGAGAAAACAAGTCAGAGCAGCAGCCCCATATCCATCCTGACCCAAAGGACCCACACCTGTTCCTGGAACCCTGGCCAGGACAACGAGGCCCATTTTCTGAAACCACAAGCCCAGGTGGGCAGATTGGCTGACCTGACTGGCCTGCCCTTTGGATGTGTGCCTGGGTTGAGGTCTATATAAACCCCCTCAAGTGCCTGCAGCTGTACCTGATGCTGTCTTTCTGCTTAGATCTTGCAGGGTTGGCTTGATAAGAGAGAGTGAGGGCCCATAGTGTTTCGGGGGATTGGGTCTGTGTTGGGCTCTGCTGGACCTTCTGCAGGAGGTGCTAAGCTGTCACTTCCTAAGGATGGGCTGTGTCACCTGTTCCTGCTGTTGGAAATCTTCTCAGGCAGAAATGAGGAAGCAAGAAAACAGGCAATGGGAGCAGCACAGGAGGAGTAACTCAGGTAGGAAAGTGCAAAGCTTCCAGATCACCCAGGCCAGGACCATTCTGCCTGACCTACAGGAGCCACGTCAGTAAGCATGCTGTCGCTGGAGTGGCTCCACTTTTCTCCAGCCTGTGAGGTCTTTGCACATATTCAAGTGTTTTATCTATGAAGGGTGGATGAAGTTCAGGAATGGCTAGCCTGGGGGTCAGCCAGCATTTACTTAGAGATGACTCCGTGTAGTCTCCCAGCTTCCCACTGAGGTCCCTCCTTGGGAGGGGAGGGGGTGGGGTATGTGCAAGGGCTGCTGGCTGGCTACACATGAGTAAGTCCCCATCCCTGACCATCTTCAGAATTGCTCATCCCTGAAGCAAGTGCCCTAATTGGGCTTTCACCTGTGCAACTGGTGGCTTCTTAATTAGCAATGTGGCCATTGATGTTAAATGTCCTCCATCAAGACTGAGATGTTACACCACATGTACTGGTGTAAGAACCCGGGGAGGCGTGTGCACCCAGTACCCCTAGGCACAGGCTTCAGACTTGACCCCTCAACATTCTGGAGCCCAGCCACTGCTTTAGCATTTCTGAGGGTCCAGAGCTGATTTTAAGGGTTCTGTAATCCACCCTTCATCTGCTTTAATGAGACCCACATTTCTAGGATCCTACAGAGCAGGGTCTGTGTGGCTGCTCTGTGGCTTCTCTAACATGATCACATGCTGGGTGGTTTGAAACAACAGGAGTTCATCCTCTCTCAGTCCTGGAGACCAGACACCGGAAATCAAGGTGGCACAGGGCTGAGGTCCCTCCAGAGGCTCCAGGACAGGATCATTCCTGCCTTTTCCAACTTCAGGGGCTCCAGGGGTCCCTGGGCTTGTGGCCCCCTCCCTCCCATCTCTGCCTCTGCCTTTAAGAGGCTTCCCCTTTGTGTCCTCTTTCGTCTCTTTGAAGGAGTCTGTCAGTTGGATTGAAGGTCACCCTAACCCTAGATGACCTTACCTTGCTATCCTTAACTACATCTACAAAGACTCTTTTCCCAGATACGGCCCTGTTCTGGGGGGACACATCTTTGGTGGCCACCATTTACCCCATTCTCTCTCTGTCAAATAACCCTCATTTTAGGAGATCACTACATGCCCATAAAGACGGGCACAGAGAGCGGCCACACACATGGAGAGAATGAGGCCCTTGGAGTCACCTGGAAGGGATGAAGACCTGGCTTCATCAGGTGAGGGGAATCACAGGGAGGAGAGGAGGATGGTCTTGTTTAGGCTTCAAAAAGACCACGTTGGGGTGGGATGTGAGATGCACAATGGGGGCGGGGAGCTTCATCAGGGCCTGAGGGGGAGGTTAGGCTTGGGCCAGGGCCATGGGTATAGAGGGGACTTAGTGTGGGGGTTGGTCATACACCCAGAAGGAAGAGCTCACAGTCACTGGGGCACAAGGACCTGGGAACCTGGGAGGGCTTCATCTTTCTGAACCTGAAGAGGAAACGTTAAAATTTTACATCACCTCCTGCTCCTTCTGCCTCTGTAACTCAGCTTGCTCCTTGCAAAGTCTGGATCATGTAGGTCACGCAATCTCAGAAAGTGGGGACTTAGAATACTCGGAGCTGGAGCTTATCTCCCTTGTCCTTGCCCTGGCCCCTGCAAACCTTCTTGATCATGCCTATTCATGATAATGAAGAGCCCGCCCCCCTGACACTCTCCTCACCCCAGGGGGAACTCCCCACTCTGCTGGAGCACCTGGCTGTTGGTGGCCACTGACAGCACTCTGGTCTCCTCAGGACCCAGCTTCAGGATACTCTGAGGTTCAGGTCAGGCAGATGGAATCTGGTCTTCTCAGAACCCACTGGGGCTTCAGTTTGGGGGCATTGTGGGGTTTAGTTCAGGTTGATGGAATCTGGTCTCCTCAGGACCTGCTGGGTGTTCAGCTTTGGGACATTGTGGGGTTCAGTTCAGGCTGACAGGAGATGGGTCACCACAAGACCCATGTGGTTTCAGCTTTGGGGCATTGTGGGGTTCAATTCAGGCTGATAGAATTTGATCTCCTCAGGACCTTATGGGGGTTCAGCTTTGTGACATTGTGGGGTTCAGTTCAGGCTGACAGGAGATGGGTCACCACAGGATCCATTGTATTTTGGCTTTGGGGCATTATGGGGTTTAGTTTTGGCTGATGGAATCTAGTTTCCTCAGGACCCATGATCTCCTCAGAACCCATTGGGGCTTCAGCTTTGGGACATTGTGGGGTTCAGTTGAGTCTGACGGGAGTCTGGTTTCCTCAAGATTCCTGCAACGATGTGCTGCTGAAAGAAAAAGTGAGGAAAATTGGGAAGAAGCTTCTGTGTGTGGCTGTTGCTGAAAGTCTGTCTTAAGAGGACCCAAGACTGTTAGGGCTTGATGTGGAAAGTTGTGGGATTTTAGTCAGTTTTTGTCTGTAGTATAAGATGGTGTCCTATATTGTTCCTTGGTGTGTGGTTTCCATTTTTCCCAGCACGGTTTATTGAGGGGGGTGGGGGGGACTGTCCTTTCCCGCGTATATATTTTTAGTTCCTTTCTTGTAAATTAATTACCATGCACCTGTAGGTTTACTTCTGAGCTCTCTTGACTATTTCTGTGCCAATTCCACACGTCTTCTGGTGACTTTAGGTACATACTCTAGATTGAAGTCAGGGATAGACATGCCACCAGCCTGTTCTGCTTTCTCAGGATCCCTTTGGCTCTTCTGGTTCCTTTGTGGCTCCACACAGATGTAAAGATTGCTTTTGTTTCTGTGAAAAATGTCATTGAAATGTTGGCAGTGATTGCATGAATGTGTACGTTGCTTTGTTTAGAATGGATATTTTAATGGTATTTTCACCCATAAGCATGGGATATCTTTTTACTTGTATCCATTTAGTTTCTTTGATCATTGTCTTGTAGTTTTTAGCTTTCAGGTCTTTCAAGTCCTTGGTTAGATTTCTAGTTATGTGGGGGAGGGGATGCAATTGTAAAAGGAATTATTTTCTTAATTTCTCTTTCTGATAGTTCATTATTAGTGTAGAGAATCACAAATGATCTTGCAGTTCTGCTGACTTTCTTTTTTCTTTTTTTTGGCCCCACAGCTCGACATGTTGGATCTTAGTTCTCTGACCGAGGATCAAACCTGTACCCCCTGCAGTGGAAGTGCAGTCTTAACTACTGGACTGCCAGGCAAGTCTGTGAATTCGCTTTTTAGTTCTGACAGTTGCTTTGGTGTAGTGTTATGTGGAAAACTAGAATTAAGACATCTAATAGTTTCAGTTCCATCTGGTCATCCACAGCACCCAGGGCATGGTGTCTACTAATATACTCTTCCTATGGTGCCTTTTAATACCATGTGGACTAGTAGAAGGCAATTAGCATCAAACTACTTTAGCTGAATTTAGTTAGGTTAACTCTTGGCCTCTATTGCAATGTTCGATGTCATCTCTGATTTTCTGGCATGTGACTTACATGGATGTATTGAAAAGTAACTTACTTTCTAGTAAAATTTCAAACGTGTCTACTTTAAATAGTGGTACAAAGTTTTCTACATTCACACCAAATACTGCAATGTGTTTTACCCAAAACATGGTCACTTTCCCAGGGAACCAGCCCACAACCCCAAAATGGGGGATAATTATGGTTTCCACATTACAATCCTATCCATAGGACCAGTTCAACTTTCATCAGCTGCCCAAGCTTTGTGCAACTGTCTTTCTTCATTCTAATGCAGTTCTCTTTTTCTGGAGCCATCACTGGGGCTTTCCCTCATGTTAAAAACCTTCATGGATTTAAAGTGACAAGATGACTATGATCTGGGTGGCTTTTCAGTGTGGTTTCTTTCACTGAGAATGTTTTTAGTGCTTTTCCATGTTGTGCCATGTGTCATTGTTTTCACTGTGCTTACAAACATATAACAACATTTATTATTTGAGTCATTTTAAGTATGAACTTCTATAGCATTAACTGCACTCTCATTGTAAAAATTTCCCCACCATTCATCTCCAGAATCTTTCCCTTTTCCTGAAGTGACACTGTAACCATTAAATACTCATAACCCCCAATCCCTGGCCATCTTACTCTACTTGGAATTTGTCTTATATGGATATCTCATACTAGTGGAATCATAGAACATTTTTCCTTTTGTGTCAGGCTTGTTTCACTTCACCTAATGACTTGAAGTTTCATCTACATTATAGCATGTATGAGTTATCTTGTTTTTAAAGGTTGAATCAGATCCCACTGTGTATATACTACATCGTGCTTATCCAGTCATCTGTTGAACACTTGTGCTGCTGCCACCTTTTGGTTACTATGAATAATGCTGCTATGAATATGGGGTTTGAATATCTGTTTCAGTATTTGGTTTTAAATATCTTGAGTGTATAACCTGGACCGGAATTGATGGATTCTATGTTAACTCTGTGTTTAAGTTTTTGTAAAGCCCCCTACTATTTTCTGAAGCTGTGGCATTATTTTACTATATTCCTTTATATGGCAGAGTAATGCATCTCATGGATGGAACTGCCCTATTTGCTCTTCCATTCACTTGTTGGTGGACATTTTCATTGTTTTTAACTTGGATTATCAAGAACACTGCTGCTGTAAATATTGGTGTACAAGTATATATTTGAGCACCTCTTTTAAATTCTTTGGATGTATATCTAGGAGTGGAGTTACCAAAACATATGATATTTCAGTTCAGTCACTCACTCATGTCCGGCTCTTTGTGACCCCGTGGACTGCAGCCCACCAGGCTCCCCTATCCATCACCAACTCCCAGAGCTTGCTCAAACTCATGTCTATCGAGTTGGTGATGCCATCAACCATCTCATCCTCTGTTATCCCCTTCTGCTCCTGCCTTCAATCTTTCCCAGCATCAGGGTCTTTTCCAATGAGTCAGTTCTTCACATTAGGTGGCCAAAGTATTGCAGTTTCAGCTTCAGCATCAGTCCTTCCAATGAATATTCAGGGTTGATTTCCCTTAGGATTGACTTGTTGGATCTCCTTGCAGTCCAAGTGATGCTCAAGAGTCTTCTCCAACACCACAGTTCCAAAGCATCACTTCTTCGGTGCTCAGTTTTCTTTGTAGTCCAGCTGTAACGTCTATACATGACTATTGGAACAACCATAGCTTTGAGTACATGGACCTTTGTTGGTAATGTCTCTGCTTTTTAATATGCTGTCTAGGTTGGTCATAACTTTTATTCCAAGGAGCAGGTGTCTTTTAATTTCATGGCTGCAGTCACCATCTTCAGTGATTTTTGAGCCCCCCCCACCCCCCACAATAAATTCTGTCACCATTTCCATTGTTTTCCTATCTATTTGCCATGAAGTGATGGGGCCAGATGCCATGATCTTAGTTTTCTGAATACTGATTTTTAAGCCAACTTTTTCACTCTCCTCTTTCACTTTCATCAAGAGACTCTTTAGTTCTTCTTTGCTTTCTGCCATAAGAGTGGTGTCCTCTGTGTATCTGAAATTATTGATATTTCTCCTGGCAATTTTGATTCCAGCTTGTGCCTCATCCAGACCCGGGATTTCACATGATATAGTCTGCATATAAGTTAAATAAGCAGGGTGCTGTACTCCTTTCCTGATTTGGAACCAGTCCATTGTTCCATGTCTAGTTCTAATTGTTGCTTCTTCACCTGCATACAGATTTCTCAGGAGGCAGGTAAGGCAGTCTGGTATTCCCATACCTTTCAGAATTTTCCACAGTTTGTGGTGATCTGCAGAGTCAAAGGCTTTGGCATTGTTAACAAAGCAGAAGTAAATATTTTTCTGGATGTTTTTCTCTCTTGCTCTTTCAGTGATGCAACGGGTGTTGGCAATTTGATCTCTGGTCCCTCTGTCTTTTCTAAATCCAGCTTGAACATCTAGAAATTCATGGTTCACTTACTGTTGAAGCCTGGCTTGGAGAAATTTGATCATTACTTTGTTAACATGTGAGATGAGTGCAACTGTGTGGCAGTTGGAACATTCTTCGGCTTTGCCTTTCTTTGGGATTGGAATGAAAACTGACCTTTTCCAGTCCTGTGGCCACTACTGAGTGATATAATTACATTTTTATGTTTTTGAGAAAATGCTTGTTTTGGACACATTGATTGCACCATTTTACCTCTCCACAAGTAAAGTTTTGAGTTTCAATTTCGTACATTTTCGCCAACATTTGTTATTTGTCTTTATTGTTGATTTTCCTCACGTCCATCCTGAGTGCCTTATTAAGGAGGAAGTCATAATGCAGGACCCACATTTGAGGAGAGGAGAGTTAGCTTCATATACTTGATGGACAGCTGAGTCTGTATCAATTATTTAGAATCTTTCTGTGTGAGATTTTTATTCAACATTACTCATAAAACCTAATTTTTACTTTTTACCAGTTTGGACACCTGAAAATTATTTTAAACTTTTGGGAGCTTCCCTGGTGGCTCAGCCTGTAAAAGCATATGCTTGCAATGCAGGATACCTGGGTTCAATCCCTGGGTGGGGAAGATCCCCTGGAGAAGGAAATGGCAACCCACTCCAGTACTCTTGCCTGGAAAATTTCATGAATGGAGGCGCCTCATAGCTTACAGTCCATGGGGTTGCAAAGAGTCAGACACGACTGAGCAACTTCACTTTCACTTTCTTTTGGCTATAATCCAGCCAATTAGACTGCTTAGTTCATTCTAGCTTTGGCTATTGAGAGCTTTTTCCATACTCTCCTGCTTTTATTTTACATAATTCAGCTTTTATGGGGCTTTTTGGTCCTTCTTTCTCACATTTTAAGATTATGCTGCTTTACATATTTATTGTCTCAGTCCTAGTATCAGACACACATTTAAAGAGTCCTTGTCCCTTTTTGTTAGAGCATATTAATAAAAACTTGTATGTGGGAACTTAATAATCTCAGCAGACAATGCATGGAAATACACATGCATGTATCCAGACTATGCATACAGACGGTTATGAAGATTTTCACATGGAGTTATATGTTTCTGCATTAGGCTAAAGATAGTTTATAATGATGTCTCCAACCTGATCTCTTATGACACAGGTATTATACCCTTCTCCTTTTGTCTGCCTGTAACTTCCCACTCCAATGGTAAGAAACCTGGCTTCCACTACTCATCACTTACCAAATTCAGGGCTTGCTCCTTCAATAACTGATATGGTAGTTTCAGTCCTGTTAGCTACAAACCCCCGTGGAAAGAACTTACAGAGCCCATTGTTTATGTATGGTACATTTGCCTTTGGCCTGCAGATTCCATTCATTTACACAGTGAACTTAGGTCAGATAATTTTGTCCTAAGAGTGAGAGTGGCCTTTTAAAATTTTTCTTCTTCCTTTTAAATCTTTTGGCTGTGCCGCTTCATGTGGGGTTTTAGGTCCCTGACCAGGAATTGAACCCATATTTCCTGCACTGGCAACGTGGAGTCTTAACCACTGGGCCCCTAGGGAAGTCTGAAGCTTTTCATTTATTTCTCAATCTGTTATATTCTTTGTTAAATTCTGCATTCCAGTCTTTAGCACTCCATACCATAAATAAATAAATGTGAATAGGTAATAAATTACTTGTGTTCTGAAAACAGAAATCTATGTGCTTAGACAAATGCATAGTGGCAGGTATTCTTCACTAAAGTACCATGTGAAATATTTCAACCATATATTCCATAAACTCTTTATCATGTCTGTTTTACCTTTGCTAGAATGTCTTATACGATCATACAGTGTGTAGCACTTGAGGCTGGATTCCCTCACTCAGTAATGTAAGTGTTAGATTCATGCTTTCCTTTATTTTTATTTTAAATTGGTCTGTGGTTCATTCCTCTATATCTCTGAATGCTATTTTATTGCATTAGATGAGAGGAAAGATAATTTTCCCCCTAGCCTCAATGTTCTTCACTGAGATGTTCATAATGAAAGGAAGATGGATTGGAGAAAAACAATCAGAAGTTTAATATATGACATGCATACCTCCTATATAGTTGAAAGATACCTGGGAAAACTGTCACTTTCTGAAATGGTCCAAGACTTTACCTTAAATGCTATCATCAGCTGAGAATGAAAGAAGGAGGTTAAGGAATGGAAGAAGCTATTTAAGGGAGATTATTAGGTGAAGCACAGTAAACAAAGACATGGTGGTATGCAGATTAACTTCCAGGTCCATTCCATAGACCTTCTTGATATTTAGTCAAGTCATTTAGTGATATCAAGTCAGTCTTGATACTTAGTCCATTCTTGATATTTAGCCATCCTCTATTTCCTGGTCCAGACAGGGACACGTCCTTAAAGATGGAGATATCCTTAACAAATGTAAATCTACTTCATAAAATGGAATTTCGACTTGGTTTTCAAAGATCCTCCTGGGGCGGCTGTTTGTTTTTTTCTTTTGTTTTGTTTTGTTTTTTTTTTAATTAATCTGTCCAAAATAACCCTTTTGTCAAATGTGCATATTTTGGGTGTGCTTTTTGTGCTCCCCTTGAAATGTGCATTCAGGGGAGGAGTGTCACCCTGGAGACTGTTGATATGTGACCCCATGGACAGGGACTGGGTTGGTCACCCTGAAGAATGTGGATATGTGACCCCAGGGGAATGTCAGAAGGAATTCACCCTGGAGACTGTGGAATTGTGAGCCCAGTTGCAAGGCTTGGGAAGGGGTCACCATGGAGACTGTGGATGTGTGACTCCAGATACAGTGTCTGGGAGGGATCACCCAGGGGACTGTAGATATGTGATCCTAGATATAGGGTTTGGGAGAATGTCACCCTGCAGACTGTGGACATGTGACCCCAGGTGCATGGTCCAGTGTGTTGTGATCACCCTGGAGATTGTGGAAGCGTGACCACAGGTACTGGGTCTGGGAAGTGGCGTCATCCTGGAGATGTGCACATGTGATTACAGACACAGGATATTTCAGGTGGAGTCACCTTGGAAACTGGAGGAGTGACCCCAGGTGCAGGGTCTGGGGTGAGGTTCAGTGACGTCAGGACTCTTGTCTTGTTGGGAGAGACACATCAGGATTCTCCTCGAGATGTTGCAATGCAATACGGACGCCTCTCAAGGTGAGGGGGGAGACCAAGTTTGCCTTTGCAGTTGCCAGAGCAATACTGTGACTCCTGTCAGTTTTCAAGAGGAGACAGGTTTCATCTCCTTTTGAAGCATTGAACTCCACATGCCTCTCGTGTTGTCAAAGGGATGTGAGGCCTCCTGTCAAAATGAGGCGGGGAACTAGGGCATTCTCTAGGGTCTCCACAGGGGATTCAGACGTCCCTTCCTCTTATGAGATGAAAGACGAACCTGCATTCAAGTCACTGCAGGGAAATCCGGCCTTATTTCAAACCAGGGCATCTTGGTGTCCATTCCACGTGAGGCAGCAAACTCAGGGTCCCTCTCACATATCTATAGCTGAGAGAAGCCTCCTCTTTAGGTGTTGTTTAAACCTGGCATTCCTCTTGAGACAAAGCCAGGAAATCAGGTCTCATCTCGAGATGATTTGAGGTACACGGAGCTGTTTTCTAGTTGCTGTGCTGAACAGGGTGTTCCTCTATACTTAGGACAGTGTTTTCGGGGAATCTCTGGAGTTGCCTAAAGGAAGTCAAGCCACATGTCGTGTTTGATGGGGAACGCCAGATGGCTCTGGAGCCAATGAAGGGGAATCTGGCCTCATCTTGAGTTGATTTGGAGTACAAGGAGTGCTTTCATGTTGCTGCGGGGACCTCAGGGTCCCTCTAGACTTGTATCAGTGTTCTTGGGGACTCTCTAGAGTTCCATCAAGGACGTCAAGGCTCCTTTCATGTTTGATGGGGAACACGGACTTGCTCTGCACTCAATGCAGGGGAATCTGATCTCATCTCTCATCGAGTGGGAAGTCTCATGGTTTTTCTCGAGTTGCGGAGGGAACCTGGGGTATATTCTCGAGTGACGACAGGGATGGACTCTTAAAACTCCTGTTTGTTCAATGATGTCAGGACACCTGTCTAGTTGTGAGGGTCACCTCGGGATTCTCCTCGAAACTTGGTTGGACAATAGGGATGCCTCTCGAGATGAGTAGGGAAACCCACTGTCACTTTCAAGTTGTTACAGGAATACTGGGATTCCTGTCAATATTCAAGAGGAGTCAGTCATCGTCTACTTTTGAAGCATTGAACTCCGTGTTCCTCTCGAGTTGTCAAAGGGATGTGAGACCTCCTGTGGAAATGAGGTGGGGAACTAGGGCTTTCTCTAGGGTCTCCACAGGGGATTCAGACATCCCTTCATCTTTTGAGATGAAAGACAAGCCTGCATTCATGTCACTGCAGGGAAATCCAGCCTTATGTCGAGTCACGACATCTCGGTGTCCATTCCACTTGAGGCAGCAAACTCAGGGTCCCTCTCACGTACCTATAGCTGAGAGAAGCTTCCCCGTGAGGGGGTTCTGGAAAGTTGGCATTCCTCTTGATTCGAAGCCAGGGAATCAACTCTCATCTCGAGATGATTTGAGGTACACGGAGCTGTTTTCTAATTGCTGTGCTGAACGTGGTGTTCCTCTATACTTAGGACAGTGTTTTCAGGGAATCTCTGGATTTGCCTAAAGGAAGTCAAGCCACTTGTCGTGTTTGATGGGGAACGCCGGATGGCTCTGGAGCCAATGTAGTGTAATCTGGCCTCATCTCATGTTGATTTGCAGTACACTGAGCACTTTTGTGTTGCTGCGGTGACCTCAGGGTCACTCTAGACTTGTATCAGTGTTCTTGGGGACTCTCTGGAGTTCCATCAAGGAAGTCAAGGCTCCTTTCATGTTTGATGGTGCACATGGAATTGCTCTGCACGCAATGCAGGGGAATTTGATCTCATCTCTCTTCGAGTGGAAAGTCTCATGGACTTTCTCGTGTTGTGGAAGGAACCTGGGTTATATTCTCGAGTGATGAAGGGGATGGCCCCTCATAACGCGTGTTTGTTCAGCGACATCAGGCCTCCAGTCTAGTTGCGAGGGACAACTCGAGATTCACTTCGAGACTTGGCAAGTCCATAAGGAGGACACCTCTCGAGGTGAGGTGGGAGACCCAGTGTCCTTTCAAGTTGCCACAGGGATACTGGGATTCCTGTCAATTTTCAAGAGGACTCAGTCATCGTCTACTTTTGAAGCATTGAAATCCGCTTTCCATTCGTGTTGTCAAAGGGATGTGAGGCCACATGTCAAGATGAGGTGGGGAAATAGGGCTTTCTATAGGGTCTTCACGGGGATTCAGGAAACCCTTCATCTGATGAGATGAAAGACGAGCCTGCACTCAAGTCACTGCAGGGAATTCCGGCCTTATTTCGAGTCAGGGCATCTCGGTGTCCATTTCACTTGAGGCAGCAAACTGAGGGTCCCTCTCACATACCTAGAGCTGAGAAAAGCCTCCGCTTGAGCTGCTGTGGAAAGTGGGCATTCCTCTTGATTCGAAGCCAGGAAATCAGCTCTCATCTCGAAATGATTTGGGGTACACGGAGCTTTTCTCGAGTTGCTGTGCTGAACTTGGTGTTCTTCTATACTTGGGACGGTGTTCTCAGGGAATCTCTGGAGTTGCCTAAAAGAAGTCAAGCCACTTGTCCTGCTTGATGAGGAATGCTGGATTGCTCGAGAGCCAATGCAGGGAAATCAGGCCTCACCTCAAGTTGATTTGAGGTAAACGGGGATATTTCGTGTTGCTGCGTTGACCTCAGGGTCCCACTAGACATGTGACAGAGTTACTGGGGACTATGTGGAGTTTCATCTAGGAAGTCAAGGCTCCTTTCGTGTTTGATGGGGAACACCGACTTGCTTTGCATGCAATGCAGGGGAATCAGGCCTCGTCTCACGGCGAGGGGGAATTCTCATGGTTTTCTCGAGTTGTGGCGGGAAACTGGGTTATATTCTCGAGTTACAGCTGGGATGGCCCTTCAAAACTTGTGTTGGTTCAGTGATATCAGGACTCCTGTCTAGTTGTGAGGGACACATCGAGATTCTCCTCGAAGCTTGGCAGGGCAATAGGGACGCCTCTCAATGTGAGAGGGGCAACCCAAGGTCCTTTCCAGTTGCCACAGGAATTTTGGGATTCCTATCAATTTTCAAGAGGAGGGAGCGATACTCCCCTTTTGAAGCATTTAAATCCACGTGCCTCTCGAGTTTCAAAAGGATGTGAGGCCTCCTGTTGAGATGAGCCGGGGAACTAGGGCTGTCTCTAGGGTCTCCACAGGGGATTCAGACATCCCTTCATCTTGTTTGATGAAAGACGAGCCTGGATTCAAGTCACTCCAGGGAATTCCGGCCTTATTATGAGTCAGGGCATCTCGGTGTTCATTCCACTTGAGGCAGCAAACTCAGGGTCCCTCTCACATACATATACCTGACAGAAGCCTCCTCGTCAGGTGCTTGTGTAAAGTTGACATCCCTCTTGAGTCAAAGCCAGGGAATCAGCTCTCATCTCGAGAGGATTTGGGGTACACAGAGCTTTTCTCGAGTTTCTGTGCTGAACTTGGTGTTCCTCTAGTCTTGAGATGGTAGTCTCGGGTAATCTCTGGAGTAGCCTAACGGAAATCAAGTCACTTTCTGTGTCTGATGGGGAACGAGTGATGTCTCTGGAGACAATGCAGGGGAATCGGGTCTCATCTCGAGTTGATTTGAAGTACACGGTGCACTTTCATGTTGCTGCAGGGGACCTCAGGGTCTCTCTAGACTTGTGACAGTGTTCCTGGGGACTCTCTGGAGTTCCATCAAGGAAGTCAAGGCTCCTTTCGTGTTTGATGGGGAACACGGACTTGCTCTGAATGCAGTCCAGGGGAATCGGGCCTCATCTTGAGTTGATTTGGAGTACACGGAGCCCTTTCATGTTGCTGCGGGGACCTCAGGGTCCCTGTAGACTTCTGACAGTGTTCTTGGGGTCTCTCTGGAGGTCCTTCAAAGAAGTCAATCTCCTTTCCTTTTGATTGGGAACACGGACTTAACCTGCATACATTGCATGAGAACTGGGCCTCATCTCGCGGTGAGGAGAAAGTCTCATTGTTTTTCTGGAATTGTGGAGGGAACCTGGTTATGTTCTAGAGTTACGGCGGGGATGGCCCTTCAAAACTCATGTTTGTTCAGCCATGTGTGAACTCCTGTCTAGTTGCGAGGGACACCTTGAGATTCTCCTCAAGGCTTGGCAGGACAATAGTGACGCCTCTCGAGGTGACAGGGGAGACCCAGTGTCCTTTCAAGTTGCAACAGACATACTGGGATTCCTGTCAATTTTCAAGAGGACTCAGTCATCGTCTCCTTATGAAGCATTGAATTCCGCATTCGACTCGTGTTGTCAAAGGGATGTAAGGTCACCTGTCGAGATGAGGTGGGGAAATAGGGCTTTGTCTAGGGTCTCCACAGGGGATTCAGACATCACTTCATCTTTTGAGATGAAAGACAAGCCTGCATTCAAGTCACTGCAGGGAAATCCAGCCTTATGTCGAGTCAGGGAATCTCGGTGTCCATTCCACTTGTGGCAGCAAATTCAGGGTCCCTCTCACATACCTATACTTGAGAAAAGCATCCGCTTGAGCTGCTTGTGGAAAGTTGGCATTCCTCTTGAGTCGAAGCCAGGGAATCAGCTCTCATCTCGAAATGTTTTGGGGTACACGGAGCTTTTCTCGAGTTGCTGTGCTGAACTTGGTGTTCCTCTAGACTGGTGGCGGTATTCTCATAGAGTCTCTGGAGTTGCCTAAAAGAAGTCAAGCGACTTGTGCTCTTTGATGAGGAATGCAGGATTGTTCTGGAGCCAATGCAGGGAAATCAGGCTTCATCTCGAGTTGATTTGTGGTACACGGGGCTCTGTCGTGTTGCTGCATTGATCTCAGGGTCCCTCTAGACTTCTGACAGAGTTCTTGGGGACTATGGAGAGTTTCATCTAGGAAGTCAAGGCTCTTTTCGTGTTTGATGGGGAACACGGACTTGCTCTGCATGCAATGCAGGGGAATCGGGCCACATCTCACGGTGAGGGGAAAGTCTCATTGTTTTTCTGGAGCTGTGGTGTGGAACCTGGGTTATATTCTCGAGTTACAGCAGAGTTGGCCCTTCAAAACTCGTGTTTGTTTAGCGACGTCAGGACTCCTGTCTAGTTCCGAGGGACACCTTGGGATTCTTCTCGAGGCTTGGCAGGACAATTGGGATGCCTCTCGAAGTGAGGCGGGACACCAGGTTTCCCTTTGCAGTTGCCAGAGCCATACTGTGACTCCTGTCAGTTTTCAAGAGGAGTCAGGCTTCGTCTCCTTTTGAAGCATTGAACTCCGCTTGCCTCTCATGTTGTCAAAGGGACGTGAGGCCTCCTGTCGAGATGAGGCTGGGAACTAGCGTATTCTCTAGGGTCTCCACAGGGGATTCAAACATCCCTTCATCTGTGAGATGAAAGACAATCCTGCATTCAAATCACTGCAGGGACATCCGGCCTTATTTCAAGTCAGGGCATCTCGGTGTCCATTCCACTTGAGGCAGCAAACTCAGGGTCCCACTCACGTACCTATAGCTGACAGAAGCCTCCTCTTTAGGTGTTGTTTAAAGCTGGCATTCCTCTTGAGTCAAAGCCAGGGAATCAAGTCTCATCTCGAGATGATTTGAGGTACACGGAGCTGTTTTCTAGTTGCTGTGCTGAACGTGGTGTTCCTCTATGCTCAGGACGTTGTTCTCGGGGAATCTCTGGAGTTGCTTAAAGGAAGTCAAGTCACTTGTCATGTTTGATGGGGAACGCTGGATGGCTCTGGAGCCAATGAAGGGGAATCTGGACTCATCTCGAGTTGATTTGGGGTACACCAAACTATTTCATGTTGCTGCGGTGACCTCAGGGTTCCTCTAGACATTTATCAGTGTTCTTGGGGACTCTCTGGAGTTCCATCAAGGAAGTCAAGGCTCCTTTCATGTTTGATGGGGAACACGGAATTGCTCTTCACTCAGTGCAGGGGAATCTGATCTCATCTCTCATCGAGCGGGAAGTCTCATGGATTTTCTCGAGTTGTGGAGGGAACCTGGGTTATATTCTCAAGTGACGATGGGGATGGCCCGTCAAAACTCGTGTTTTTTCAGCTACGTCAGGACTCCTGTCTAGTTGCGATGGACAACTCGGGATTGTCCTCGAGTCTTGGCAGGGCAATAGGGATGCCTCTCGAGGTGAGGCGGGAGACCCAGTGTCCTTTCAAGTTGCCACACGGATACTGGGACTTCTGTCAATTTTCAAGAGGACTCAATCATTGTCTACTTTTGAAGCACTGAACTCCGTGATCTACTCGTGTTGTCAAAGGGATGTGAGGCCTCCTGTCGAGATGAGGCGGGGAACTAGGGCTTTCTCTAGGGTCTTCATAGGGGATTCAGATATCCCTTCATCTTTTGAGATGAAGGATGAGCCGGCATTCAAGTCACTGCAGGGAATTCCGGCCTTATTTCGAGTCAGGGCATCTCGGTGTCCATTCCACTTGAAGCAGCAAACTCAGGGTGCCTCTCACATACCAAGAGCTGAGAAAAGCCTCCACTTGAGCTGCTTGTGGAAAGTTGGCATTGCTCTTGTTTCAAAGCCAGGGAATCTGCTCTCATCTCGAAATGATTTGGGCTACACGGAGCTTTTCTCGAGTTGCTGTGCTGAACTTGGTGTTGCTCTAGACTTGGGATGGTGTTCTCGGGGAATCTTGGAGTTGCCCAAAAGAAGTCAAGCCACTTGTGCTCTTTGATGAGGAATGCAGGATTGCTCTGGAGCCAGTGCAGGGGAATCGGGCCTCATCTCGAGTTGATTTGTGGTACACGGTGCTCTTTCCTATTGTTGCACTGACCTCAGGGTCCCTCTAGACTTCTGACACAGTTCTTGGGGACTATGTGGAGTTTCATCTAGGAAGTCAAGGCTCCTTTCGTTTTTGATGGGGAACATGGACTTGCTCTGCATGCAATGCAGGGGAATCGGGCCTCATCTCATGGCAAGGGGGAATTCTCACGGTTTTCTTGAGCTGTGGCGGGAACCTGAGTTATGTTCTCAAGTTATGGTTGGGATGGCCCTTCAAACTCGTGCTGATTCAGTGACATTAGGACTCCTGTCTAGCTGCAAGTGACAACTCGGGATTCTATTCGAGGCTTGGTAGGGCAATAAGGATGCCTCTCGAGGTGAGGGGGGAGACCCAGGGTCCATTCCAGTTGCCACAGTAATTTGGGGATTCCTATCAATTTTCAAGAGGAGGCAGCCATGCTCTCCTTTTGAAGCATTTAAATCCATGTGCCTCTGGAGGTTTCTAAAGACTGTGAGTCCTCCTGTCGAGATGAGCCGGGGAACTAGGGTTTTCTCTAGGGTCTCCACAGGGGATTCAGACATCACTTCATCATGTGTGATGAAAGACGAGCCTGCATTAAAGTCACTGCAGGGAAATCCAACCTTATTTCGAGTCATGGCATCTGGGTAACCATTCCACTTGATGCAGTAAACTCAGGGTCCCTCTCACATACCTAGAGCTGAAAGAAGCCTCCTCTTGAGGGGCTTGTGGAAAGTTGGCATTCCTCTTGAGTCAAAGCCAGGGAATCAGCTCTCATCTCGAGATGATTTGGGGTACACGGAACTTTTCTCGAGTTGCTGTGCTGAACTTGGTGTTCCTCTTGTCTTGAGACGGTATTCTCAGGTAATCTCTGGAGTTGCCTAAAGGAAGTCAAGCCACTTGTTGTGTTTGATGGGGAATGAGTGATGGCTCTGGAGCTAATGCAGGGGAATCGGGCCTCATCTCGAGTTGATTTGAAGCACACAGTGCACTTTCATGTTGCTGTGGGGTTCTCAGGGTCCCTCTAGACTTTTCAAAGTGTTCCTGGGGACTCTCTGGATTTCCATCAAGGAAGTCAAGGCTCCTTTCGTGTTTTATGGGGAACACAGACTTGCTTTGCATGCAGTGCATGGGAAGCGGGCCTCATCTCGAGTTGATTCCAAGTACACAGTGCATTTTCATGTTGCTGCGGGGACCTCAGGGACCCTCGAAACTTGTGACAGTGTTCCTGGGGACTCTCTGGATTTCCATCAGGGAAGTCAAAGCTCCTTTCGTGTTTGATGGGGAACACAGACTTGCTCTGAACGCAGTGCAGGGGAATCGGGCCTCATCTCGAGTTGTTTTGGAGTACACAGAGCCTTTACATGTTGCTCTGTGTTCCTCTCGAGTTGTCAAAGGGATGTGAGGCCTCCTTTTAAGATGAGGCTGGGAACTAGGGTATTCTCTAGGGTCTCCACAGGGGATTCAGACATCCCTTCATCTTGTGAGATGAGAGATGAGCCTGCATTCAAGCCACTGCAGGGACACCTGGCCTTATTTTGAGTCAGGGCTTCTCAGTGTCCATGCCACTTGAGGCAGCAAACTCAGGGTCCCTCTCACATACCTATAGCTGAGAGAAGCCTCCTCTTTAGGTGTTGTTTAAAGCTGGCATTCCTCTTGAGTCAAAGCCAGGGAATCAGCGCTCATCTCAAGATGATTTGAGGTACACAGAGATGTTTTCTAGTTGCTGTGCTGAACGTGGTGTTCCTCTATACTTAGGACGGTGTTCTCGGGTAAACTCTGGAGTTGCCTAAAGGAAGACAAGCCACTTGTCGTGTTTGATGGGGAATGCTGGATGGCTCTGGAGACCATGCAGGGGAGTCAGGCCTCACCTCGTGTTGATTTGAAGTACACAGAGCGCTTTCGTGTTGCTGTGGGGAACTCAGTGTCCCTCTATACCAGTGACAGTGTTCCTGGGGACTCTTTGGAGTTCCATCAAGGAAGTCAAGGCTCCTTTCGTGTTCATGGGGAACAGGGAATTGCTCTGCCTGCAGTGCAGGGGATTCAGGCCTCATCTCACGGCCAGGTGAAAGCCTCATGGTTTTTCTCGAGTTGCGGCAAGAACCTGGGTTATGTTTTCTAGTTACGACGAGGATGGACCTTCAAAACTTGTGTTGGATCAGCAACGTCAAGATTCCTCTCTAGTTGCGAGGGACACCTCGGAATTCTCCTCGAGGCTTGCATGGGCAATAGGGATGCCTCTCGAAGTGAGGCGAGAGTCCCAGGGTTCCTGTCCAGTTGCCATAGGGATATCGTGATTCCTATCAATTTTGAAAAGGAGTCAGGCTTCGTCTCCTTTTGAAGCATTGAACTTCGAATGCCTCTCGAGTTTTCAAAGGGAAGTCAGGCCTCATGTCGAGATAAGGCAGGGAACTAGTGCTTTCTCTAGGGTCTCCACAAGGGATTCAGACATCCCTTCTTTATGTGAGATGAAAGATGAGCCTGCATTCAAGTCAATGCAGGGAAATCCGGCCTTATTTTGAATCAGGGTATCTCGATGTCCATTCCACTTGAAGCAGCAAAATCAGGTTCCCTTTCACATACATATAGCTGAGAGAAGCCTCCTCTTGAGTTGCTTGTGGAACGCTGGCATTCCTCTTGAGTCCAATCCAGGAAATCAGCTCTCATCTTGAGATGATTTGTGGTACACGGAGCTTTTGTCGAGTTGCTGTGCTGAACTTGGTGTTCCTCTAGATATGGGACGGTGCTCTCGGTTAATCTCTGGGGTTGCTAAAAGAAGTCAAGCTACTTGATCTGTTTGATGGGGAATGCACGATGGCTCTGGAGCCAATGGAGGGGAATCCGGCCTCATGTCAAGTTGATTTGTAGTACACAAAGCTCTTATGTGTTGCTGTGGTGGCCTCAGCACCTCTAGACTTGTGAGGTGCTGAAGTCCCCAGTCTTCTTGGGGACTATGTGGAATTTCATCTAGGAAGTCAAGGCTCCTTTAGTGTTTGATGGGGAACTCAGATGTGGTCTGCATGCAATGCAGGGGAATCACACCTCATCTCGAGTCGATTTGGGGTACACGATGCTCTTTTGTGTTGCTGCGGGGACCTCAGGGTCCCGCTAGACTTGTGATAGTGTTCTTGGGGACTTTCTGGAGGTCCATCAAGGAAGTCAAGGCTCCTTTTGTGTTTAATGAGGAACACAGACTTGCTCTGCACGCAGCATTGCAATCGGGCTTCATCTCGCAGCGATGGGGAAGTCTCATGGTTTTTCTTGAGTTTCAGCGGGAATCTGGGGTATGTTCTCGTATTACGGCGGGGATGGCCCTTCAAAACTCATGTTGGTTCAGCGACTTCAGGACTCATGTCTAATTGCCAGGGATACCTCGGGATTCTCCTTGAGGCTTGGCAGGGCAATAGGGACGCCTCTCGAGGTGAGACAGGAGACCCAGACTTCCTTCGCAGTTGCCAGAGGGATATTGGGATCCCTATCAATTTTCAAGGTGAGTCAGGCGTCGTCTCCTTTTGACGCCTTGAACTCTGCACTCCTCTCGAGTTGTCAAAGGGATGTGTGGCCTCCTGTCGAGATGAGTCGGGGAACAAGGGCTTTCTTTAGGGTCTCCACGGGGGATTCAGATATCCCTTCATCTTGTGAGATGAAAGACGAGCCTGCATTCACGTCACTGCAGGGAAATCCGGCCTTTTTTCAAGTCTGGGAATCTCATTGTACATTCCACTTGAGGCAGCAAGCTCAGGGTCCCACTATGATACTTATAGCTGAGAGAAGCCTCCTCTTGAGGTGCTTGTGGAAAGTTGGAATTCCCTTTGAGTCGAGTTCAGCGAATCAGCTCTCATCTCGAGATGATTTGGGGTACATGGAGCTTTTCTCGAGTTGCTCTGCAGAACTTGGTGTTCCTCTGGACTTGGAATGATGTTCTCGTGGAATCTCTGGAGTTGCGTAAAGGAGGTCAAGCCACATGTTCTATTTGATGGGGAACGTGTGATGGCTCTGGACCCAATTCAGGTGAATTGGGCCTCATCTCGAGTTGATTTGGGGTACACGAGCTCTTTCATGTTGCTGCGGAGTCTGCAGGGTCCCTCTAGCTTTGTAACAGTGTTCTTGGGGACTCTCTGGAGTTCCATCAAGGAAGTCAAAACTCTTTTCAAGTATGATGGGGAACACACACATGCTCTGCATGCAATGCAGGGGAATCAGACCTCATCTCACGGCGAGGGGGATGTCTCATGGTTTTTCTCGAGTTGCAGTGGGAACCTGGGGTATGTTCTTGAGTTGCGGTGGGGATGGACCTTCAAAACTTGTGTTGGGTCAGCGACGTCAGGACACCTGTCTAGTTGCGAGGGACACCTCGGGATTCTCCTCGGGGCTTGGGAGGGCAATAGGGAAGTCTCTCCAGGTAAAGTGGAGACCCAGGGTCCCTTTCCAGTTGCCACAGAGATATTGAGATTCCTATCAATTTTCAAGAGGAGGCAGGCATCATCTACTTTTGAGGCATTGAACTCCACGTGCCTCTCAAAGTTTCAAAGTGATGTGAGGCCTCCTGTCGAGATGAGGCAGGGAACTTGGGCTTTCTCGAGGGTAGCCACAGGGGATTTAGACATCCCTTCTTCTTGTGAGATGATAGACGAGACTGCATTCAAGTCACTGCAGGGAAATCCGGCCTTATTTCGAGTAAGAGCATTTCGGTGTCCATTCCACACGAGGCAGCAAACTCAAGATCCCTCTCACATACCTATAGCTCAGAGTAGCCTCCTCTTGAGGTGCTTGTGGAAAGTTTCCATTCCTCCTGTGTCATAACTCTCATCTCGAAAAGTTTTGGGGTACACGGAGCTTTTGTTGAGTTGCTGTGCTGAACTTGGTGTTCCTCTAGATATGGGACTGTGCTCTCGGTGAATCTCTGGGGTTGCCTAAAGGAAGTCAGGCTATTTGCCCTGTTTAATGGGGAATGAGGGATGTCTCTGGAGTCAATGCAGGGGAATCGGGTCTCATCTAGAGTTGATTTGAGTTAAACGAGTTCTTTCGTGCTGCTGCTGTCACTTCAGGGTCCCTGCAGAACTGTGACAGTGTTCTTGGGGACTATGTGGAGTTTCATCTAGGAAGTCAAGGCTCTTTTCGTGTTTGATGGGGAACATGGACTTGCTCTGCATGCAGTGCAGGGGAATCAGGCCTCATCTCGAGTTGATTTGGAGTACATGGAGCGCTTTCATGTTGTTTCGGGGACCTCAGGGTCCCTCTAGACTTGTGAAAGTGTTCCTGGGGACTCTCTGGAGTGCCATCAAGGAAGTCAAGGCTCCTTTCCTGTTTGATGGGGAACACGGACTTGCTCTGCATGCAGTGCAGGGGAATCGGGCCTCATCTCGTGGCGAGGGGAAAGTGTCATTGTTTTTCTCGAGTTGCGGTGGGAACCTGGATTATGTTCTCGTGTTATGACGAGGATGGCCCTTCAAAACTCGGGTTGGATCAGTGATGTCAGGACTCCTGTCTAGTTGCGAGGGACACCTCGGGATTCTCCTCGGGGCTTGGGAGGGCAATAGGGACGCCTCTCAAGGTGAGAGGGGAAACCCAGGTTCCATTTGCAGTGGCCACAGGAATTTTGGGATTCCTATCATTTTTCAAGAAGAGTCAGCCATCGTCTCCTTTTGAAGCATTTAACTCCGTGTGCCTCTCGAGTTTTCACAGGGATGTGAGGTCTCATGTTGGGATGAGGCCAGGAACTAGGGCTTTCTCTAGGGTCACCACAGGGGATTCAGACATCCCTTCATCTCGTGAGATGAAAGACGAGCCTGCATTCAAGTCACTGCAGGGAAATCCAGCCTTATTTCGAGTCAGGACATCTCAGTGTCCATTTCACTTGAGGCCACAAACTCAGGGCCCATCTCACATACATATAACTGAGAGAAGCCTCCTCTTGAGGTACTTGTGGGCAGTTGGCATTCCTCTTGAGTTGAATCCAGGGAAGCAGCTCTCAACTCGAGATGATTTGGGGGTACAGGGAGCTTTTCTCGAGTTGCAGTGCTGAACTTTGTGTTCCTTTAGATATTGGACGGTACTCTTGGTGAATCTCTGGAGTTGCCTAAAGGAAGTCAAGCCACTTGTCATGTTTGATGGGGAATGCGAGATGGCTCTGGAGCCAATGCAGGGCAATCGCGCCTCATCTCGAGTTGATTTCATTTACACGAATTCTTTTGTTTTGCTGCGGTGACCTCAGGGTCCCTCTCGACCTCTGGCAGTGTTCTTGGGGACTATGTGGAGTTTCATCTAGGAAGTGAAGCCTCCTTTCATGTTTGATGGGGAACACGGATTTGCTCTGCACTCAGTGCAGGGGAATCGGGCCTCACCTCGCGGCCAGGGGGAAGTCTCATGGTTTATGTTGAGTTGCGGCTGGGACCTAGGGTATGTTCTTGGGTTACGGCGAGGATGGCCCTTCAAAACCCGTGTTGGTTGAGCGGCGACAGGACTCCTGTCTAGTTTTGAAGGACACCTCGGGATTCTCCTCGAGGCTTGGCAGGGCAATAGGGATGCCTCTCGAGGTGAGGTGTTGACCCAGCTTCCCTTTGCAGTTGCCACAGGGATATTGCTATTCCTATCAATTTTCAAGAGGTGTTAGGCATCGTCTCCTTTTGAAGCATTGAACTCCGTGTTCCTCTCGAGTTGGCAAAGGGATGTAAGGCCTCCTGTCGAGATGAGGTGGGGAACTAGGGCTTTCTTTAGGGTCTCCACAGGGGATTCAGACATCTCTTCATCTTGTGAGATGAAAGACGAGCCTGCATTCAAGTCACTGCAGGGAAATCCAGCCTTATTTCGAGTCAGGGCATCTCGGTGTCCATTCCACTTGAGGCAGCAAACTCAGGGTCCCTCTCACATACCTAGAGCTGAGAAAAGCCTCCGCTTGAGCTGCTTGTGGAAAGTTGGCATTCCTCTTGAGTCGAAGCCAGGGAATCAGCTCTCATCTCGAATGTATTGGGGTACACGGAGCTTTTCTCGAGTTGCTGTGCTGAACTTGGTGTTCCTCTAAACTTGGGACGGTGCTCTCGGGGAATCTCTGGAGTTGCCTAAGGGAAGTCAAGCCACTTGTCTAGTTTGATGAGGAAAGCGGGATTGCTCTGGAGCCAGTGCAGGGGAATCGGGTCTCATCTCGAGTTGATCTGGGTACTCGGAGCACTTTCGTGTTGCTGCGGGGACCTCAGTGTCCCTCTACACTTGCGACAGTGTTCTTGGGGACTCTCTGGAGTTCCATCACGGAAGTCAAGGCTCATATCCTGTTTTATGGGGAACACGGAATTGCTTTACATGCGATGCAGTGGAATTGGGCCTCATCTCACGGCGAGGGTGAATTCTCCTGGGTTTTCTTGAGTTGTGGTGGGGACCTGGGGTATCTTCTCGAGTTACGGCGGGAATGACCCTTCAAAACTCATGTTGTTCAGTGACGTCAGGACTCCTGCCTAGATGTTAGGGACACCTCGGTATTCTCATCGAGGCTTGATAGGGCAATAGGGACCCCTCTCAAGGTGAGGCGAGAGACCCAGGGTTCCTGTCCAGTTGCCACAGGGATATTGGGATTCCTATCAATTTTCAAGAGGAGTCAGGAATCGTCTCCTTTTGAGGCATTGACCTCCGCGTGACTCTCGAGTTTTGAAAGGAGTGTGAGGCCTCCTGTTGGGATGATACGTGGAACTAGGGCTTTCTCTAGGGTCTCCACAGGGGATTCAGACATCCCTTCATCTCGTGAGATGAAAGACGAGCTTGCATTCAGGTCACTGCAGGGAAATCCGGCCTTATCTCGAGTCACGGCATCTCGGTGTCCATTCCACTTGAGGCAGCAAACTCAGGGTCCCTCTCACATACCTAGAGCTGAGAGAAGCCTCCTCTTGAGGTGCTTGTGGAAAGTTGGCATTCCTCTTGAGTCAAAGCCAGAGAATCAGCTCTCATCTCGAGATGACTTGCTGTACACGGAGCTTCTCTCTAGTTGCTGTGCTGAACTCGTGTTCCTCTAGACTTGGGATGGTGTTCTCGCGGAATCTCTGGAGTTGCCTAAAGGAAGGCAAGCCACTTGCTGTGTTTGCAGGGGAACGCCTGCTAGCTCTGGAGGCATTGCAGGGGAATCAGGCCTCATCTCGAGTTGATTTGTGGTACATGGAGCTCTTTTGTGTGATTGCGGTGACCTCAGGTCCCTCTAGACTTGCGACAGTGTTCTTGGGGCCTCTCTGGAGTTCCATCAAGGAAGTCAAGGCTCCTTTCTTGTTTGATGGGGAACATGGAATTGGTCTTCACGCAATGCTGGGGAATTGGGGTTCATCTCGTAGCGAGGGGGAAGCCTCATGGTTTTTCTCGAGTTGCAGCGGGCACCTGAGGTATATTCTCCAGTTGATTTTTGGCTGCACCAGACCACTGAGGAAGTTACCTTTTGACTATCCTTGATGACTGTTGTTAAATCCATCAAATTCTTTACATTTAATAGTGGAAACAAATGTGGTTAATGTAAGTTTGAAGTCAAGAATGCCAAATTAATTTGCCTCTCTATCCCTGTGTTCCCCTTCACAGCTAAAATTTTCACCAGAGCACTGGAGAATTCTTTGCTAAATATATATTCCACAAAATGTTATTCTTATGAAATTTTAAAATCTTTAATCAATAACTTTGGTAAATGGTGGACTAAATTAAAAAAAATAAAATATTCGCCTATGCAGCATTTCCTATGTTTATTTAATCATGCAAGTCTTCTTTCTCTTCTCTCTCTCTCTCTCTCTCTTTTTTTTTTTTTTTTTTTTTTTTTTGCAGGTCTTCTATCTTCAAATGAGCATCTTGGGGTTTAGTGTTCCCCCAAACACCCTAAAAGAGCTACCCTAAGCCAACTTTTCAAGCACAGTCATAAGGTTCTTTTTGGTAGATTCATGTAGCATTTATTAATTAGATTGGATGAAGACTAACGATGCCTTCTTAACCTTGCCACCATGTTATAAGGAAAGCAAGTCTGGCACATAACTATGAAACATTTACTAAACAGAAATTCATTATTAATAAAACATGCATGCATGCTAAGTTGCTTCAGTTGTGTCCGACTCTTTGCAACTACGGACTGTAGCCCACCAGGTTCATCTGTTTATAGGATTCTCCAGGCAAGAATACTGGAGTGGGTTGCCACACCCTCCTCGATCTTCCTGACCCAGAAATCCAATCAGCACCTCTTACATCACCTGCATTGGCAGGTGGGTTCTTTACCACTAGTGCCACCTGGCAAGCCCACAATAATAAAACATAAGGTAAATCTCAATAAAATTCAGATCTCTGCTCTTTTAAATGCACTGATCACAGCCTGCATGAAAGATTCACTCAAGGCAGAACAATACAGGCAGATTTAGGTTCAACTTTTGGACTCAACATCTTTTAGAGATCAAGCCTCAAGTACCATCCCTAAGGTTACTGGCTACACAGTTTGCTAGATTTTATTTCCTGCTCAAAGAATAGAAGGGGTTGTCTTAAAATATTTCTGCCACATCAAAAGGCTTGAATAACACTTGTTTCACCAATGACAGTAAAATGAATTAGCACAATTTTATGTCACCTTTTCTATACTGAATATTCTTAAAATCATTTCAGACATTGTTATACACACATTGGGACATGTTTTATAACATCAGTTACCCTAATTTGCATCTTAGAGCAATGTGGTTGTGGTGTGAAATTATGAAAGGGGAGAAGGGAAAGAGCTACCTCATCGAACCATGTTGCCAAATGTGTTCTGTGAACCAACTGCATTAGAATCACCTGTAGTTCTTTCAAAATGAAGATTACTCCAAGTAATTACATGCACACCCTATCTGAGAGTCACTGGCACCGAGAATCAGCCTAAATCTTCTGGAAATGGCTTCAAAATTTTGTATCTCCTGTACTTTTGCAGCCATTTTGTGCCAAAACAAAGGGAATATGATGACAGTAAAGATCGATAAAAATTTTAAAGGGTTACCTACTGGTAGCTAAACTTACATGATTCAAGAAGGTCCCACAGTTTTCCTTTTCTGGATGTCACCACCAGGAATAAGAGCCACAAGATTTAATAACTGATGTGGCAATGGGTACCAACCAACCAGAATTGATGCCTTCCAGCCTGCAGGATCAGTGAACTGGCACTTTGTTGTTCCTGTATGTTATCAGCCCACAAATAACCATCGACCTCCCTGGCTGGCATACAGACAACTGCCTATAAGTAGTGGTGGGGTGATTTTTTTCCCTTTTTCTTTATAACTTTTATGTTGTGTTTTCTTTACTGGATTTGCTGTGTACTAACAATCGGTTGGTTGGATAGAGACAGTAGTGTCTTTGAGCCAACTCCTATTGACTTTGTAAAGTCAGTTGTTTGTATCTTTTCCAAACTCTACATTCAGTGATATCACACTGTTGCTTGAACTGGATCACTGTGGGAGTGTTTCTATCAAAGTGAATACTACCAATATGCTTCCCTCTCATAGCTGGTTGTTATACATTTTGCAGCACACCACTGGAGAGAGAGATTATTTTTTTTCACACCACTACTGTAATACATATAAATGTACTAGATATAACATTTATCATTTTAAACATTTTGAGTGTCCAGTTAAGTGGCATTAAGTGTGTTCACACTGTTGTACAACACCATCACCTCCATCTCCAGAATTATTTCATCCTTCCAAACTGAAACCTTGTACCCACTAGACCACAACTCCACAGCCCTGGATAACCACTGCTCTACTTTCTGTCTATGAATTTGTCTATTCCAGGCAGCTCAAAGAAGTGGAATCACACAGTAACTGTCTTCTCATGTCTGACTTCTCTCACGTAGTGTAATGATTTCAAGGAACACCCATGTTCTAGCATGTTTCAGAATTTCATTCCTTTTCAAGGCTGAATAATATTCCATTTTATGTATATACCATATTTTGCATATCTGTTCACATGTTGATAAATATTTAGACTATTTCTATGTAATTTTACTGAGGCGTAATTCACATATAACAAAATTATACATTTTAGGGCACAGTGTTTGATGCACTTTGAAAGATGTATATATCCATGCAAACACAACAAAGATACAAAATAGTTCCACCACTCCCACCACGCTAGAAAGCTTCCCCCTCACCTTCTTTTAAAGACTTGGTTATTTGCCTGCACCGGGCCTTAGTCGCATTGTGGGGCTCCTCCTCACCTAGTATCCGCAGCGCGTGGCCTTAGCTGTGCTGCAGCACGCAGAACCTTGGTTCCCGGAACCCGTGTCCCATGCACTGCAAGGATAATTCTTAACCACTGGACTCTTGGGAAAATCCTTCATCCTTTACCTCTGTCAACATGCCCCAAACTCCCTGTCTCAGGCAACTGCCATTGTGATTTCTATTAATACAGATTTATTCTGCTCGATGGAGAATTTTCAGTAAATAAAATTAGACAGTATCATACTTGATTCGGGCTCAGCTTTTTCACACAGCATAATGTTTGCAAGACTCATCTGTACTGCTGTGTGTCTCAGTGATTCTTTCCTTTTTGTTGCTGGGCAGCATTCCACTGGCAAGGACTGTGAAGAATCTGAGATTTTATCCTGTTTGCAAGCTAAAAAGTTAGGCTGCCTCGGATTCATGCTTGTACCAGATCAAATATGATTTTTTTGCATGTAAGTTATGCCTCAATAAACTTATACAGGTAAAAACAACCTAAATGTCCACACATAGTAAATCTTGAGTCATAGCTGAGGAACCCTAAGCTTAGAAAACCTCAATCTTTAATAAGAGACTTCAAGAAAATCTGCCCAACCTTTGTTCCTGGAAGGAGACATTATCTTCATCATACTGGACTCCAAAAAATTTGCCTTCTGCTCCAGATGGAGAAATTATATTTTCCAAGGGTATCTTCTGTGCAAGTGTTTTTTTTTTTTTTTTTTAAAGAAGATTGTCTGGAGCAAAACTGTCAGCACCTCTATTCATAAGACATGTGGAAACACAAGGGACCCATGGGAATCATGTCCCAGTGTCTGGTGTGTGAATGAAGTGAAGTGAAACTTACTCAGTCATATCTGACCCTTTGTCACCTCATGTGTATACAGCCTGTGGAATTCTTCAGGCCAGAATGCTGGAGTGAGTAGCCTTCCCCTTCTCGAGGGAATCTTCCCAACCCAGGGATCAGATGGAACCCAGGTCTCCCACTTTGCAGGTGGATACATTTGTTTGTGAAAATAATGTTTGTCAAACATTTGTGTGAGAATACATTTGTTTATTCACTCTCCTGTTGATAAATATTTGTTTATTCATCTCCTATTGATGAATGTGATTCACTCTCCTATTGATGAACATGGAGATTGTTTGCACTTTGGGCTATTATGAATAAAGTTGATATGAACATTCTTAGACACATGTTTTGGATCTCTATGTTTTAATTTCTCTAGGGTAAATACCTAGGACTGTAATTGCTAGGCCATATGATAAGTCTATGTTTAACATTATTAAAGCATTGCCTGGTTTCAAAAATAGTCATAATTTTTTTACTTCTGCCATTAGTGTATGAGAGTTCCAGGCGCTCCCCCTCTTTGCCAGTAAATATCAACATTTTATCGAGTCTACTTTATTATTATTATTTTCTCTCTGTCTTTCTCTATATATCTCATCCCCACTCTTTCAGAGAAAGTTGCAGATATGACACCACTTTACCCCTAATGTTTTGAAGTGTGTTTCTTAAAAAAACTTTTATATGACCACAGTACTATTATTAAAGTCAGGAAATTAATATTGATACAATACTATTATCTAACTTAGAGATTTTATTCAGAATTCACCAACTTTGCCCATAAGGGCCTATTTTGCAAAAGAAAATCTGATATTATGTGTCATTTAATTATAATAGCCTTTTGATTCTTAACAGAGTGATTTGTATTAGTTTTTACATTAGAAGCAAATGGCCCTGTGATCTTAATCTCTTTTTAGGCATTATGATCTCCATTTTTATCTTTATTTTTATTTATTTATTTAATCTTTATTTTTAATAAGTTAACTAATTAATTACATAAAGCAATACATTCACATGGCTCAAAATTTTAAAAGCATGAAGTATTCAAAGGGAAAAATCTTTTTTCTACTCTACTCTCAGGTTCCCAATTTGGAGACTCCCCAAATAGAAATTTGTAATCGACCCCTAATTGACTAAGTATACTTTTTTTTTACACAAATCTGCTGACTATTGTTTGCCAAACACTTGAGATGGAGGAATTCATTTTCTTTTAAAGCAATGAGGTAATCTGGCAATGATGAGAAAAAGGATTGCTGTAAAGCTACTTCCTCTTTCAAATTAAATTGATCTTAGTCAGATTAAGAAGCTACTTACTACTACCTGTCTCCTTACTTCTCCTTCTCCCCCCGCAGGGGACTGTGTCACCAGGACCTAATGCTGAAGCTTGTCACAGGTGAGGGACTTTGTGCAGAGGAAAGAAATAAAAAACTTGATCCACCCAGATGGCTCAAGAAATCCAGATCATCTCTGCCTTTCTCCTCTTGTTCTTATGTTACTTGGGAGAAAGATTCTAGAGGACAGAACTACACAAGGACCGTGTCTAATTTCTGGAGGAAGACCTTCCTTAAGACTCTGGGCTAGGACCCTCCGGGTCAGTGACAGTGATTCAGGCAAGATTTGCCTTATATTCTGAGAATGGTAACGTGGAAATGGTAAAATAGTCAAGTGTCACAGGCACTGGCAGTGAAGACCCAGGTGTGCAGATGAGTCTTGTCACTTGCCCCTGGGTATGGCTGTTATATTTTCCAAATACAACATATAACCTGAAAGAAACTTTCCCAAATAAGTGAATTTATTTATATTAAAATTTCCAGTAGGATAACCATAATATATAGCTATTTGCAGGTTGTTTATTCATTATTGGAAATCTTCTTACTCTCTTATGACCTACTTGCATTTAAAAAAAAAATGGCTCTACTAGTTTTTTCTTTTTTTTCTTTTTTTAAAGATTATAGTGTAGAAAATTTCACACACAAAAAATAGAACACAAATCTCCATATTCTCTTATCCTCCAGCTCCAAGTTTTCAGCTCAAGGACAAGCTTTTTCTATTTCTGCTCGACCCACCTCACCCCCCAACCCTTCATACAGATGGTTGAAGCAAATCCTAAACCAAAGCAAAGCAAATCATCTTATACCATCATTTCATCCATAAATGTTTCAGCATGTTTTCTTAAAAGGCAGTGAGTCTTTTAAAAAAATAATTTAAATTCCTTTATCATTATCCACGATTCCTTAATATTATCAAAGATCTAGTGTTCATATTTCCTTGATTGCCATAATATATAATTGAGCTTCTTTGTTTAAATCAGGGTTCTTGGCTGATGTATCACTTAAGATTCTCTGATCTTTATCTTCCTACTCAGTCTCTCTTTTGAGGAGGGTATTTATATTGAAATATAGTTGATTTACTCCCCTGGTGGTTCAGCAGTAAAGAATCCGCCTACAATGCAGGAGACACGGGAGGCTTGGGTTCAATTCCTGGGTCGGGAAGATCCCCTGGAGGAGGGCAGGGCAACCCACTCCAGTATTCTTGCCTGGAGAGTCCCATGGAAAGAAGAGCTGGTGTTCTGTAGTCCATAGGGTGGCAAAGAGTCAGACGCAATGGAAGAGACAGAGTATGCATGAGCACATAGCTGATTTATAATATTACATTTGTTTCAGTTATACAATACAGTGAATCAGTATTTTTACAGATTATACTCCATTTTATTATGAAATAATGACTATTTTTTCTGTGCTGTACAATACATCCTTGGGGTTTATTTACTTCATACATAGTAGCTTTTTAATTTCAATTTTTTAAATTCTGAAAGTATGATAACACATTTACAGGAGACTTGGAAAATACACTGTATATTACAATTATTTTTTAAGGAGATAAATTAAGATTTTTAGTTGGAGTTTTAGTATCAAACTCTCAAAAATTAGTAGAATGAATATGTAGAGAAATAGAATGATATACTAGACCTGAAAAACACTATGAACCAATTCAATATAATTAAGATTTATACAATTTTTACACAACAGTAGGACACAAATTCTATTCAAGTTCCCATAGACTGTAAATTGGGAGACTCTGGAACTTATCCAAGGACATAAAACAACGTGCAAAAATTTCATGGTCTGAAAGGTATTGAAATCACACAGGGTCTGTTCTCTTATCACAGTGGAATTACGTTAGAAACCAACATAAAAAGATATTTGAAAATAACCCACATCTTTTCAAGTGCAATGTGACATTTACTAAGAGAGTTACTCAGTCTCTCTCTATTTTCTTGATAAAGGATATAAATCGGAAAATATTTCTTAAAGTTAACCTTTACTGTAGGTAAGCTGCAGTTGCAGGTATGGTGCAAATTCAAACTGAAATAGTATTTAAAAGCATCCATTGGCAGAGTTCTCTAATTTATCACGGCAGATTTGAACTATAATAACTGAATAAGGTAAATCTATTACTTTGCAGACAAAGTATAAATATGTATGTTACACCAGATTACATTAAAATGTCTGTTAGTTTATTTTTCATTACCATTCCTGCTGTCAGTTCCACTTTCTCATTCACCTTAGTTATAGCTTAGTACTTAAAGTATTGAGTGGTCAAAGTTCAAACTTTAGGAGGAATGAAATGGCATTTCTTGGTCTTAAATTCTAATTATGCACCACAGGCTGAATTGTAGCTCTTTTCTCTCAAAATGTGTAGGTTTTCTGTTGATAAATTGGCATCTGTATTAGGGTGCAACCTTAGGGTAACTGACTGCTTACTTTTTAAGTTTTGTTAAACGCATATAGTGTGTTTGTATTTGCTGCATAATTGAGAAGTTTCATTTTTGCCCAAGTATTTTTTATTTTAAAGCTTTTTAGGAATTTGAAATCTTTCATCTTTGGAAAGAAATCTCAAGTTAATATTAAATCTTATTTTCAGTGGTTGAGTACTCAGATCCTGACTGAGGTGGTTTATTTGTAATACACTCTTTGTATCCTTAGGATCCTTAATTTAAAGTATACTGTATTTAATATTTTTAAAACACACAGTGTTTTAAAATACAATGTAATGTTAACTTTTTAATTAACTTCAGTTTTTGGAGTCCTGTATTATTAACTTTAGGTCAGTAGTATAATTTTATACACTATGGAGATTTTGTTGTGTCCTAGCTTTGTATTTTAATGCTTGCTGCGTTCAGTGTAAATGTTTCCTTATTGTTTTGTTTTTACCATGAAGATCAGAATTTGTGAGAAAGAGTTAGATGCAAAGGTTAATTGAGCACCTATAAATTTGGCTGTTTAATTAAAATTCAGTTCCTCAGTAAACAGTAGTCACATTTTAGATGCTTAGTAGCTTCAGGTGGCAGTGGCTACTGTATTGGACAGCACAAATACAAGAACAAAATGGCTCTGTCACTGCAGAAAGGTCTTTTGAATAGTGCTGCTTTGCAGTGAGTTAGGTTCTGTCTAGACTCTGGGAATACAGAGATAAACATGACTGACAAGGCAAACACTTAGCTCCTGGTGGGGTTGAGAGATGGCAAACAAATAGCTGATGTCCATCATGTCATCATTAGGAAGAAAGATGAAAGTGGGTAAGAGAGAAGATGTAATGAAACAGTGTGCGGGGAGGTACCTGTTAACTAGGTGGTCAGGAAATGCCTTCTTAATATTTGCATGTCAGTGAATGAAGAGAAGGAGCAAGTCTTGTGAAGACCTGTAGGAAGACCCTTCTAGGCACAGGGAACAGCAAGTGCAAAACCCTGAAGTGAAAACAGATTGGACATACTTGAGGAATGGCAGCAAGGCATGTGCAAGTGAGGTCCTGGGAGAATGGTGGGTGATGAGGGGGGACATGACGGACAGTAGCCACATCATGTCGTACCTTGTGGTCTGTGGTAAAGACTTAGAATTTTAACCTGAGTGTGGTGAAAAGACATTGGAGGGTTTTGAGCAGAGGAGTGGCATGATCTAAATTATGTTTATTTAACTTTAATATGCCAGATTTACAAATAAAACAGTTAAAAACCCCCATGCCCTCATTCTCCAACTCTAGCAAAATGGGCCCAACTGAGATCATTGATCCCATGGATGACCTGTCCTTCCTTTATATATATTATCTCCTTTATCCTTCCCTGTAATATTGTGAAGTAGGATTTGTGTTTTAAAAGATCACCCTGGCTGCCGTGTAGAGAGTTAAGTTTAGGGGGGCAAGAGGAAAAGCATGAGGGCCTTTGGGAGCCTGAGACAGCAGTCTTAAGTGAGAGGTGATGGTGGCTTGGAGTCGAACGGCAGGTGGTGGTTGAAGTGATGAGAAGCAGCCAGATTCTGGTGAAACCAGCAGGAATGCTGGTGTATGTAGTTAAGGAAAGAGGAGCAGGGGTGATGCCTGTACTGTGGTCCAGATGATGATGTGACTGCCCATAGGAGAGTTCAGTTTATTCATGTTAAGTTTAAGATACCTAGTAGAAGTCCAGAGGTTGTCAAGGACACATTTTTAGGTTAAGAAAAAGAGGAAAACCCAGTGAAGGTAACTAAGGAGATATGCTGCAATAGCTAGCTGTTGATTTATGGTCTGAGTTTGGCCTCCAGGTTTGCTAGAGCTGGAGCTAGCTATTGTAGTGTCTCATGTCCCATATCCCAAGCAACCCCTCAGCCACTGGCAGACTGGAATGATTGGTCCTCTGGATAGTAGGGAATCAGTGTTTCAGGTAGGAGAACATGATACATTGAAGAATACTGCTGAAGAATTTAGACAAACACATTGATTTGTGAAGGTATTAAATGTCTTTAATGAGCAATAGAATTTCTAGAGAATATAGTTACTCTTAAATGGAACACTAAGTAGAAGATTTTCTTGTATACTTTATAAATATTGCATTAGTAGTTCAAAATCAGAATTTTATTAAATTTTACTTTCTCCCTTTTTTTCTCATTTTAAGTAGATGAAATGCATGTAAAAATGAAAGCACCAAAAAGAACTGTGGGTGAAAGTTGGATGGCCTAACAGTTTATTCAGATTTTAAGATTTATTTACATATTATATCATTAGCAAAAGGTGTGTTATAAGGGTAAATTTGTAAGTGAATATTGACAAGTTGTTAAGTTTCTGCTTAAAGTCTTATTTGCTATTTTAAGTTATTGTTTCTTACAGATTTTCTAATCTGTGCTTATTTTACTAGGAGTCATGGCTTTGAAAGAATTACCTTACTGATTTCAAACACCATTTTAGGAGTAATTTTCCATATGCCTTAAAAGAAATAACCAAGCAAAAAAAGGAAAGGGACAAATAAAAGATATTGCCATTCTCATCCACTGTTTAACCTGACATTTTCAGAAAACAGTCTCACACTGAACTTTGTACACTGCAAGTAGTTGTTATCTAGACTGTGACGTAAAGATAAAAGCTGTAGTATCTGATCTTAAACAAGTCACTTTAAGCCCTGGACTTCCAATTTTACTTAGTTTTTATTTTTATTTTTAATCTGTGAAGTGAATGTTTTGTGCTAAATGAGTGTCAGTTATCAAATTGTATAGATAAGAATTTAATAAAAATTTGCTTAGAGTGGACAGTTTGTTTGTGAGAGGCACTGTGTAATTACTGAATCTTTGAGAGCATAACATCACTAGTTTCTGCTCTCATTTATATACACAAGGAAGCGTAATGTAACTGTTATCAGTATCCTGGTGGAAGAGGGATAATTGAAGAAAAGCAGTTATCTTTTTTAAAATAAGTGAAAAGAACAAATTATGGATGAAGTTTCACTGGAAAAGTGTAAGCCTGGAAGTTATTTGAAATGTTTACCTGAAGTAAGAGCAGATAAACGTAAAAACAAATTACCAAATAAAACTTGACAAGCAGATACAGATACTCAAGGTGCAATTCCCCAAATGAGCAAACGCTTGAACAGATTTTAAAGTCTTTGTCAGAAGGTTCTTAAACTTATCAAAAGGAAGAAACTACTTGGAGAATCAGTGAGGCTCTTTGGGCAGAGTTCAGAGGATATGCTCAGAAGTGATAAGTATGTTGTAGGCAGAGAAACTTCATTCACTGAAGTTTTTTGGTCTCTCACTGTAAGTAAAGTATTATGACAGATAATTAGATGCCCTAAGGTATATTCTTTGATCTCTTAAGTGATTCATAAATTGCAAAAATCAATACAAAATCTTAAAATTGATAAAAATGTGTGTCAGACTCTAGTCATGAGATGGAAATCATACCAGTGATTTTCACAGAGAATTTCATACAACCGGTTGTTAACTAGGCATTTCCACTTAATAGTGGAAAGACAAAAGGGAACAGCAAGGTCTTGTCGGAAGCCACCACTGCCTCCTGACCGGAGAGCAAAGAGAAGAGGGCAAGTGGCTGGAAAGAAAGGCTGCAGCCCAAACTCAGGCCTCGAGGAAGGGGTTTGCACTCAGCTGGGACTAATGTCTTTGGGATCAGGAGAGGGGCCCAGTGGGGTAAGGGTACAGGGCTCAGCGAAGAGGGTTCTGCTGGCTGGCGCTGGTGTTCTAGGGGCACGGTGATACTGGTTCTGTGTCAGGAAGATACAGACTGGAACCAACTCTGGCTGCTAGAATGAACTGCTGCTGGCCTGAAGAGTGGTTGGGTTGCACTGGTGGCAAAAGGAAGCAAAAAATAGGACTAGGAAGCAAACAGAAAGTGCCGCATTTTCCTCCTCCAGCTTTCTGGTCTCAAGTACCCCTTGACTTCCAGGTGGCTCAGTGGTGGAGAGCCCTCCTGCCAGTGCAGGGACAGATTTCAATCCCTGGGTTGGTAAGATCTGCTGGAGAAGGAAATGACTACCCATTCCAGTATTCTTGCCTAGAATATCCCATGGAAAGAGGAGCCTGGCGGGCTGTAGTCCACGGGGTTGCTGAAGAGTCTGACACAGCTTAGTGACTAAACAAAAACAAGCACTTTATTGGCAGAGCCTAACAAGAAGCAAACTGTAAAGGAGAAAATGTGACTCACCCCCAGGATCACAAAGTAAGAGCGTGGAAGGGTAGTTTTAAGGCTGAGAAACAAAAGCTCAATAACTTGCAGGAAGAAAAATGAATCTACATCTTTCACACAAGGCATATTTAAGTGTCATTAGAACTTTATAGTCAAGAAATGCTATAGGAATTAATAGGAGAAGACAGATCCTTGTTAGGATAAACAGACAAGGCAGTGTTGGAGAGTAGTGTTTTAATGTGAATGTGATTTTAGCAGGCAGAAGTGAAGTGAGGGATGATTGCAGTAATGGAAGGAGATATTATAGGGTATGAGAAAGCTATAAAATTGCATAATGGAGGACATGGGACAGACCTGGATCAAATTGGTTTCTACTGATGACTAACTTTAATGCTGAAAGTCATTTTTTGTCTCTGACTCTCATTTCTCTTTCATCCTTGATCCTTTAGGCATTGAAGACTATTATTGGTTGGATCAAAACCATGTTTTAGGACCATTAATTTAGAGTTTCTGGAGTTGGAGGTGACAGAGAATCAAATATGGAGATACTTTCTTGAGCAAGTAAGTTGTTACTTGCTCCAAATACAGTTTTCTTATTAACACAGAAGTTTTTAATCAGGTCCATGGATAAGGTTGAGAATATCCTTCAATGCGTGAATATAATGACATGTGATTTTTATGTTGTCAAGGAAGAGGTTTCAGGTGTAATTTTCATCAAAATGAGATTAAATAAAAGGATGTTTGGAATTTGGTAGACCATTAAATGTAAGTAAACTACTCAAGAGCATATGGGTGTACTGTCATTATTCACTTTATTGGGCACTTAATATGTTGAAGGCACTTAGGAAAAAGAATGTAGGGTAATAAAAGTATATCAGTATAGTAGGGAGCTGGTCCTGCTCTTTCATGGGGGGCATAGGTCCTAGGGAGGGCTCCCTGCCTAGGTAGTGATTTGTGCTAAGATATAGAAGGTGAAAAAGGAGTTAACGATGAAGACACTGAGGTGGTGAAATTGTGGCATTTTTAACAAAAGTGGATTGACAGTATTACCATAAATTTCCCTAGTGATTTGTTTTGAGGGTCCGCAGGCTGCTCTTGAACTTCCATAAGGAAGCGTGTTGAATATTTCTCAGATAGCCTTTGGAGGCTATCTATTAAATTCACAGATTCAAGTTAGAGGAGCCAATGTGGCCTAAGCTGGTGGTCTTCAATTTTGACCTGATGTCTAGATTTTTTTTAATCTTGGGTTGAACTGTGGAGTTACAAAAGATATTATTTTCATTGTGGTAAGATGTCCATAGCATAAAAATTAGCATTTTAACCATTTTTAAAGTGTACTGATTGGTGGCATTAAGTACATTTCACATTTTTCATGTTACCAGTCTGAAACTCGGTACACATTAAATAACAGCTTCCTATGCTCTTCTCCCTCCAGGTACTGGGAACCGCTATTGCATTTTTCCCCTTTATTAATTTGACTGTTCTGGTACCATGTATCAGTAGAAACTGAAAACACTGTTTAATGTCTGGCTTAACTTCACTTAGCATGATATCTTTAAGGTTTATTCATGTTGTGGCACTACTAGCATTTCATTCCTTTTTTTTTTTTTTTTTTAAATGGAGTTCATTTTTTAGAGCAATTTTAGATTCGTATTAAAATTGAACAGAAAGTACGGAGTCCTCATACACTACTCCTACCCCCATGGATGCACAGCCTCCCTCACGTCAGCGTCCCACACCAGAGTTGTGTATCTGTTGTAAAATACAAACCTCAGTGATACATCATTTACACTGGAGTCCTTGGTTTATGTGAGGGGTCACTCTTCTTGTTGTACAGTCTGAGTTTTGTGTAAAGACATAGTGTCATACGTGGTATTTTCACTGATCCAGAAGCAAGTTGCCCTCCAAATACACATTCTGCATCTATGGATTCAGAAAGCCACAATCCATGCACATGATACACCATCTGCAGTTGGTTGAATATGTGGAGGCAGAACGGTATGGAGGGTTAACAGTATTCTTCACCACTATGCATTCACAGTTTAAAAGAACATGCCAGTTTCACTTAAAATTGTTCTTAATTAAGTAAAAAATTACTAATCTTATTAAGTCACAATCCTTGAAAACACATAATTTTAATATTCTGTGTGGTGAAATGGAAAGTGTGCCTGAAGTATTTTGGCTGCATGCCAAAGAATGATGGTTGTCTCGAGGAAATGCACTTGTCATTCTGTTTGTATTTTCTGCAATGGACATGATTTTAATTTAAATGACTAACTATGCTTATTCAGACTTGGGTATTTGTAGATATTTTCTCAGAAATGAAAAAAATAAGCCTATCAGTTTCAGGAAAATAGTGTCTGTGCTAGAGATAAAATTTGAACTTTCAAGCAAAAATTAATATTTTTGGAGAACTTGTATCCACCATCTGAGTTTTATCTGTATATTCTATTTTTTTGCTCTTCATTTTTTTCATCTCTCTTCATTAGGCTTATTTAGAAGCTGCTAGAGGATTTACACACACACACACAAATACATACATTATATATATATATATATATATATATATATATATATATATATATAATATAAAATGAAGGAGAATATATGTATTCTCCTTTATTTCCAAGGACTGTTTTAACAGAGCACAGTGCTTGAGCTTGGCAGTTTTCTTGTTTGAGCGTACTGACCATACTGACTGCAACGCTTCGCTCTGTTGGTTCCCACTGCTGTTAGGAAGTCAGCTATGAGTCTGAACTGTTGCTACTTTATAAAAGTTACTTCCCTCCCCACCCCCCCTACCTCCCCCATAAGACTTTGCTCCTTGTCTTTTATTTTCTGCTGTTTGACAATGATGTATCCAGGTGTGGTTTTCTTTTTTATTGATTTTCCTTGGAATTCAGTGAGCTTCTTAAATCTGAGATCTTGAGTGAAGTGTCTAAACACATCTGAAAAATTCTCATCTTTAAAATATTAATGCCATTTTTCTCCTTCCCTTTAAAGACTAATTGATTGTATATAAGACCCACTTACTGAATTTTTTGTTTCTCTTTGTCTCATTCAAACATACATTTGTTGAATTTGTTTTATTTTTATTTTTCAGTTCTAGAGTTTCTGTCCAGTTATTCCAGCACTGTTTGCAGAAAAAGACTCTTGTTTCTCTTTTGGATTGCTTCGGCTCCTTTGTCTGAAATCATCAGTTGACTGTACTTGTAGGCCTGTCTTGGGGCTCTTCCACTGACCTATGTTTGTCTGTTCGTTCACCAGTTCTGTGCTGTCTTGATTACTGTAGTACAGTAAGCCTTGAAATCGAGTGGTGTGAGTCCTCCAACATTGTTCCGCTTTGGTCTTGTGTTGGGTAGTCTAGTGCTTGCCTTTGTGTGTAAACTTCAGAAATCATTTTGTTGATAACTATAAAGTAACTGGCTGGGGTTTTGATTGGAATTGTGTTGAATCTATAGATCTAGTTGGGAAAAATTGTTGCGTTAACTACTGAGATGATGTATAACTGGGATTGTTTTATGTAAGAGCTCTTTTTACTTCCAGTTCACCGTTACTCTGGCAGGGAGCCCTTACAGGTTCAGCTTGAAGTAGGGATAATATACCAGAGTCCCCATGTTTGTCTGGCTCTGGAGTTTGACTTTTCCCTGTGAGGCCTCTGAAAGGTTAGTTCCGTTTTCCAGGCTTTTCGTTGGAATTGGGTATTTGGTTCCACAGCCCTTGGAACCTGAGTACTGTGATCTTGCTTTATTTTGGGGACCCAGCAATTGTTCATCACCTTGTTACCTCTTGAATGCTTTTGAGTTGTTAAAAACTATTTCATCCAGCTTTTAAAGTTATTTTCAGGACGGGAATCAGTTCTAATTTCCTCCTCTATCATTGCTGAAAATGAGTTTCCCCAGTTTCCTGTCTCCTTCATAGAATTGGTGGTCAGTGTATTTAGACTTTAAAATTTTGTGTAAATTCTTGGAGGAGCGGGATGAATTCTCCCAACTTTTGAATGTCTGTTGACACCTTCCAGACAGTAATAGGTAAGTAGATCTTCAAAAGCTCTACCTGTGGTGAATAAATGATGCAGTTGAGTTTTTGTGTGGTCTGGTTAGTATAAAATGTGCCTTGGTTTTGGGCACTGAACAGTTGGGCAAAGAACCTACCAGTAGTTTTGGGTTTGTAGTATAGATTGCTACTCATCTGTCCCAGTTTTCATTCATTCTCTCTCCGTGATAGAATTCCCAGTTTTTTGCTGGGCTGTGCTGTGCTTACTCACTCACTCAGCCAGGTCCCGACTCTCTGCGACACCATGACTGTAGGCCACCAGGCTCCTCTGTCTATGGGGATTCTCCAGGCAAGAATACTGGAGTGAGTTGCCATGCCCTTCTCCAGGGGATCTTCCCAACCCAGGGATGGAACCCAGGGCTCTCACAATGCGGCCATATTCTTTACCAACTGAGGCACCAGGGAAACCCAAGAATACTGAAGTGGGTGGCCTACCCCTTCTCCAGAGGATCTTTCCAACCCAGGAATCGAACTGGGGTCTCCAGCATTGCAGGCGGATTCTTTACCAGCTCAGCTAAAAGCTCACATACATGTATGCATTTAAGCAGACTTCAAATCCAGCTAATTTTTATTCTTGCTATACATCCCCCTTTCTCCTAGTCTGTACCAGCATTGTTTCTTGAGCTTGTCACGTCTTGCCTGTATTGCTCAAGTAGACATACAACTACTTCTTTGTTTAGAGTCTTGTAACTGATATTTTCTTTTTCATCAGCAGAAATGAAAGAACTTTTCAACTATGTTACTCCTGTGCTTGCAGAATTGATTTTAGTGTCCTTAGTTTTCAACTCTTTGTGATCTGGTCCCATTTGTCATTCCTAACCCTACATTTGATACCCTAATAACACCAAATATTAAAAATTTCCCTCCCCTTGTATTTGTGGTTCCTTACGACTGTGTCCTTTCTCATGCCTAATCCAGGGTTAACTTTCTTTTAAAATAAATTAGTTTCAGGTATTTTTTTAGTTTAATCAACTTTACATGTTTCTGAACATGAGAATAAATAGGCTCTGCTGTTGAATGCAGTGTAGCCTGAAATCTACACTGTGTTTATATAGTGTTTATATATCTAGTGGTTTTTATCCTAAGTTGCAAATTTTGTTTTTCTTAAGATAATCTGTTAGAAAAAGTGATTGTAATATGTGAGTCATAAAATTAAATTGTTTCAGAATTGGGCTTATCTAGACCAGTCTCCTGTTTCACATATAAGGAAATTGTGGCCAGGAGAAATTAGTGATTCTGTCAAGTCAAAATTAGTTAGAAGCAGAATCAAGGTCTGTCGTGAGTTTCATCCTAATATAAATATCTGCTTAACGAAAATCTTCAAGTGTGTTGAAGTTTTCAAGTGTTCTTATCCCTGTAGTACATCTAGGATTACCACACCATGTTTCAAGGGCCTGTAGTTCTTGTGTGAATAGCAACTTGGGTAATGAACTGAGCAGTATGCATTCTTAATTTATGCCTTAACAACTCTGATTCTGTAATGAATGGTTTGCTTACAGTCGCTTTAATATACTTACCTTCTTGACAGTTCATTCTGGGAGGAATAGTTAAGTGTTTAAGTGAAACAGGCATGGTAGATACAACACTTAACAGTTATGTGTGTCTTTGTTTTTAGCATCAAGCATTGCACGATTCTCTCGAATAATGTAGATCACCTTTTACTGAATTTAACACTGTCTGATATCATGGTCTCCCTGGCAAATGCCTCAACTTTGCAGAAGGATTCCAGTTGGATAGAAAGGATAAGGAAATTTGTAACAGAAGCCCTTGAAGATGGGTCTAGGCTAAACAGTAAGCAGCTGAACAGATTGCTTGGTGTCTCCTGGAGGTTAATGCAGATGCAGTCAGACAGAGGTGGGTGTCAATGCTCTGTCCTTACTTAAGAGAGGGGCTCTTACGCATACTGTTAATGTTGAGCATCTAATTTTGAGTTCATACCTGTCAAACATTTCATAGTCATTTACGTTCGAGCCATAAAAGGTAGCCAGCATAATCATGAAGGAATGTCTGCTTGAACCCTGATGGCTGAGAACACCCCCTTTTCGGTGGGTAGGTCCACTCTGAAGCTGATGGGTAGGTTTTCTACTAGATTACATAGTTGGAGTGAAAGAAGGTAAGTTTTATTAATAGGAAATGACATTGAGCCTAAGGATAAAGAAATACTTTTCTGATCTAGTTTGACTAGAAATTGGTGGATCCTTATCTCTTTACCTTTCTTGTAACTTGAAGTTATGTTGCATTAGGTCAGTTTTTAGTGTGACTTACTAATTCTTTTCATTCAAGCAGAACTTTGCTGTTTGGTTCCTGGCTTATCCACCTTTCTAGTATTGTGGTATTTGTTGTCCTTTCCTAGGTTTGTTGTCTCTTAGGAAAATTTGTACTGTAATCTCCGATTGGATTGACTTTTTTATTAGGCCATTGATGTAGGATTTTGATGGTAGTCATCAGTTTGTGGCTAAAATCTGCTTCCTCATAGGAACAAGGTGCTTCTGTGCTTTTTAGAAGAATTATGGTGCTGGTGAAGAAACATTTTGACTCACATGCAGCTGTTTTCTCTTGTTTCTTAGAGGCTATAGAGTCTCTCATAAAGGCAGTTTATACATTGTATCAGCAGAGAGGCCTTCTCCTTCCAGTTCCGACTTTGTTACTGAAGTTTTTCAGTAAAAGCTATCAAAAAGAAGAACTGAGATCTTACAGAATCCGGTACAGTTCCTTTGTTATTTTGCTTTTCTTTTTCTTACCAGGTTACTTTGTAATCTGTATGAATAAGATGATAGGGTGATTAAATCTTTGGAGAAAATCTTCTTTTTATCCTTTTTGGTTTTATTATTATTTTTTTTTAAATAAAAAGGCATACATAATAGTTTCAGTAACCTTTATACACATAACTGAGAAGGTAAAAGTCTCTTTGAGCATATATTTCCACTTGTCTGCTTAACAGCTAAAGGACAATTATTGGAACCACCTGTAGCAGCCTCAGAATTTTGTTTTGCTTCCCATAAAAATTATGGAGGTTTAACCTCCGGCCCTTAGTGACATATTGGGACACATGGTATAAGAATGAGGGCAGTAGAAGAGGAGGGGTGTACAATAGGTGAAAGAGATTAAAAGGTGCAAACTGAGTTATAAAGTAAATAAGTCATGGGGATATAATATACAGCATAAAGAATATGACCAGTAACTTTTATTAGGACAGGTGGTTACTAGACATATGGTGACCATTTGCAATGTGTACAGATGTCAGACTATTATGTGATACATACCTGAAACTAACATAATACTGGGTGTCAAAAATGTTTCAATAAAATTTTAAATGGCGGTATCTTAAAGAGCAAAAGTGTCCAGCTTGGTTTGGTGCTGTCTGGTGATGCAGACAACACGAAGAGTAGAACTCAGGAATCAGTCTTAGATGTGGTGAGTTTGAGGTTTACTTGGGATAGTCTGGAAGAGATGTTTGGGTGAAAGATAACGGGATTTGTGGTACCTCAGCATACATAGGTAGTTGTTAGAACATATTCAAGTCTTTACTGTGAGTCAGGTGCTTTTCTTAATTTTTCAGTAATTCTCATACTTTTATGTAGGTACTGTTGGTTTCTGCCTTATAGAAGGAAGCTTAGGTTAAATAAGTTGGTGAGTGTCATGCTGTTAAAGGGCAGCCAGACTGAGACTTAAGTTCAAGTCTGGTAGACTCCAAAGGTTGTGTGTAAATCACTGAACTCTTGGGGGACAGCAAAAGTGATTGCCGTGTCCAAGATGAGACATTAGAGAGTGAGCAAGTATGTGCAAGAATGGAAAGAACCCAAGTTTGAAGCCACTTAATGTGGGGGCACCCTATACTGAATGCATAAATGACTTAATATAGTAAAACGGTCATTACAAATTAGTGTAAATAGTTCACAAGCTAAGTAGAGCCTGTGTCCTTTAAGATAAAATTACAATGTACATAGTGCCCCAAACTACATAAACTTTTAAAATACAGTGGGTAAAACCTTAGAGAATACTATAGATGAATATAGTATGCCAGTCATCTTATAGGCTCTCAAATGTTTAAATAAATGTGGTGTATTTCCCTTTTCTTTGATGGCCTTAGATACCGTAGTAAAGTGTTATCACGTTGGTTGGCTGGTTTACCACTGCAGCTTGCACATCTCGGCTCCCGAAATCCTGAGCTTTCAACACAGTTTGTTGACATTATCCATACTGCTGCAGCCCGAGCAAATAAAGAGCTACTCAAAAGTTTACAAGTTACTGCTCTCCGAATCTATGGTAAGAGTGTTGTTTACCTGTGTATGTAATAATTGGTCTACCCCGACTTAAGAACAATGTTTCAAAGGGGAGATCTTTAGGTTTTACTTTTCCTTCAAATTATACATTAATTGTACCATGGTAAAATGAATAAAATATCAAACAGTAAATTCATTTTCAATAGTATTACTTAATACAATAGTTTAAGAAAACTAAAGGTTGTAGATGTCTCTTCAGATCTTAAATTATCTTTTAAGCCACGAAATTCACAAATTCAAAACTGATCAGGTATTTTTATAGAATTCTTTTGAAACTTTGATGGCAAATTTTACTTATTTAATCGTTATTGAGATCTTGTACGGCTTTCATATATTAACGTTTCACTCACCCCTGAAACCTTTTCATTCTTTTAGCAAAAATATCAATAAAAATATACATATATGCATATGTATAATTAGTATTTATTATTAGGACACAGTTTATATACCATAAAATTGGCCATTTTACACTGTGCAATTCATTAATTTTTATCATATTCCCAAGATTGTGCCATAGTCACTATTATCTTATTCCAGAATATTTTTATCACCTCAAAAAGAAACTCTACCATTAGTAGTCCATCCCTATTTCCTCATTTCTTCCTACCTCAGCTCCTGACAACCACTGCTCACCATTTCTGTCTCTCTGTATTTGCCTGTTTTCATCATTTCTCACAGATGACATTGTGTGATGTGGATCTTCTCAGTATGGCTTCCGTCACTTGGCATACTGTTCTTAGGATTTACGAGCATATACGAGTACTGTATTTCTTTTTAATGCTGAGTAACATTCCACTGTTGAATATACACCACTTTATATTTACCCATTTATTAAATGACAAACGTTGGTTTGTGTCTACCTTTTGTGTGTGGTATTTAAAAATCTGTATTTTTCAGTATTGCTTATATATAGGAGTGTGTGTGTATACTCAGATAAGTCTTTGGTTTTAAATTCAGTTCAGTTTAGTTGCTCAGTCGTGTCCAACTCTTTGCAACCCCATGAACTGCAGCATGCCAGACCTCCCTGTCCATCACCAACTCCTGGAGCCCAACTAAACCCATGTCCATGAAGTCGGTGATGCCATCCAAGCATCTCATCCTCTGTTGTCCCCTTCTGCTCCTGCCTTCAATCTTTCCCAGCATCGGGATCTTTTCCAACGAGTCAACTCTTTGCATCAGGTGGCCAAAGTATTGGAGTTTCAGCTTCAGCATCAGTCCTTCCAATGAACACCCAGGACTGATCTCCTTTAGGGTGGACAGGTTGGATCTCCTTGCAGTCCAAGGGACTCTTAAGAGTCTTCTCCAACACCACAGTTCAAAAGCATCAATTGTTCTGCGTTCAGCTTTCTTCACAGTCTAACTCTCACATCCATACATGACCACTGGAAAAACCATAGCCTTGACTAGACAGACCTTTGTTGACAAAGTAATGTCTCTGCTTTTTAATATGCTATCTGAGTTGGTCCTAACTTTCCTTCCAAGGAGTAAGCATCTTTTAATTTCATGGCTGCAGTCACCATCTGCAGTGACTTTGGAGCCCAGAAAAATAAAGTCAGCCACTGTTTCCACTGTTTCCCCATCTATTAGCCATGAAGTGATGGGGCCGGATTAGGTTGATATTATAATTGTCCCTGTTTGGCAAAAGTGCTTGTTTTTTTTTTTTTTTTTTTTTTTTTTTTTTTTTTTTTACTGTTTTGCTTTGTTTCTAATACCTTTAACTCCATCAGTTATTATTTCAAATAACACATTTGAATATTATGAAATCGAGTGTTAAATGTTATCTTTAAATAATGATTGTATTTAGTCTTACTCTAGGCAGTACCTTAAGCCATACATATATATTTTTTTTCATGTAGTTGATATGTTAGAATTCAACATAGCACAGTGAAAATGGTCAGTCTGCTTTATTAATTCTTGTTTGTATATCTTTTAAAATTTAACTTGTCTTCCTGCCTCACTAGATCCACAAGAAGGCACAGTGGTGGTTCTGTCAGCAGAGTCTCAGCAGCTTTTGGTCCAGCTTGTGTATTTTCTACCCAGTCTGCCTGCTGACTTGCTTTCTCGGTTAAGCTGCTGCTGTATTATGGGAAGACTCAGTGCAAATTTGGCTGCCATGCTTATCGGGATACTGCACATGAGGTAGCATGCTAAAGTGAGCTGTATTTCAAGTGTATAATCTTCTCCCTCACCCTTCCCCTGTCACTGGCAGTTTATGAACTGACTTTTTAAAATGCCGCCCCTCCCTTCATTTGCTCTTAAAACAGCAGTTAAAACTGTTGATGATACTGGGTAAGAGGAAGGTCACTGGGGCAAGACTGTTCCAGGTGGTTTGCTTAGCGGTTTGCATTGTCATGGTTGCAGTCACTAAGTCCATGGGCTGTAGTCCACCAGGTGCCTCTGCCCACGGGATTTTCCAGGCAAGGATACTGGAGTGGGTTGCTGTTTCTTTTTCCAGGGGATCCTCCTGACCCAGGGATTGAGCTCTTGTTCTGCTACACCACAGGTGGATTCTTTACCGCTGAACCATCAGGTAGAAACATACAGTGATTTGTGTAGGTGCATTGAAACAAGGGTTAAGATTATCAGAAGTGTGTAGCCATAGTAAGGATTCAGTGGCGGATGAGAGTGCTGTGTTTTAAAACTTCTGGTGTTATGAAATTGTAATACAGGTCTTTCTTTTTGGAAGGGAGCTCAGTTCAATGTAGGTGGTGAAATAAAAGCTTGCGGACTCAGACAGGGAATCATTAAAATATCTGTGGGTGGGTGGGTGGGTGGGTGGGTGTGTGTGTGGCAAAATATGCATAACCTAAAACTTCCCATTTTAACCAGTTTTAGGTATACAGTGAGAATTGTGTGGGGCATTAAGTACATTCACACTGTTGTGCGACTGCTACCACTATTCATCTCCAGCACTGTCATCGTTGCAGACTGAAACTCTGTACTGATTATTTCCCCTTCTCCCAGCCCTTGTTTACCACTATTTTGTCTTCATGATTTTGATATATTCATCTGTTAATGGATACTCGGTTGTTCTGCCTTTTGGCTGTTACAAATAATGCAGCTATAAACATTGGTGTGCAGACAGCTGTTTGAATCCTTTTAATTCTTTTGGCTGTATACCCAGAAGTAGAATTGCTGAATCATATGTTAATTTTCTGTTTAATTTTTCAAGGAGCTACTTTCCAGAATGTGACTGTGGTGTTTTACTCTCAAAGGTCTTAAAACTAATAATGTTTCATGTTGCTAGTGTTCAAAGTATCCTTTAAAATGTAATGTTTGTATCAGGCATAGTACTTTCATATTCAGCCATTTGTTACTGATTGTGGCTCAAGGCCAGGGTCTGATACAGTTTTAGGCAGGAGTTGAATCTGGGCTGTAGCTGAAAAATTTAAAAACTAGCTTCTTTGTGGCTTCTTGTGCAGACCCTCTACCCCAATTAAACAGGAGTGGCTCGCTTTATTAGTAGACTTTCTTTAGCTTTGTTTGCCAGTCTCTTCGTACCAGGATAAGACGTATGTTTGAATGTTGTCGCCCAAATTGTGCTTCATAACTGATAATTACTTTTTCCTTTTAGCAAAAGAGAGCTGTTTGCAATATGTTGTCTGTATATGAAACCCCTCTTTGTCTAGTTCAGTACTAAATGCCAGGTCTTTAAGAAATACAATTTAACTTAAGTGGTTTTATGACTGTTAACTTCCAGTAGAGGGCACTCATTTCCCATGATAGAACTTGTGGAGGATCTGTTTTGGCATTCATTTAAAAGTGACTTTTGAACACCTCTTAAAATTAATTCTCTTTAGAACTTGTATTTAGTATCTTTTTTGGCATTAATTACGATTGACTTGTGCTCAATAACTTTGGTCAAGGATTTGTTCACAAGTCTTTTTTTACATTTTTTTGTGGGTTTGTGGTGAGTACTGAGAAAATATTAATTTACAAGTAATGGTAATAGAAGTTTATAATCATCAAAAGCAAGTTGTCATGTAGTTAAAAGTGTACCAAGTTAAACTTTGCCTTTTAGCATTTGCACAGAGTCTTAGTAGACTTCTCTTTCTGTCGATGTATTGTCCCTATTCAAACTAATCTCTTTAAAAATTAAAACAAGATGGGGCCTTTTCAACTTTCCCAGGCCAGTGGTATTATCATTGCATCACTTTTCCTAGATTTAGAATTGAAGAATAATGTTCGGTTATTCTTAAGGAATGATGTTCTTCTAAGGCATACCGTTCCTTAGACATCACCTGGGTTATTTCACGTCTTTGGTTTTCCCCTCCGTCCTTGATGGTGACGGTAAACCAGCTAGCTTTCTCACTGTCTCCCACCTGCACCGTTCACCTGAGGCATCCCACTCCTCAGCTCCGTCTGTGCCAAGGACTGTTGGCAGGCTCCTTTTCCTGAAATATTCCTTCAATAATTTCTGATTCTCATCTGCTATATTAATTGGGCTCTGCGGTCTAGTTCACTCTGGGTGTTAGCGTTCTGACACTGTTGTCTCCAGCAGGGGAAGTTCATCGGAGAGCAGGTCACCACCAGACCATCTCCGTTTGTTCAGTGTGTGAAAAACCCATCAACTTAGAGTTGTTGGTGTTTAGTTTGTCTTAAAAACTGTACTTAGAATTGCTGTTCCTGCCTTTTTCACTATTCACTTAGAGGTTTTTTGAGTTTTTCCTCTCCATCTACCTGTGGTGTTCTGCTGACCGTTACTCTTCTTGCCCTCTCTGCCCCTAGTTCATTTACAGCTGGTTTGGGGAACATGAGACATGCATGTGGAAACGTAGTCTATGCTGTTAGATAAAAATACCAGAGAAGGGAGAAATTACTGAGAAATTCAGCCTGGTTTTGAAGCAGGGTGAATATGTGAGCTGGCCTGCCAGGAGCAGGTCTGGTTTGCTTCTGTTGTCCAAGCATAATTGATATAGCATCCCTTCTAGTCTCAGAACTGTTCTGGTGTGGCCAGTATGTGTGGTCATTGTAGTTTTAAGGACAGAGTGATACATTGCTTGTCTTTTGTCCAAACTAGATTTTTAAATGGATTTGCTACTCTTTTTAGCCACTGGACAGCACAGTGTTCACTGGGTATAAGAGGATATTAGCTTCTTTTCTAATCACCCATTTTGTACTCATTTCCATTGAGCATCTCTGACTTTTTATAACCTCTTAGCGTGTGATATTCTCTCCCATAGCCCTTTAAGCAAAGAGAAGTCCTTTAAGTAGAAGTGATTCAGAAAAATGTTGCCATTATTTTTAACTCCCCAACTTTTAAGAATGTTAATAAATACAGTTGTTTCAGTGGTTAAAAAAAAAAAAGTGCTTCTCATTGAATTAGAAACTCCTTATTTTGTCTTGACATTTATTCAGATTTCTATTATAAAAGTTTGTCCCAAAAAAAAAATTTGTCACAAAAAGCTATCCAAAAAGATAGCTTTTTGGATCTGATTATTCTCAGCTTTTTGTTTTTTTGCTGTATTCATGGCTGACATTTGCTGTATTCCTTCTTAGTCTTACCTTGAGGAGAGTTTTTAAAGGTATCACTGGAAACTGATCTCATAGCAGGAACCAGATAATCTTCATTTAATGAGAAGCTGCTTTATGTTTAGCTATTCCCTTAAGTCCACTACCAATACTTTAGCTGCAGTATTGTGACGTAGACTAGTTATAAAGCCTCGCAAAGTATAGGAGTGCATAGTTATTGCAGAGTGGCTTTAAATTGAAGTATTCTTTACCTAGTTAAGATGCTTTGGTTTAGGTAGGAAGCAGGAGCTTGTTTAAACTTAGCTCATTCATATAAACAAGGTAAGACTTTTTTTTTTTTTTTTTTTTTTTTTAATGAAGATGAGGTAGTAAATACATAGCAGCTGAACCTACTACTGAAAAGCAGAACTTCACCTTGGCTCCTTGAAACTGAGTTTTGAGTGGTGTGGAAAAATTTTCCAGTTGTACCATATAAGTGGGCTGGTTATGCTTTTCAAGGAAACTTTACATAAACATATGTTAGAAATTATATTTTCCATATTACGATACTTGAACCCCCTTACATGTAAAGATGATACATGCTACGGATTTTTGACTGAGCTCTTAAATTATACTTGTATTCCATAAAGAATAGTCATATATTCTGTGCTTTATTCCTGAGTCTTCAATTTGGTCACTTCTAGTACTAGGTCTCCATTGTTTATTGTAGATCATCATTTTCTGGATGGAAGTCTTCAGTGAAAGAATGGAATGGAAGTGATCAGTTAAACATCAGTAATGAGGACTATTTCAGCTTCTTATTTTCAACACTTACAGGTAACTGCCCTGATCCACCAAGTTAAGGAAAGGAAAAGAACCTAGTATGAAAATTCTCCTGAGATTTACTGTCTTACCTGTTTGGGTCTAAGTTTTGGACCTCACTGCATAGCTTAATAAGATGGGAAACAGAATATCCATTTTAAGCATGTTTAACATGTTCGGTGTGTTAGGAAAAACATCACATTTTAATTAGCCATATTTTGCTTTCCATTGATGTCAGAGAAAAATTAGTAAAATGAGTCTTGATGTGTTAGATTAGTAAGTATTATTACTGTTGTTTTAAATGATCATACTGTCTTTGGTAGTTTTGTTTTGTAACTGGATGATAAAGATGACAGTGTTTGAAATTTTCTGAAGACTTAAAATTAAGAGACTTATTGAAATATGTTGTCAGAATCCAAAAAGAGCTTGAAAAGTTCTGATAAGGAGCTGAATGTAGCAAGATAAATATTATATAAAAGAAACAAGTAACAAGTAGACTTGTACATGTTTGTTTGATAGTTTTGGATGTATGCGTTTGAGATGGATGTGAGGGCTTTATGTTTTAATTAGTAGTACCTGTCAAAGGGTTTAGTGGTTTTAGGAAACTCATTAGGAATCAGCCAGGAGTGTGATATGGCTTCCCAACTAGATGATGGCTCTTTAGGGCATGTTCATGGAAGTACAGTGATCTGAAAACATCAAAGCAGGTAGCTAGGGTCAGACCACATTGTGCTCGTATTCTGATCATTCTAAGAGCTGTCTTTCAGGAGGGACTTGGGCAAGTTGTTTGTATAGGTCAGACTAGGTGTAATAGAGGTGGTAAGAGAATCAGAAATCTTATTATATGGAATAGGTAGAAGGAAGTACACAGTAATTGTTGAAGAAATAGACTTAGGGGGGATGGAATAGTTTTAAGACACTTGAAAGGCTATTATGTAAGAATACAGAGTTTGGTATATGCATGAAGGAGCATATTGCTTTTCTTGTTCATTTGCTTTTTTAAACCTGACATTATTTAGAATGATTATGTCTTTCACACTTATTTAAGTATAAAGGTGGCAAAGCCCTCAGTTTAAGGGATATAATATTGTTTCTTGATGTATTACACATTTGATTCAGGTCAAATCTTTGTGTACATAATTATATGAATTTTACTACATCGCTGGCATTTCATTTTTTAAAATAATACATAAAGTACAGAAATTCAGAGAAAATAGCTTGTTAGCTTGAAGAATTTAACTTGAAGATACATGTCTATTTTTTAAAAATTACTTAAGAATGTTACTTGCTTTGTGATTTATTTTAAATTGGATTTCTTTATACTCAAATTAGGGTTTTCAAAAGAGGAACTGACTTGGCTTCAGAGCCTTTGAGGAGTGCCCCATGTCATCCAGACGCAGCTTTCTCCCGTGCTACTTTACCTCACTGACTTGGATCAGTTTTCACACCATTGGGACATAACAGAGGTAATGGTCCATTTGGAAAGGCATGGAAGATTGTTAGAATTCAGTTCATCCACCGCCAATAGTTACTGTGTGCTAGCGCTGCCTTGTGTAAGATGTTTCTAGAGGTTGAGAGCAGTATAAAGCACAGACCCTGTTCTGAAAGTGCGTGTGACCCTTGGATAGGCGATGTGGATTCCTGAAAGAAGAGTTTTCATAAAGTTATACCACTAGAATAGAATAAATTAGCAGTTTGAATGATAGAGACACATTTATTTTCTTTTTGCCTAGTATAGGGTAAAAGGAAAAAGAGGAAAGACTTCATGGAAAAGGAAGAATTTTACGTAGATACTGAAGGATTAATAAGAGTTAAGTAGGATTTTGTATCCTTGAAGGTGGGTTTTTCTAAACAGAAATAATTATTTGGAAGCTCCTTTGGTTTTAAAGAATTAGTCTGTAGTTTATCAAAGTTACATTTTAAACCCCAAATTTCCCTTAAATTTTAAAGTTCAACTTAACAAATGTTTTTAGATACATATAGTAAGTTTAGGGAATCATTTTAAAAGGAGACTTAAACTATATTGCATCCCTTTTACATACATATTTAAAACTTTAAAAAACTGTTTAAATAACTTAATATATTCACTATTTGGTAAGTAGTTCAGTTTTCAGACAAACCTTCACAAATGTTATGGTAAATCTTAAAACATTTAATAAACTTACAAGCATGGTACATATTAATATCTTAAGTTTCAGTACTATTTATAGTGAAATTCAAATTAAAATTACAAGTCTAGGTTAGCTGTTAATTCTGTTTTAAATTGAAATTATAGGGCTGATATTTTACGCTAATAGTCAGAATTGTTTTACGTTACAAATATATAAATATGTAAAGCATCATAAATACTGGTACTAAGGATTTGAGTCTGTAAGATATTTATATATTAGTTAATTTCTTTTATTTATTTCTTCAGTTTCTTTCCTTGCATTGAAAGGTACTTGCCCAGTAGAATTGTAGTTGTGTCATTCCAAATAATGTTGGTTGGAACCTTTCTTGCACATTCCGAGGTTGTGTTCTGTGCTAGCATTTTTTTTTTTTTTTAATGATTCATAAGGTTTTGGTTGGGGCACTGAAGTCCTTGGGAACTTCTTTCCTTGTAACTCGTAATTGCTCGGCCATAGCCTTTCCAAACAAAAGATAACCTTTGTAAGTGTTCTCAACAGGGTCGTCTCTAGAACCTGAATCTGTTTTATTGCTGTACCAATTGATTTTATTCAGCTGATCTATTGACGACTTCTTTCATTCTTTTCCAGAATACTCTTTACATTCTTCCTGTATCTTAGGGCTACACCTTTTGTAGACATTTAACACATTTCTCTCATGGTTTTGTTTGACTGTGATCACAATACTTGGGTCATGCCAGGGACACTTTCTTCTCTGTATCACCTAGTGCCTAACTATGTTCATATATTGGCTTTCAAAAAATAGTGGATTAGAAACAATGAAAACTAAGGAGTTGGGTAACCAACCTGCATATTTAATATCTGGCATTTTATCTTAATCCATAGTACATGCAGAGAGTGAAGCCTTGCACACTGCTGGATTTGAAGGGTTGGGTTTAGTGTCAGTAAGTGTTCTGTAAGCTTGTTTCTGATGTTTTTAAACTACCTCATGCATGGATTGGGGAAAGCGTGGTATGGGGATTGATCAGTGGGCCCCAGATTCCAGACAGAGACTTGTTAAGTGTCTAGTTTGATAACTTGAACAACTCCAATAATCTCTCTCTGACAATTTTAATTTTTCTGAATCACGTCATCTGTGTAAAGACACAGATGTCGTGAAAATGTGATTGGTTATATTTCTGAGTGTACATTGGCAAGAACATGTATTAAACTTCAAGGATGCTGTCTTTGAAATGTTAAGACATAAATTAGGAAAAATCTGAAAGTTTCTTTCTTAGCTTTTGAAGTTAAATGAAGATTCCAGTTCTATTTTCGATAAAATTTGCCTTTAAGTTGGCCTTATCACATGAAATTATTTGAAATATATGTAGTTTTTGACAGCCTTAGTGTAAAAATTGATTTTTTATTATTATTTCATTTGAAAAAGTTACTAGTCAATGGCGTGAGTTTGCTTAGTTTGTTCTATCTGCTTAGTCTGAAGTGTTGTTTTTTTTTTTTTTTTTAATCGGACCTTTTTTTTCTGAGTAGATTTTCTTCACAAAGTATACTTTATTTACTTACCTACTTAACACATTTAAGAATTTACTTATGTATATACGGCAGTATGAGGTCTTCACCATGTACAGGCTTTCTCCAGTTGCAGCAAGTGGGGATTACTATCTGGGGCTGCTCTTCAGCTGTGGGACGCGGGCCCCTCTCTGCGGCGGCTCCTCTTGTTGCAGAGCATGGGCTCGAGGGCTTCGTTAGTTCTGGCACACAGGCTTAGCTGCCCTGTGGAACCTCCCCAGACCAGGGATTGAACCTGTATCCCCTACTGGGTGGCATATTCTGGACCACTGGACCACTAGGAAAGTCCCACAGGACAGTGTAGAAGAACAGAAGGATAACAGTAAAAGTGTCCGTCCAGTCTCTGTCTGCCAGCCATCCATGTCCCTTCCTTAGTTTCTAAATGTATTCTTTTGGATAACTTCTGTGTCTTCACAAATGATTATATATATATTCTTTTGGCTTCTCCTTTTATAGACACAACATACTCTGATTTGGACCTTGCAGTTTTCATTTAGTATCTTCATGATCATTTCTTCCAAACACTGAAGGAAGAATTGTATGATCTTGCCATTAATGATGGAAATAGTAGTTAAAAGGGAAAAGGAATCTTTGGACAGAGATATCATTCCCAAATGGAAGTGTCTTTTCCAGAGCCAGTGCAAGGTTTTAAGGTTAATTTTAATTGTCATTTATAAAATTTTGAATGGTTTGAAAAGACTACTTTGTAACTAAATTCTGAAGAATAATAATAAAACATTACTCTAGTTTAAGAAATAGAACATTTTTCTTTGTTTTTGAAACCTCTGATTTTATTAACAGTTTTATGTGTGTGACATTTTTGTATAAAATTAGGTAGAAAATACTTCAGTGTAGAAATTAAGTGTACAAAATCTTGTTAAAATTTTTTATATTTTTAAAAAACTCTCAATTTCCACACTGTAGCAAACTGCCATGCCTGTTCTGGAGTTGTGCACTTATGAAGTCAGGATTCTGATGTACGCAAATTTCAGTTAACACTAGTTGCAAAAGTGAAGACTCCCTGTATATATGTATGTTTGTGTGTCTCTGTTTGTATTTTTGTTTACTTTTGTTTTGAAACAATCTCAGACTTGGAGAAAAATTACAATTGCAGTACAAAGAACTTCTCTTTTCTTAAACTGTTTGACAAAATGCCCATTGTCGATACTTTAGCATACAAGTAGACCGTGTTTTATTGTACCTGCAAATTCAGTTTTTGGAAACTGAAGTTCTGCGGCAGCCCTGCACTGAGGGTGTCCGTCATCTTTCCAGTAGCATTTGCACACTCTGGGTCTCTGTGTCAGTTTGGTGATTCTCGCAGTATTTCACACTTTTTCATTGTTATTTCTTAGAGTGAGCTGTGATCGGTGACTTTTGATAATACTGTTGTCATTGTTTCGGAGTTTGTAATTAATTGTAACCATGAACCGTGCCCACAGGAGAAAGTGCAGTGATCTTAGTAAAATATGTGTGTTCTGACTGCCCCACCAGCCAGCCATTCCCTACCTCTCTCCTTCTCCTCAGGTCTCCCTATTCCCTGAGACTCAGCAGTATTGAAATTAGGGCAGTTAATAACCCTGCAGTGGCCTCTGAGTGTATGTGTGTTTGTCACTCAGTTGTATCCAACTCTTTGTGACCCCTGGATTGTAGCTCGCCAGGCTTCTCTGTCCATGGAGTTCTGCAGGTAAGAATACTGGAGTGGGTTGCCATTTCCCTCTCTGGGGGATCCTCCTGACCAAGGGATCAAACCCCAGCCTACTGCATTGGGTCAGATTCTTTACCATCTGAGGCACCAGGTGTTCAAGTGAAAGGAAGAGTTGCGTATCTCTTACTTGAAACCAAAAGCTAGAAATGATTATGAGCTTAGTGAGGAAAGTGTGTTGACAGCCAAGATAGGCTGACAACTAGAACTCTGTGCTGGTTAGTCAAGTTGTGAGTGCAAAAGAAAAGTTTTTGAAAGTAAAAGGGCTATTTCGTGAACACAGGAATAATAAGAAAGTGAAACAACCTTATTGATGATGCGGAAAAAGTTTGAATGACCCTTAAGCCAAAGCCAAATCTTGAGCAAACCCTGATGATGATTTAGTCATTAAGTCGCATCTGACTCTCTGCAACCCCATGGACAGTGGCCTGCCAGGCTCCTATGTCTGTGGGATTCTCCGGACAAGAGTACTGGGAGTGGTTGGCATTTCCTTCTCCAGTGGATCTTCATGACACAGGGATTGAACCTGGGTCTCCCGCATTGAGGGCAGACTTACCGACTGAGCTACAAGGGAAGCCTTAAAACTCTCATAAGTCTCTTCAGTTCTCTGAAGGCTGAGAGAGGTGAGGAAGCTGCAGAAGAGTTTGAAGGTAGCAGAGACTGATTCATGAGGCTTGAGGGAAGAAGCCATACCCCCAACCTTTGCTATTAATGCAAATCCAGCACGGGCTGGTTAGGTTGAGTTGAGAAGCAATGTGGTTTGCAAGTGAACATGCCTCGTTTAGGGAGAGATCAATAGCCATACAGGGAGATATGATTAGAAAGAAGAAGAACATCATATGATGCATTTTACTTATCTGAGGCAGGATTGATGGGGTTCTGCTTGAACAAGAGCCTGAGATCTTCAACAGGTTCACAGGAATAGCTGTCCTCTGGCTTTGGAGTCTCAGTTTCTGTCTCCCCCTCCTGTAGGCCATAGGGTTTTATTCTAGAATTGTGGACCCAGGCAGATAGACACTTCACTTTTACAGCAGTTGAAGTCACTAGAACAACCTGATATGGCCCTGTCCATTTCTCGGACAGCTGGTTTGGACTCTCTTTTTCTTGCCAGGTCTTTACTGATACTTGATCCCCTGGCTTTACCTGGGGATTTTTCAAGTCTTCCTGTGGTTTAGGGAGGACCTGTTCTCCATACCGTTGGAGTTCTTGTTGAAACCTTCCCAGGTCAATTATATGTTTTAAGAGTGTATTGGCATCCTCGTCAAAAAACAAATCAGAAGTTAAGAATGGACCTCCATACATCATTTCATAAGGAATTAACAATAGTGGCCATTTGGGGGATGTCCGTACACTCATGAGGGCTATGGGTAGCCTATGTGTCCACTTATTATGTGTTTCTTGACATAGCTTAGCCAGAGCCCTTTGAAGAGTCTGGTTGGCTCTCTCTACATTTCCTGAAGCTTGAGGCATCCAGGATGAGCGGAGCCGGTATTTTATGCCTAAGCATGCGACTAGGTTCTGGGATATCGTGGCTGTAAATGAGGGCGCATTGTCACTCTGAAGTGACCGAGGCAGCACACACCTAGGCACTATCTCCTTCAGCTGAGCTTTACAGACTTCTCTAGCTCTCTCTGTCTCAGTAGGGAACGCTTCGATCCATCCTGTGAATGTGTCAATAAAGACTAGCAAATAAGAAAACCCTTGGGTCTTTGGCATGGCTGTAAATTCTACTTGCCAGTCCGCTCCTGGGTATGATCCCCGATGTTGGACAGGTGTAATTAGAGGAGGTCTGGTATTTGGGTTATTTTTTAGACAGGTGTCACCATTTTGTGTGACCTGTTTAACAACCTTAGCTAACTGGGGATGGTAGAGAATAGACTTAAGCAAGATTTCTAGATTATCTCTTCCAAAATGGGTGCTCTTATGTAACGTGTTAGTAATTTTTTAAATCTGAGAATCAGGGAGTATTATTTGGGCCTGATCAGGCTGAAAACACCCATGTGACCCAATCTTCCAACTCTGCTCAGCATATCGGGAATGTCCCCCTGGGGTAAAATCTGGAGTCAGGGTTTCCTTGGGGAAAAGGGGGCAGATAGCAGTGGCAGAGGTAGCTTCCCCGGCAGCTCGTCCTGCCTCTTGATCAGATTTCCTATTTCTTGAGCTTCTTTTTCTTGCCCCTTTTGGTGACTCTTGCAGTGGATGACAGCTAATTTTGCAGGAAGTTTGACTGCCTCCAGGAGCCTGAGAATGAGCTCTTTGTGTTTAATAGCAGAGCTTCGGGCACTGAGCATCCCTCTTTCATTCCAAATTGCTGCAAGGGCATGCAGAATGAGGAAAGCATACTTAGAGTCCATACACACATTAATCCTCTTTCCTTCTCCTAACTCCAAAGCTCTTGTCAGGGCAAAAAGTTCAGCTTTCTGGGCTGAGGTGTCTGGGGGAAGAGACCCACTTTCCTTAGTTTCTTCCAGGCTCGATAGAGCATATCCTGCTTTCCTCTCTCCCTTTTCTACAAAACTGCTGCCATCTGTGTGCCAGTTTTCCTCTGGGTCAGATAAAGGTGTCTCTGATAGGTCGCGGCGAGAAGAGTATAACTCGTCTGTGATTTGTATCCATTGGTGATCCAGAGGGGAGGTAGGGGGATCTGGCAGTAAGGTTGCTGGATTTAAAGTCTGGCAGACCCTCAACTTTATTTCTGGAGTGTCAAGGAGGAGGGCTAGGTATTGGGTGATCCTTCCCCCTGTCATCCACCTGTCCCCTTTCGTTTCCAAGACTGCTTGCACCCATTGAGGCGTATACACTGTGGTGGGCTGACCCAGGTTCAGCTTAGATGCCTCCTTAACCATAAGAGCGGTGGTTGCTACTGCCCGGAGGCAAGTGGGCCACCCTCTGGCCACCTCATCTAGTTATTTTGAGAGATAAGCCACAGGTTGTAATACGGGCCCCATCATTTGCCCTAACACCCCAAGAGCAGTTCCTGTCCTTCCAGAAACATAGAGTCTAAGAGACTTCTCCAGGTTGGGGAGGCCTAAAGCTGGGGCTGTAGTGATGGACTCTTTTAGGGCATTAAAGGCCACCTTGCAGGTCTCATGCCAGTCGAGTGGCTCTTCCTCTTTCCCCCTTAAATTTTCATATAAGGGTCTGGCCAGATTGCCATAATTAGGAATCCAGATCCTGCAAAACCCGGTCCTTCCTAAAAATCCCCTAAGCTGTTGTTTCGTTTGGGGGTACGGGGTATTTAAGATGAGGGATCTCCCCTCGGGGTCAGGCATTCTTTTCCTCTCCGTAATTATAAATCCAAGGTATTTTACTTGGGTTAAGCTAATTTGAGCCTACTTGGGGGATACTCGATAACCCTTTTCATACAGGAAAGTTAGCGTTTTAAATAGTGTCCATTTGAGAGCTGGTAAAATCTGGCCTAGCTATGAGCAAGTCATCCACATACTGTATTAGACTACTGTTTGTTAAAGTTAATTCCCTTAGTTCTCTCCCCGAGGAAGTCCCGAAGATATGAGGGCTGTCCCTAAACCCTTGGGGTAGTCGAGTCCAGTCGAGAGTTGTATGGTCTCTCTTGTTTCCAAGTCCCGCCACTCAAAAGCAAAGAGTTTTTGGGATTCAGGATGGAGAGGAATGCAAAAGAAAGCACCTTGAAGGTCCAAGACTGAGAAGTACTTGGCATTTCCTGGGACTTGGGATAGGAGGGTATATGGGTTTGGGACTATGGGGTGGATGGGAACCACATCTTCATTAACAGCTCTTAGATCATGGACGAATCGGTAAGATCCATCTGGTTTTTGAACGGGCAAGATTGGGGTGTTGCAGAGGGACTCACAGCTGATTTGAGTTCCAGTATCTCGGTATTTGTTATCTAATGGTCTAAGACCCTCAAGAGTGTCTGGTTTTAAGGGATATTGTCTTTTCCAGGGCTAGGGAGCATTTGGTCTCAGAGAAATCTTTACTGGTGGAATATTTATGGCTAAACCAGGGCTGGAGACATCCCACACCTGGGGATTGACCTCATCTAGACAAGGGACAGACTCCTCCTTTTCTACGTCTGACTGTAAATATTCAGACATAGGCAAAGAAAATTATCGACTTCTACCTTTGTGTCCCCAAGTCACTCTGGTTTGGAGGCGAAAGTATTATTCTCAAAATGGAAAATTTGGAAGATGCAAACATGAAAAATTTAAAGAGTCACGCAGAGGCTAGTCACTGTAAGCTAACCCCTAAGACATTTATTGACTGATTTCTAGCTTCTCTTCTTTAACCTTTTTTATCTACAGTAATCCTGTGTGTTCCTTTTAGTTAGGGATTCATTTTTAGACTATCCTGACTCTTCCACTACGTTCCAGTTTTGGGTCTGATACACTTACAGATGTGCCAAGTGCTTCCTGAATATTATAGAACATATTTTATGTTTAAAATACTTCCATGTTTATGTAGTGAGTCAATGATTTTAAGTTTATTTGTTACACATTTCAATGTAAAAGTCAATTTGTGAACTAACATATTCACGACTTGGAAAAGTTGGCTTTTTTTTGCTGTGTGTTTGAACTCCTCACCCGACCAAAGGTCATGGAGAGGTCTATTGTTTTTCTAAAATGGTTATAGTGTTGTTTATTTTCTGGTAATTGAATTAGGGTGTGAGTTGCAAAGCTTGTGTTTCTGTTCATTTCATTCCATCTGTTCGGGTTTCTTTCTCTCTCCTGAGTCAGACAGTAATTTCCCATTGGTTGTCCAGTTCCCAAGGTTGGTGTCCATGCATCCGTACTGGTCTCTCCATACATGTCCGCGTGTCCTGTGAAACACTAAGCTTAATTTATTTGAAAATGACCTAGCTGTTCAATACACTGTCATCACTCAGTTGAGCAGAGGGAGAGAAATTCAAGTGACAAAACTCCAGAGAAGCTAGTGTCAGAGCGCCCCCGCGTGGCATGCGTGGAGGGGGTTGGGGGGACGGGGCGGTGCGCGGAGCGCGGAAGTCTCAGGTGTCCTCCCACCCTGGGCCTCTCCAGTTCCGCTGCTGCTCAGTGGCCTCCTCCCGCCCCCATCGCTTTGGCTGCTCAGGGCCGGGTGGTCTCTGCAGCAGCCCTGCATCCTGCCCGAGGCTCCCCCTGCCCACACGCTGTCTTCCAGTCTCTCTCTGAACCTTCGACTCTTTCTGCGTCTGTCTCACCTGGCGTGGGTGCGTGCGAGTGCCTGTCCGTGTGCCTGGCTGTCGTTCGTCTGGTCTCCCAGGAATGTCCTGTGCTGGGCCCGAGGCGTGGGGGCAGGGCGGGCCTCGGTAGGGCGAAAAGACGGGGCTGAGGCGCTCCAGGGGGCTTGCGCAGCCAGCAGGACGGGCGCCTGGGGCCCCGGCTGGGCTGCCCCTAAGCCCCAGGAGGCTCCGGGGACCGCGGATCCGGTCCGAAGCCCCGCTCGTCCTGAGCCACCTGACCCTGAGCAGCGAACGGGATGGTGGGTGACAGGGGGTGAGGGGGCACCGAGATGTCCTCGCTGCTCTGCCCACCCCCCCTCCCCCCACCCCAGGTTCCGCAGGCAAGCCAGGCCCTGGCCGGCCGTGCCAGACGGGTGCTGGCCTGGGCTCGCGGTGTGCGGAGCGGGGACGCCCTCCGCTGGCCGCCGAGCTGCAGGCTCTGGCCGGCCAGAGTCCAGTCGCGGCTCGTGCGGCTCAAGTGCAGCGCGCGCCCGCTGGAGAACTGCAGCCCCAGGCCCGACCGGCAGGTCAGACCGCAAGGGAGGGGCAACGCGGGGCTCCTGGGGCGCCTGGCAGCCGCCTCGGTCTAAGGCCATACCACCCTGAACGTGCCCTCTCTCCTGTGATCTGGGAAACTGAGCAGGGTCGGGCCTGGTCAGTACTTGGATGGGAGACCGCCTAGTAGTTAGGCGATTTTTTTTTATTTTTCTGAATGCCTACTTCAGAAAGTTAGAATCGGACGACTTCACACAGTAAAGCGAATCATATTTTCATACATAATCTTAAGAATCCAGCAGCTGGTCATTCTTTTTCCTGTCCTAACACAGCTAACTGGAAATCTGTTGTAGTAAGTTCTACTGACTTCAGACCCTCATCCCTAAGGGAAGATATATAGGAAAACCCATAATATATCTAAATAAACATGAAAGATACAATGATGAGAAAGAAAAAAATTTCTCAGTGACATCTTAGTTGGTATCAGAAACACGATGATTATGAAAGCACAGCCCATAATCAAGTCCAGGCCATGGAAGCCTGTGACTGTCACTGAGTGTTGACTTCCCTTTCAGCTGAGGTCGTAAAAAGTGCTTTGTAAAATTCTGAGGTTTGAAGCACTTGTAACCTCCCGAAGAGACTGCAATCAGAAGGGTTTCTAGAATATCCTGACGCTGTGGTGAGCTCAAGCAATACATACTCCAGAGGACGGAAGACAGACATGTTGGGAAGTGGGGATGACTTCTACTGCACTTAGGGAGGAAGGGCATGTACAAGTGGAGAAGCAACACCTCAGTGATGGAATCTTTAAAGACTCCACACATGGAGAAGGAAATGGCAACCCACTCCAGTATTCTTGCCTGGAAAACTCCATGGGCAGAGGAGTCTGGCGGGCTGAAGTCCACGGGATTCCATGACTGACCGTGTGTGCACGAGGGTGGAGGGAGACGGGCTGGTAGCAAGAAACTGGTAGAAGTAAAAAATAAGAAAAAAATATAAAATAAAGACTCGATAAATATGACAACGACTGGTAGGAATAAACCTTCAGAAGTGCCTTCTCAGACCTCCCGTCAGAAGCACAAGCGTAATAAAGACACTGAGTTTTCACGGTCTCACACAAAATTAGACTGGTTTATGACAATGTGCAGAGAGGCTCCTCTAAGACATCGTGGCTGGGCTTTACTGGAGGATGCACATCGATTGAGTGCATGGCTGTGTGTTATGGAAATATATCTTACTGGCAGGGCGAAGGCATCTTCTTGAAGAACACAGCAAATAACACCACAAATTCACGGAACTTGGCTACAAAGACAATAGCTGATTTCGTGATGTCTACTGCTTGGCAGAGCTGGGATTGCCTCTGCCATTAAGTACCTCAGTGGCCAGCTGTGATAGTAGCCATTACTTTCTCACTTAGAAACTTGCCATGTGCACTAGCGCAAGAACAGTGAAAGCTCCCCAGAGAAGCAAGTCAGGCAGACATGCTTCTGTTTTCTCACAGAAGCTGCTTATGACCGGCCCTGCTCACAGACAGATTGCTAATTCCAAATCGATAGAAATTTATGCAGATATTCTTTAGCAACTGAGCCACCAGGGAAGCCCTATTAGCTCAGTTGCTAAAGAATCTGCCTGCAACGCAGGAGACCCCGCTTTGAGTCCTGGGTCGGGAAGATCCCCTGGAGAAGGGATAGGCTACCCACTCCAGTATTCTGGCCTAGAGAATTCCATGGACTGTGTAGTCCTTGGGGCCGCAAAGAGTCAGGCACGAACTGAGCCACTTTCACCTGCACATGCGGATATCACTTAAAAAAAAAAAATGTGGTAACAGATCTAGAACCTCTGTCAAGCTCATGAGCAAGTAGTATAAATGTACAGAATCAGCTTTGTCCTGCATAGTTACTACCATCCTGTATTTGCTTTGAGAAGAGTTGAGCTACTCTTGGTACAGAGGAATGATTCTTTACCAACTGAGCCACAAGGGAAGCCCACTAATCCTGGAGTGGGTAGCCTATCCCTTCTCCAGCGGATCTTCCTGACCCAGGAATTGAACCAGGGTCTCCTGCCTGAGTAACACATATTGCGTAAAAATCGGTGAGGGAGCAGAACTAGGGACATTGATTGGTAAAATCAGTTTTCCTTGTCTAGATGGCTAGCGGAGGCGAAAGAAATGTTGGTGTGGATTTAAAAAATTCTTCTGATACTATACAAAAAATTTACTAGTTCTCTGCAGAAGTCTTTAATGAAGCACAGATATTGTCATTAGATTGCTTTGGTCATATCCGTCTTATCCACATTTATTTTTTAAAATCACATAGAGTGGCTTCAATCACTTGAAGAAACGACAAAAGGTTTCTTTGGTCTGTTTAATGATATGGAAGAATGAATTAAGGATGGCAGCACGAAACAGAAGGCCATGCTAGAAGTACACAAGACCTTGTTTGGTAAGTCCATACATGACTTTTTCTTTCAATTGAAGGATAGTTGCTTTACAGAATTTTGTTGCCAAACATCAACGTGAATGAGCCACAGGTTTACATAGGTCTCCTCCCTCCTGAACCACTCTCCCGTCTCCTCCTCCCCATTCCACCCCTCTAGCTTGTTGCAGAGCCCCTGTTTGAGTCCCCTGAGTCATACAGCAAATTGCATTGGCATCTCTTTTAACGTATGGTACTATGTTTCCATGTTCCTCTGCATTCATCTCACCCTCTCCTTCCTCCCCCCTGCCCGTGTCCATAAGTCTGTTCTCTACATCTGTGACTCCTTGGCTGCCCTGCAAATAATTTCATCAGTACCACCTTTAGTTCAAGCATTTCTTCCCCCCCCCCCCAAGCATTTCTTATTTTTTATTCCACTCTTACTGTCTTTAGTGTGAGACTGATCTCGAAACTGATATGAAAGTATTATTCTCAGCTTGGAAAATTGGGAAGATGCAAATATGAAAAATTTAAAAAGTAACGCAGAGGCTAGTCACTCTAGGCTAAACCCTAAAACATTTATTGACTGATTTCAAGTTTCTCTTCTTTAACCTTTTTGATGTACGTAATCCTGTGTATTCCTTTTAGTTAGGGATTCATTTGTAGACTATCCTGACTCTTCCATTAAGTTCCAGTTTGGGGTCTGATACACTTACAGATGTGCCAAGTGCTTCCTGAATACTATAGAACATATTTTATGTTTAAAATACTTCCATGCGTATGCAGTGAGTCAATGATTTTAAGTTTATTTGTTACACATTTCAATGTAAAATCAATGTGTGAACTAACATATTCTCGATTTGGAAAAGGTGGCTTTTTTTGTTGTGTGTAAGAATTCCTCACCGGACCAAAGGTCATGGAGAGGTCTATTGTTTTTCTAAAATGGTTATAGTGTTGTTGTTTTTTTCGGTAATTGAATTGGGGTGTGAGTTGCAAAGTTTGTGTTTCTGTTCAATTTTTCTATCTGTTCGGCTTTCTTTCTCTCTCCTGAGTCAGACAGTAATTTTCCATTGGTTGTCCAGTTACCAAGGTTGGTGTCCATGCATCCGTGCTGGTCTCTCCATACATGTCCGGGTGTCCTGTGAAACACTAAGCTTAATTTATTTGGAAATGACCTAGCTGTGCAATATACTGTCATCACTCAGTTGAGCACAAGGATAGAAATTCAGGTGATCAAACTCCGGAGAAGCTTTCGTCGGAGAGGGGCGTGCGTTCAGGGGGTTGGGTTGGGAGGGGCGCGGACCGCGGATATCTCAGGTGCCCTCCCAACCTGGGCCTCTGCAGGCCTGCCTCTGCTCGGCAGCCTCCACCCGCCCCCATCGCGTTTGCTGCTCAGGGCCGGGGGGTCTCTGAATCTGCCCGGCATCCTGCCCGAAGCCCCCCCTGCCCACACGCTGTCTTCCGGTGTCTCTCTGAACCCTCATCTCTTTCTGCCTCTGTCTCACCTGACGTGGGTGCGTGCGAGTGCCTGTCCGTGTGCCTGGCTGTCGCTCGTCCGCTCTCTCAGGAAGGTCCTGTGCTGGGCCTGTGGCGTGGGGGCAGGGCCGGCCTCGGTTTGGGGACAGGGCAGGGCTGAGACACTCCAGGAGGTTTTCATAGCCGGCAGGATGGGCGTCTGGGGCCCCGGCTGGGCTGCCCCTAAGCCCGCAGGAGGCTCCGGGGACCGCGGCCCCGGGCCGACGCCCTGCTCGTCCGGAGCCACGTGACCCTGAGCAGTGAACGGGATGGTGGGGGGCGGGGGGTGGGTGGGCACCGAGACGTCCTCCCCGCTCAAGCCACCCCCCTCCCCAACCCCCGCCAGAGCTCCCGCAGCCTGGCCAGGCCGCTCGGGGTCCGGGAAGCGCCCCGGGCCGGGGCAGGCCGCTGCTGGCCGGGGATGGCGTCGGCTGGTCTCCCAGCTGCAGGGCCTGTCCCGGTTTTTCCCATCCGTTTCAACAGTGACGGTCACCCCACATTGTGAGTCGTCTAGATTTCTCACTGACACCCCTGTTAGGGAGTGGCTTTTTAGAGAGATAGGGAAGGTCACTTGGGGGATGTTAGTCATGAGAGAAAATAAGGGCTCAGGTGGGATTGCAGATGTCATCCAGGGGGTAAATAGAGACAGTTGTTGCTGGTACCAAGACATGAAGTTTTTTTTCGCCCTTTTCCCAAAAGGCCATATTACGACCACATGGGGGCGCTGAGTAACAGCCCATAGCTCGGCTGGAAGGGTGGGCCTTTGATAGTGATACCCTGGGATGGGTTGCACATACCCCCAACCTTTGGCATTAATGCAGATGCAGCCCGGGCTGCTTAGGTTCAGTTGAGAAGCAGTGTGGTTTGCAAGTGAACATGCCTCGTTTAGGGAGAGATCAATAGCCATACAGGGAGATATGATTAGAAAGAGGAAGAACATCATATGATGCATTTTACTTATCTGAGGCAGGATTGATGGGGTTCTGCTTGAACAAGAGCCTGAGATCTTCAACAGGTTCACAGGAATAGCTGTCCTCTGGCTTTGGAGTCTCAGTTTCTGTCTCCCCCTCCTGTAGGCCATAGGGTTTTATTCTAGAATTGTGGACCCAGGCAGATAGACCCTTCACTTTTACAGCAGTTGAAGTCACTAGAACAACCTGATATGGCCCTGTCCATTTCTCGGACAGCTGGTTTGGACTCCCTATTTCTTGCCAGGTCTTTACTGATACTTGATCCCCTGGCTTCACCTGGGGATTTTTCAAGTCTTCCTGTGGTTTGTTCTCCATACTGTTGGAGTTCTTGCTGAAACCTTCCCAGGTCAATTATATGTTTTAATTGTGTATTGGCATCCTCGTCAAGAAACAAATCAGAAGTTCAGAATGGTCGTCCATACATCATTTCATAAGGACTTATCAATAGTGGCCTTTTGGGGGATGTTCGTAGCCTCATGAGGGCTATGGGCAGCATATGTGTCCACTTATTATGTGTTTCTGACATAGCTTAGCCAGAGCCCTTTTAAGAGTCTGGTTGGCTCTCTCTACCTTTCCTGAAGCTTGAGTCCTCCAGGATGAGCGGAGCTGGTATTTTATGCCTAAGCATGCGGCTAGGTTCTGGGGTATCGTGGCTGTAAGTGAGGGCCCGTTGTCAGTCTGAAGTGATCGAGGCAGCCCAAACCTAGGCACTATCTCCTTCAGCAGAGCTTTACAGACTTCTGTAGCTCTCTCAGTCTCAGTAGGGAATGCTTCGATCCATCCTGTGAATGTGTCAATAAAGACTAGCAAGTAAGAAAACCCTTGTGTCTTGGGCATGGCTGTAAATTCTACTTGCAAGTCTACTCCTGGGTATGATCCCCGATGATGGACAGGTGTAATTAGAGGAGGTCTGGTTTTTGGGTTATTTTTTAGACAGGTGTCACAATTTTGTGTGACCTGTTTAACAACCTTAGCTAACTGTGGATGGGAGAGAATAGGCTTAAGCAAGATTTCTAGATTATCTATTCCAAAAAGGGCGCTCTTATGTAAGGAGTTAGTAATGTTTTAAACCTGAGAATCAGGGAGTATTATTTGGGCCTGATCAGGCTGAAACCACCCATGTGACCCAATCTCCCAGCCACGCTCAGCATATTGGGAATGTCCCCCTGGGGTAAAATCTGGAGTCAGGGTTTCCTTGGGGAAAAGGGGGCAGATAGCAGTGGCAGAGGTAGCTTCCCCGGCAGCTCGTCCTGCCTCTTGATCAGCTTTCCTATTTCCCTGAGCCTCTTTTTCTTGCCCCTTTTGGTGACTCTTGCAGTGGTTGACAGCTAATTTTGCAGGAAGTTTGACTGCCTCCAGGAGCCTGAGAATGAGCTCTTTGTGTTTAATAGCAGAGCTTCGGGCACTGAGCATCCCTCTTTCTTTCCAAATTGCTGCACGGGCATGCAGAATGAGGAAAGCATACTTAGAGTCCATACACACATTAATCCTCTTTCCTTCTCCTAACTCCAAAGCTCTTGTCAGGGCAAAAAGTTCAGCTTTCTGGGCTGAGGTGTCTGGGGGAAGAGACCCACTTTCCTTAGTTTCTTCCAGGCTCGCTACAGCATATCCTGCTTTCCTCTCTCCCTTTTCTACAAAACTGCTGCCATCTGTGTGCCAGTTTTCCTCTGGGTCAGATAAATGTGTCTCTGATAGGTCCCGGCGAGAAGAGTATAACTCGTCTGTGATTTGTATGCATTGGTGATCCAGAGGGGAGGTAGGGGGATCTGGCAGTAAGGTTGCTGGATTTAAAGTCTGGCAGACCCTCAACTTTATTTCTGGAGTGTCAAGGAGGAGGGCTTGGTATTGGGTGATCCTTCCCCCTGTCATCCACCTGTCCCCTTTCGTTTCCAAGACTGCTTGCACCCCGTGAGTCCTATACACTGTGGTGGGCTGACCCAGGGTCAGCTTAGATGCCTCCTTAACCATAAGAGCAGTGGCTGCTACTGTCCGGAGGCAAGTGGGCCAAGCTCTGGCCACCTCATCTAGTTATTTTGAGAGATAAGCTACAGGTTGTAATACGGGCCCCATCATCTGCTCTAACACCCCAAGAGCAGTTCCTGTCCTTCCAGAAACATAGAGTCTAAAAGGCTTCTCCAAGTTGGGGAGGCCTAAACGTGGGGCTGTAGTGATGGTCTCTTTTAGGGCATTAAAGGCCACCTTGAAGGTCTCATGCCAGTCGAGTGGCTCTTCCTCTTTCCCCCTTAAATTTTCATATAGTGGTCTGGCCAGATTGCCATAATTAGGAATCCAGATCCTGCAAAACCCGGTCCTTCCTAAAAATCCCCTAAGCTGTTGTTTTGTTTGGGGGTACAGGGTATTTAAGATGAGGGATCTCCCCTCGGGGTCAGGCATTCTTTTTCTCTCCGTAATTATAAATCCAAGGTATTTTACTTGGGTTAAGCTAATCTGAGCCTACTTGGGGGATACTCGATAACCCTTTTCATACAGGAAAGCTAGCGTTTTAAATAGTGTCCATTTGAGAGCTGGTAAAATCTGGCCTAGCTATGAGCAAGTCATCCACATACTGTATTAGACTACTGTTTGTTAAAGTTAATTCCCTTAGTTCTCTCCCCGAGGAAGTCCCGAAGATATGAGGGCTGTCCCTAAACCCTTGGGGTAGTCGAGCCCAGTCGAGAGTTGTATGGTCTCTCTTGTTTCCAAGTCCCGCCACTCAAAAGCAAAGAGTTTTTGGGATTCAGGATGGAGAGGAATGCAAAAGAAAGCACCTTGAAGGTCCAAGACTGAGAAGTACTTGGCATTTCCTGGGACTTGGGATAGGAGGGTATATGGGTTTGGGACTATGGGGTGGATGGGAACCACAGCTTCATTAACAGCTCTTAGATCCTGGACGAATCGGTAAGATCCATCTGGTATTTGAATGGGCAAGATTGGGGTGTTGCAGGGGTCTCACAGCTGATTCGAGTTCCAGTATTTCGGTATTTGTTAACTAATGGTCTAAGACCCTCAAGATCTTCTGGTTTTAAGGGATATTGTCTTTTCCAGGGCTAGGGAGCAATTGGTCTCAGAGAAATCTTTACTGGTGGAACATTTATGGCTAAACCAGGGCTGGAGACATCACACACCTGGGGATTGACCTCATCTAGACAAGGGACAGACTCCTCCTTTTCTACCTCTGACTGTAAATATTCAGACATAGGCAAAGAAAATTATCGACGTCTACCTTTGTGTCCCCAAGTCACTCTGGTTTGGAGGCGAAAGTATTATTCTCAAAATGGAAAATTTGGAAGCTGCAAACATGAAAAATTTAAAGAATCACGCAGAGGCTAGTCACTCTAAGCTAACCCCTAAGACATTTATTGACTGATTTCTAGCTTCTCTTCTTTAACCTTTTTTATCTACAGTAATCCTGTGTGTTCCTTTTTGTTAGGGATTCATTTTTAGACTATCCTGACTCTTCCACTATGTCCCAGTTTTGGTTCTGATACACTTAGAGATGTGCCAAGTGCTTCCTGAATACTATAGAACATATTTTATATTTAAAATACTTCCATGCTTATGTAGTGAGTCAATGATTTTAAGTTTATTTGTTACACATTTCAATGTAAAAGCCAATGTGTGAACTAACATATTCACGACTTGGAAAAGTTGGCTTTTTTTTGCTGTGTGTTTGAACTCCTCACCCGACGAAAGGTCATGGAGAGGTCTATTGTTTTTCTAAAATGGTTATAGTGTTGTTTATTTTCTGGTAATTGAATTAGGGTGTGAGTTGCAAAGCTTGTGTTTCTGTTCATTTCATTCCATCTGTTCGGGTTTCTTTCTCTCTCCTGAGTCAGACAGTAATTTCCCATTGGTTGTCCAGTTACCAAGGTTGGTGTCCATGCATCCGTGCTGGTCTCTCCATACATGCCCGGGTGTCCTGTGAAACACTAAGCTTAATTTATTTGGAAATGACCTAGCTGTTCAATACACTGTCATCACTCAGTTGAGCAGAGGGAGAGAAATTCAAGTGACAAAACTCCAGAGAAGCTAGTGTCAGAGCGCCCCGGCGTGGCATGCGTGCAGGGGGTTGGGGGGAGGGGGGCGGGGCGCGGAGCGCGGAGATCTCAGGTGTCCTCCCACCCTGGGCCTCTCCAGGCCCGCCGCTGCTCAGTGGCCTCCCCCCGCCCCCATCGCTTTGGCTGCTCAGGGCCGGGTGATCTCTGCAGCTACCCGGCATCCTGCCCGAGGCCAGCCCTGCCCACACGCTGTCTTCCAGTCTCTCTCTGAACCCTCGACTCTTTCTGCCTCTGTCTCACCTGGCGTGGGTACGTGCGAGTGCCTGTCCGTGTGCCTTGCTTTCGCTCGTCCGCTCTCTCAGGAAGGTCATGTGCTGGGCCCGTGGCGTGGGGGCAGGGCGGGCCTCGGTTTGGGGACAGGGCCGGGCTGAGGCGCTCCAGGGGGTTTGCACAGCCGGTAGGATGGGCGCCTGGGGCCCCAGCTGGGCTGCCCCTAAGCCCGCAGGAGGCTCAGGGGACTGCGGCCCCAGGCCGACGCCCCGCTCGTCCGGAGCCACGTGACCCTGAGCAGCGAACGGGATGGTGGGGAGCGGGGGGTGGGCGGGCACCGAGACGTCATCCCCGTTCAAGCCACCCCCCTCCCCAACCCCCGCCAGAGCTCCCGCAGCCTCGCCAGGCCGCTCGGGGTCCGGGAAGCGCTCCGGGCCGGGCCAGGCGCGTGCTGGCCGGGGGTGGCGTAGGCTGGTCTCCCAGCTGCAGGGCCTGTCCCGGTTTTTCCCATCCGTTTCAACAGTGACGGTCACCCCACATTGTGAGTCGTCTAGATTTCTCACTGACACCCCTGTTAGGGAGTGGCTTTTTAGAGAGATATGGAAGGTCACTTGGGGGATGTTAGTCATGAGAGAAAATAAGGGCTCAGGTGGGATTGCAGATGTCATCCAGGGGGTAAATAGAGACAGTTATTGCTGGTACCAAGACATGAAGTTTTTTTTCGCCCTTTTCCCAAAAGGCCATATTACGACCACATGGGGGCTCTGAGTAACAGCCCATAGCTCGGTTGGAAGGGTGGGCCTTTGATAGTGATACCCTGGGATGGGTTCGACATACCCCCAACCTTTGTCATTAATGCAGATGCAGCCCGGGCTGCTCAGGTTGAGTTGAGAAGCAGTGTGGTTTGCAAGTGAACATGCCTCGTTTAGGGAGAGATCAATAGCCATACAGGGAGATATGATTAGAAAGAGGAAGAACATCATATGATGCATTTTACTTATCTGAGGCAGGATTGATGGGGTTCTGCTTGAACAAGAGCCTGAGATCTTCAACAGGTTCACAGGAATAGCTGTCCTCTGGCTTTGGAGTCTCAGTTTCTGTCTCCCCCTCCTGTAGGCCATAGGGTTTTATTCTAGAATTGTGGACCCAGGCATATAGACTCTTCACTTTTACAGCAGTTGAAATCACTAGAACAACCTGATATGGCCCTGTCCATTTCTCGGACAGCTGGTTTGGACTCCCTTTTTCTTGCCAGGTCTTTACAGATACTTGATCCCCTGGCTTTACCTGGGGATTTTTCAAGTCTTCCTGTGGTTTGTTCTCCATACCGTTGGAGTTCTTGCTGAAACCTTCCCAGGTCAATTATATGTTTTAAGAGTGTATTGGCATCCTCGTCAAGAAACAAATCAGAAGTTAAGATTGGTCGTCCATACATCATTTCATAAGGACTTATCAATAGTGGCCGTTTGGGGGATGTCCGTAGCCTCATGAGGGCTATGGGCAGCATATGTGTCCACTTATTATGTGTTTCTGACGTAGCTTAGCCAGAGCCCTTTTAAGAGTCTGGTTGGCTCTCTCTACCTTTCCTGAAGCTTGAGGCCTCCAGGATGAGCGGAGCTGGTATTTTATGCCTAAGCATGCGGCTAGGTTCTGGGGTATCTTGACTGTAAGTGAGGGCCCGTTGTCACTCTGAAGTGACCGAGGCAGCCCAAACCTAGGCACTATCTCCTTCAGCAGAGCTTTACAGACTTCTGTAGCTCTCTCAGTCTCAGTAGGGAACGCTTCGATCCGTCCTGTGAATGTGTCAATAAAGACTAGCAAGTAAGAAAACCCTTGGGTCTTGGGCATGGCTGTAAATACTACTTTCCAGTCCGCTCCTGGGTATGATCCCCGATGTTGGACAGGTGTAATTAGAGGAGGTCTGGTTTTTGGGTTATTTTTTAGACAGGTGTCACAATTTTGTGTGACTTGTTTAACAACCTTAGCTAACTGGGGATGGGAGAGAATAGGCTTAAGCAAGATTTCTAGATTATCTTTTCCAAAATGGGCGCTCTTATGTAAGGAGTTAGGAATGTTTTAGACCTGAGAATCAGGGAGTATTATTTGGGCCTGATCAGGCTGAAACCACCCATGTGACCCAATCTCCCAGCCCCGCTCAGCATATCGGGAATGTCCCCCTGGGGTAAAATCTGGAGTCAGGGTTTCCTTGGGGAAAAGGGGGCAGATAGCAGTGGCAGAGGTAGCTTCCCCGGCAGTTCGTCCTGCCTCTTGATCAGCTTTCCTATTTCCCTGAGCCTCTTTTTCTTGCCCCTTTTGGTGACTCTTGCAGTGGATGACAGCTAATTTTTCAGGAAGTTTGACTGCCTCCAGGAGCCTGAGAATGAGCTCTTTGTGTTTAATAGCAGAGCTTCGGGCACTGAGCATCCCTCTTTCTTACCAAATTGCTGCATGGGCATGCAGAATGAGGAAAGCATACTTAGAGTCCATACACACATTAATCCTCTTTCCTTCTCCTAACTCCAAAGCTCTTGTCAGGGCAAAAATTTCAGCTTTCTGGGCTGAGGTGTCTGGGGGAAGAGACCCACTTTCCTTAGTTTCTTCCAGGCTCGCTACAGCATATCCTGCTTTCCTTTCTCCCTTTTCTACAAAACTGCTGCTATCTGTGTGCCAGTTTTCCTCTGGGTCAGATAAAGGTGTCTCTGATAGGTCCCGGCGAGAAGAATATAAGTCGTCTGTGATTTGTATGCATTGGTGATCCAGAGGGGAGGTAGGGGGATCTGGCAGTAAGGTTGCTGGATTTAAAGTCTGGCAGACCCTCAACTTTATTTCTGGAGTGTCAAGGAGGAGGGCTTGGTATTGGGTGATCCTTCCCCTTGTCATCCACCTGTCCCCTTTCGTTTCCAAGACTGCTTGCACCCGTTGAGGCGTATACACTGTGGTGGGCTGACCCAGGGTCATCTTAGATGCCTCCTTAACCATAAGAGCGGTGACTGCTGCTGCCCGGAGGCAAGTGGGCCACCCTCTGGCCAACTGATCTAGTTATTTTGAGAGATAAGCCACAGGTTGTAATACAGGCCCCATCATCTGCTCTAACACCCCAAGAGCAGTTCCTGTCCTTCCAGAAACATAGAGTCTAAAAGGCTTCTCCAGGTTGGGGAGGCCTAAATCTGGGGCTGTAGTGATGGACTCTTTTAGGGCATTAAAGTCCACCTTGCAGGTCTCATGCCAGTCGAGTGGCTCTTCGTCTTTCCCCCTTAAATTTTCATATAGGGGTCTGGCCAGATTGCCATAATTAGGAACCCAGATCCTGCAAAACCCGGTTCTTCCTAAAAATCCCCTAAGCTGTTGTTTTGTTTGGGGGTACGGGGTATTTAAGATGAGGGATCTCCCCTCGGGGTCAGGCATTCTTTTTCTCTCCGTAATTATAAATCCAAGGTTTTTTACTTGGGTTAAGCTAATCTGAGCCTACTTGGGGGATACTCAATAACCCTTTTCATACAGGAAAGTTAGCGTTTTAAATAGTGTCCATTTGAGAGCTGGTAAAATCTGGCCTAGCTATGAGCAAGTCATCCACATACTGTATTAGACTACTGTTTGTTAAAGTTAATTCCCTTAGTTCTCTCCCCGAGGAAGTCCCGAAGATATGAGGGCTGTCCCTAAACCCTTGGGGTAGTCGAGTCCAGTCGAGAGTTGTATGGTCTCTCTTGTTTCCAAGTCCCGCCACTCAAAAGCAAAGAGTTTTTGGGATTCAGGATGGAGAGGAATGCAAAAGAAAGCACGTTGAAGGTCCAAGACTGAGAAGTACTTGGCATTTCCTGGGACTTGGGATAGGAGGGTATATGGGTTTCGGACTATGGGGTGGATGGGAACCACAGCTTCATTAACAGCTCTTAGATCCTGGACGAATCGGTAAGATCCATCTGGTTTTTGAACGGGCAAGATTGGGGTGTTGCAGGGGGACTCACAGCTGATTCGAGTTCCAGTATCTCGGTATTTGTTAACTAATGGTTTAAGACCCTCAAGAGCTACTGGTTTTAAGGGATATTGTCTTTTCCAGGGCTAGGGAGCATTTGGTCTCAGAGAAATCTTTACTGGTGGAACATTTATGGCTAAACCAGTGCTGGAGACATCCCACACCTGGGGATTGACATCATCTAGACAAGGGACAGACTCCTCCTTTTCTACCTCTGACTGTAAATATTCAGACATAGGCAAAGAAAATTATCGACTTCTACCTTTGTGTCCCCAAGTCACTCTGGTTTGGAGGCGAAAGTATTATTCTCAAAATGGAAAATTTGGAAGCTGCAAACATGAAAAATTTAAAGAGTCACACAGAGGCTAGTCACTCGAAGCTAACCCCTAAGACATTTATTGACTGATTTCTAGCTTCTCTTCTTTAACCTTTTTTATCTACAGTAATCCTGTGTGTTCCTTTTAGTTAGGGATTCATTTTTAGACTATCCTGACTCTTCCACTACGTTCCAGTTTTGGGTCGGATACACTTAGAGATGTGCCAAGTGCTTCCTGAATACTATAGAACATATTTTATATTTAAAATACTTCCATGCTTATGTAGTGAGTCAATGATTTTAAGTTTATTTGTTACACATTTCAATGTAAAAATCAATGTGTGAACTAACATATTCACGACTTGGAAAAGTTGGCTTTTTTTTGCTGTGTGTTTGAACTCCTCACCCGACCAAAGGTTATGGAGAGGTCTATTGTTTTTTTAAATGGTTATAGTGTTGTTTATTTTCTGGTAATTGAATTAGGGTGTGAGTTGCAAAGCCTGTGTTTCTGTTCATTTCATTCCATCTGTTCGGGTTTCTTTCTCTCTCCTGAGTCAGACAGTAATTTCCCATTGGTTGTCCAGTTACCAAGGTTGGTGTCCATGCATCCGTGCTGGTCTCTCCATACATGATCGGGTGTCCTGTGAAACACTAAGCTTAATTTATTTGGAAATGACCTAGCTGTTCAATACACTGTCATCACTCAGTTGAGCAGAGGGAGAGAATTTCAAGTGACAAAACTCCAGAGAAGCTAGTGTCAGAGCGCCCCGGCTTGGCATGCGTGCAGGGGGTTGGGGGGAGGGGGGCGGGGCGCGGAGCGAGGAGATCTCAGGTGTCCTCCCACCCTGGGCCTCTCCAGGCCCGCCGCTGCTGAGTGGCCTCCCCCCGCCCCCATCGCTTTGGCTGCTCAGGGCCGGGTGGTCTCTGCAGCTGCCCGGCATCCTGCCCGAAGCCCCCCCTGCCCACACGCTGTCTTCCAGTCTCTCTCTGAACCCTCGACTCTTTCTGCCTCTGTCTCACCTGGCGTGGGTGCGTGCGAGTGCCTGTCCGTGTGCCTGGCTGTCGCTCGTCCGCTCTCTCAGGAAGGTCCTGTGCTGGGCCCGTGGCGTGGGGGCAGGGCGGGCCTCAGTTTGGGGACAGGGCGGGGCTGAGGCACTCCAGGGGGTTTGGAAAACCGGCAGGATGGACACCTGGGGCCCCGGCTGGGCTGCCCCTAAGCCCACAGGAAGCTCCGGGGACAGCGGCCCCGGGCCGACGCCCCACTCGTCCGGAGCCACGTGACCCTGAGCAGCGAACGGGATGGTGGGGGGCGGGGGGTGGGGGGGCACCGAGACGTCCTCCCCGCTCAAGCCACCCCCCTCCCCAACCCCCGCCAGAGCTCCCACAGCCTCGCCAGGTCGCTCGGGGTCCGGAAAGCGCCCCGGGCCGGGCCAGGCCCGTGCTGGCCGGGGGTGGCGTCGGCTGGTCTCCCAGCTGCAGGGCCTGTCCCAGTTTTTCCCATCCGTTTCAACAGTGACGGTCACCCCACATTGTGAGTCGTCTAGATTTCTCACTGACACCCCTGTTAGGGAGTGGCTTTTTAGAGAGATAGGGAAGGTCACTTGGGGGATGTTAGTCATGAGAGAAAATAAGGGCTCAGGTGGGATTGCAGATGTCATCCAGGGGGTAAATAGAGACAGTTGTTGCTGGTACCAAGACATGAAGTTTTTTTTCCCCCTTTCCCCAAAAGGCCATATTACGACCACATGGGGGCGCTGTAACAGCCCATAGCTCGGCTGGAATGGTGGGCCTTTGATATTGATACCCTGGGATGGGTTGGACATACCCCCAACCTTTGTCATTAATGCAGATGCAGCCCGAGCTGCTTAGGTTGAGTTGAGAAGCAGTGTGGTTTGCAAGTGAACATGCCTCGTTTAGGGAGAGATCTATAGCCATACAGGGAGATATGATTAGAAAGAGGAAGAACATCATATGATGCATTTTACTTATCTGAGGCAGGATTGATGGGGTTCTGCTTGAACAAGAGCCTGAGATCTTCAACAGGTTCACAGGAATAGCTGTCTTCTGGCTTTGGAGTCTCAGTTTCTGTCTCCCCCTCCTGTAGGCCATAGGGTTTTATTCTAGAATTGTGGACCCAGGCAGATAGACTCTTCACTTTTACAGCAGTTGAAGTCACTAGAACAACCTGATATGGCCCTGTCCATTTCTCGGATAGCTGGTTTGGACTCCCTTTTTCTTGCCAGGTCTTTACTGATACTTGATCCCTTGGCTTTACCTGGGGATTTTTCAAGTCTTCCTGTGGTTTGTTCTCCATACCGTTGGAGTTCTTGCTGAAACCTTCCCAGGTCAATTATAGTTTTAAGAGTGTATTGGCATCCTCGTCAAGAAACAAATCAGAAGTTTAGAATGGTCGTCCATACAGCATTTCATAAGGACTTAACAATCGTGGCCGTTTGGGGGATGTCCGTAGCCTCATGAGGGCTATGGGCAGCATATGTGTTCACTTATTATGTGTTTCTGACATAGCTTAGCCAGAGCCCTTTTAAGAGTCTGGTTGGCTCTCTCTACCTTTCCTGAAGCTTGAGGCCTCCAGGATGAGCGGAGCTGGTATTTTATGCCTAAGCATGCGGCTAGGTTCTGGGGTATCGTGGCTGTAAGTGAGGGCCCGTTGTCACTCTGAAGTGACCGAGGCAGCCCAAACCTAGGCACTATCTCCTTCAGCAGAGCTTTACAGACTTCTGTAGCTCTCTCTGTCTCAGTAGGGAACGCTTCGATCCATCCTGTGAATGTGTCAATAAAGACTAGCAAGTAAGAAAACCCTTGGGTCTTGGGCATGGCTGTAAATTCTAAATGTGGAGTGGCATTGCCAGTCCGCTCCTGGGTATGATCCCCGATGTTGGACAGGTGTAATTAGAGGAGATCTGGTTTTGGGGTTATGTTTTAGACAGGTGTCACAATTTTGTGTGACTTGTTTAACAACCTTAGCTAACTGGGGATGGGAGAAAATAGGCTTAAGCATAGTTTCTAGATTATCTTTTCCAAAATGGGCGCTCTTATGTAAGGAGTTAGTAATATTTTAAACCTGAGAATCAGGGAGTATTATTTGGGCCTGATCAGGCTGAAACCACCCATGTGACCCAATCTCCCAGCGCCGCTCAGCATATCGGGAATGTCCCCCTGGGGTAAAATCTGGAGTCAGGGTTTCCTTGGGGAAAAGGGGGCAGATAGCAGTGGCAGAGGTAGCTTCCCCGGCAGCTCGTCCTGCCTCTTGATCAGCTTTCCTATTTCCCTGAGCCTCTCTTTCTTGCCCCTTTTGGTGACTCTTGCAGTGGATGACAGCTAATTTTGCAGGAAGTTTGACTGCCTCCAGGAGCCTGAGAATGAGCTCTTTGTGTTTAATAGCAGAGCTTCGGGCACTGAGCATCCCTCTTTCTTTCCAAATTGCTGCACGGGCATGCAGAATGAGGAAAGCATACTTAGAGTCCATACACACATTAATCCTCTTTCCTTCTCCTAACTCCAAAGCTCTTGTCAGGGCAAAATGTTCAGCTTTCTGGGCTGAGATGTCTGGGGGAAGAGACCCACTTTCCTTAGTTTCTTCCAGGCTCGATACAGCATATCCTGCTTTCCTTTCTCCCTTTGCTACAAAACTGCTGCCATCTGTGTGCCAGTTTTCCTCTGGGTCAGATAAAGGTGTCTCTGATAGGTCCCGGTGAGAAGAGTATAACTCATCTCTGATTGGTATGCATTGGTGATCCAGAGGGGAGGTAGGGGGATCTGGCAGTAAGGTTGCTGGATTTAAAGTCTGGCAGACCCTCAGCTTTATTTCTGGAGTGTCAAGGAGGAGGGCTTGGTATTGGGTGTTCCTTCCCGCTGTCATCCACCTGTCCCCTTTCGTTTCCAAGACTGCTTGCACCCGGTGAGGCGTATACACTGTGGTGGGCTGACCCAGGGTTAGCTTAGATGCCTCCTTAACCATAAGAGCAGTGGCTGCTACTGCCGGGAGGCAATTGGGCCACCCTCTGGCCACCTCGTCTAGTTATTTTGAGAGATAAGCCACAGGTTGTAATACGGGCCCCATCATCTACTCTAACACCCCAAGAGGAGTTCCTGTCCTTCCAGAAACATAGAGTCTAAAAGGCTTCTCCAGGTTGGGGAGGCCTAAAGCTGGGGCTGTAGTGATGGACTCTTTTAGGACATTAAAGGCCACCTTGCAGGTCTCATGCCAGTCGAGTGGCTCTTCGTCTTTCCCCCTTAAATTTTCATATAGGGGTCTGGCCAGATTGCCATAATTAGGAACCCAGATCCTGCAAAACCCGGTCCTTCCTAAAAATCCCCTAAACTGTTGTTTTGTTTGGGGGTACGGGGTATTTAAGATGAGGGATCTCCCCTCGGGGTCAGGCATTGTTTTTCTCTCCGTAATTATAAATCCAAGGTATTTTACTTGGGTTAAGCTAATCTGAGCCTTCTTGGGGGATACTCGATAACCCTTTTCATACAGGAAAGTTAGCGTTTTAAATACTGTCCATTTGAGAGCTGGTAAAATCTGGCCTAGCTATGAGCAAGTCATCCACATACTGTATTAGAATACTGTTTGTTAAAGTTAATTCCCTTAGTTCTCTCTCCGAGGAAGTCCCGAAGATATGAGGGCTGTCCCTAAACCCTTGGTGTAGTCGAGTCCAGTCGAGAGTTGTATGTCTCCCTTGTTTCCAAGTCCCGCCACTCAAAAGCAAAGAGATTTTGGGATTCAGGATGGAGAGGAATGCAAAAGCAAGCACCTTGAAGGTCCAAGACTGAGAAGTACTTGGCATTTCCTGGGACTTGGGATAGGAGGTTATATGGGTTTGGGACTATGGGGTGGATGGGAACCACAGCTTCATTAACAGCTCTTAGATCCTGGACGAATCGGTAAGATCCATCTGGTTTTTGAACGGGCAAGATTGGGGTGTTGCAGGGGTCTCACAGCTGATTCGAGTTCCAGTATTTCGGTATTTGTTAACTAATGGTCTAAGACCCTAGAGAGCTTCTGGTTTTAAGGGATATTGTCTTTTCCAGGGCTAGGGAGCATTTGGTCTCAGAGAAATCTTTACTGGTGGAACATTTATGGCTAAACCAGGGCTGGAGACATCCCACACCTGGGGATTGACCTCATCTAGACAAGGGACAGACTCCTCCTTTTCTACCTCTGACTGTAAATATTCAGACATAGGCAAAGAAAATTATCGACGTCTACCTTTGTGTCCCCAAGTCACTCTGGTTTGGAGGCGAAACTATTATTCTCACCATGGAAAATTTGGAAGCTGCAAACATGAAAAATTTAAAGAATCACGCAGAGGCTAGTCACTCTAAGCTAACACCTAAGACATATATTGACTGATTTCTAGCTTCTCTTCTTTAACCTTTTTTATCTACAGTAATCCTATGTATTCCTTTTAGTTAGGGATTCATTTTTAGACTATCCTGACTCTTCCACTACGTTCCAGTTTTGGGTCTGATACACTTAGAGATGTGCCAAGTGCTTCCTGAATACTATAGAACATATTTTATATTTAAAATACTTCGATGATTATGTAGTGAATCAATGATTTTAAGTTTATTTGTTACACATTTCAATGTTAAAGTCAATGTGTGAACTAACATATTCACGACTTGGAAAAGTTGGCTTTTTTTAGCTGTGTGTTTGAACTCCTCACCCGACCAAAGGTCATGGAGAGGTCTATTGTTTTTTTAAATGGTTATAGTGTTGTTTATTTTCTGGTAATTGAATTAGGGTGTGAGTTGCAAAGCCTGTGTTTCTGTTCATTTCATTCCATCTGTTCGGGTTTCTTTCTCTCTCCTGAGTCAGACAGTAATATCCCATTGGTTGTCCAGTTACCAAGGTTGGTGTCCATGCATCCGTGCTGGTCTCTCCATACATGTCCGGGTGTCCTGTGAAACACTAAGCTTAATTTATTTGGAAATGACCTAGCTGTTCAATACACTGTCATCACTCAGTTGAGCAGAGGGAGAGAAATTCAAGTGACAAAACTCCAGAGAAGCTAGTGTCAGAGCGCCCCGGCGTGGCATGCGTGCAGGGGGTTGGGGGGAGGGGGGCGGGGCGCGGAACGCGGAGATCTCAGGTGTCCTCCCACCCTGGGCCTCTCCAGGCCCGCCGCTGCTCAGTGGCCTCCCCCCCCCCCATCGCTTTGGCTGCTCAGGGCCGGGTGGTCTCTGCAGCTGCCCGGCATCCAGCCCGAAGCCCCCCCTGCCCACACGCTGTCTTCCAGTCTCTCTCTGAACCCTCGACTCTTTCTGCCTCTGTCTCACCTGGCGAGGGTGCGTGCGAGTGCCTGTCCGTGTGCCTGGCTGTTGCTCGTCCGCTCTCTCAGGAAGGTCCTGTGCTGGGCCCGTGGCGTGGGGTCAGAGCGGGCCTCAGTTTGGGGACAGGGCGGGGCTGAGGCACTGCAGGGGGTTTGCAAAACCGGCAGGATGGACACCTGGGGCCCCGGCTGGGCTGCCCCTAAGCCCACAGGAGGCTCCGGGGACAGCGGCCCCGGGCCGACGCCCCACTCGTCCGGAGCCACGTGACCCTGAGCAGCGAACGGGATGGTGGGGGGCGGGGGCTGGGGGGGCACCGAGACGTCCTCCCCGCTCAAGCCACCCCCCTCCCCAACCCCCGCCAGAGCTCCCGCAGCCTCGCCAGGTCGCTCAGGGTCCGGGAAGCGCCCCGGGCCGGGCCAGGCGCGTGCTGGCCGGGTGTGGCGTCGGCTGGTCTCCCAGCTGCAGGGCCTGTCCCGGTTTTTCCATCAGTTTCAACAGTGACGGTCACCCCACATTGTGAGTCGTCTAGATTTCTCACTGACACCCCTGTTAGGGAGTGGCTTTTTAGAGAGATAGGGAAGGTCACTTGGGGGATGTTAGTCATGAGAGAAAATAAGGGCTCAGGTGGGATTGCAGATGTCATCCAGGGGGTAAATAGAGACAGTTGTTGCTGGTACCAAGACATGAAGTTTTTTTTCCCCCTTTCCCCAAAAGGCCATATTACGACCACATGGGGGCGCTGTAACAGCCCATAGCTCGGCTGGAATGGTGGGCCTTTGATATTGATACCCTGGGATGGGTTGGACATACCCCCAACCTTTGTCATTAATGCAGATGCAGCCCGGGCTGCTTAGGTTGAGTTGAGAAGCAGTGTGGTTTGCAAGTGAACATGCCTCGTTTAGGGAGAGATCAATAGCCATACAGGGAGATATGATTAGAAAGAGGAAGAACATCATATGATGCATTTTACTTATCTGAGGCAGGATTGATGGGGTTCTGCTTGAACAAGAGCCTGAGATCTTCAACAGGTTCACAGGAATAGCTGTCCTCTGGCTTTGGAGTCTCAGTTTGTCTCCCCCTCCTGTAGGCCATAGGGTTTTATTCTAGAATTGTGGACCCAGGCATATAGACTCTTCACTTTTACAGCAGTTGAAGTCACTAGAACAACCTGATATGGCCCTGTCCATTTCTCGGACAGCTGGTTTGGACTCCCTTTTTCTTGCCAGGTCTTTACTGATACTTGATCCCCTGGCTTTACCTGGGGATTTTTCAAGTCTTCCTGTGGTTTGTTCTCCATACCGTTGGAGTTCTTGCTGAAACCTTCCCAGGTCAATTATATGTTTTAAGAGTGTATTGGCATCCTCGTCAAGAAACAAATCAGAAGTTAAGAATGGTCATCCATACATCATTTCATAAGGACTTAACAATAGTGGCCGTTTGGGGGATTTCCGTAGCCTCATGAGGGCTATCGGCAGCATATGTGTCCACTTATTATGTCTTTCTGACATAGCTTAGCCAGAGCCCTTTTAAGAGTCTGGTTGGCTCTCTCTACCTTTCCTGAAGCTTGAGGCCTCCAGGATGAGCGGAGCTGGTATTTTATGCCTAAGCATGCGGCTAGGTTCTGGGGTATCTTGGCTGTAAGTGAGGGCGCGTTGTCACTCTGAAGTGACCGAGGCAGCCCAAACCTAGGCACTATCTCCTTCAGCAGAGCTTTACAGACTTCTGTAGCTCTCTCAGTCTCAGTAGGGAACGCTTCGATCCATCCTGTGAATGTGTCAATAAAGACTAGCAAGTAAGAAAACCCTTGGGTCTTGGGCATGGCTGTAAATTCTACTTGCCAGTCCGCTCCTGGGTATAATCCCCGATGTTGGACAGGTGTAATTAGAGGAGGTCTTGTTTTGGGTTATTTTTTAGACAGGTGTCACAATTTTGTGTGACTTGTTTAACAACCTTAGCTAACTGGGGATGGGAGAGAATAGGCTTAAGCAAGATTTCTAGATTATCTTTCCCAAAATGGGCGCTCTTATGTAAGGAGTTAGTAATGTTTTAAACCTGAGAATCAGGGAGTATTATTTGGGCCTGATCAGGCTGAAACCACCCATGTGACCCAATCTCCCAGCCCCGCTCAGCATATCGGGAATGTCCCCCTGGGGTTAAATCTGGAGTCAGGGTTTCCTTGGGGAAAAGGGGGCAGATAGCAGTGGCAGCGGTAGCTTCCCCGGCAGCTCGTCCTGCCTCTTGATCAGGTTTCCTATTTCCCTGAGCCTCTTTTTCTTGCCCCTTTTGGTGACTCTTGCAGTGGATGACAGCTAATTTTTCAGGAAGTTTGACTGCCTCCAGGAGCCTGAGAATGAGCTCTTTGTGTTTAATAGCAGAGCTTCGGGCACTGAGCATCCCTCTTTCTTTCCAAATTGCTGCATGGGCATGCAGAATGAGGAAAGCATACTTAGAGTCCATACACACATTAATCCTCTTTTCTTCTCCTAACTCCAAAGCTCTTGTCAGGGCAAAAAGTTCAGCTTTCTGGGCTGAGGTGTCTGGGGGAAGAGACCCACTTTGCTTAGTTTCTTCCAGGCTCGATACAGCATATCCTGCTTTCCTCTCTCCCTTTTCTTCAAAACTGCTGCCATCTGTGTGCCAGTTTTCCTCTGGGTCAGATAAAGGTGTCTCTGATAGGTCCCGGCGAGAATAGTATAACTCGTCTGTGATTTGTATGCATTGGTGATCCAGAGGGGAGTTAGGGGGATCTGGCAGTAAGGTTGCTGGATTTAATGTCTGGCAGACCCTCAACTTTATTTCTGGAGTGTCAAGGAGGAGGGCTTGGTATTGGGTGATACTTCCACCTGTCATCCACCTGTCCCCTTTCGTTTCCAAGAGTGCTTGCACCCGTGAGGCATATACACTTTGGTGGGCTGATCCAGGGTCAGCTTAGATGCCTCCTTAACCATAAGAGCAGTGGCTGCTACTGCCCGGAGGCAAGTGGGCCACCCTCCGGCCACCTCATCTAGTTATTTTGAGAGATAAGCCACAGGATGGAATAGGGGCCCCATCATCTGCTCTAACACCCCAAGAGCAGTTCCTGTCCTTCCAGAAACATAAAGTCTAAAAGGCTTCTCCAGGTTGGGGGTCCTAAAGCTGGGGCTGTAGTGATGGACTCTTTTAGGGCATTAAGGGCCACCTTGCATGTCTCATGCCAGTCGAGTGGCTCTTCCTCTTTCCCCCTTAAATTTTCATATAGGGGTCTGGCCAGATTGCCATAATTAGGAATCCAGATCCTGCAAAACCCGGTCCTTCCTAAAAATCCCCTAAGCTGTTGTTTTGTTTGGGGGTACGGGGTATTTAAGATGAGGGATCTCCCCTCGGGGTCAGGCATTCTTTTTCTCTCCGTAATTATAAATCCAAGGTATTTTACTTGGGTTAAGCTAATCTGAGCCTACTTGGGGGATACTCGATAACCCTTTTCATACAGGAAAGTTAGCGTTTTAAATAGTGTCCATTTGAGAGCTGGTAAAATCTGGCCTATCTATGAGCAAGTCATCCACATACTGTATTAGACTACTGTTTGTTAAAGTTAATTCCCTTAGTTCTCTCCCCAAGGAAGTCCCGAAGATATGAGGGCTGTCCCTAAACCCTTGGCGTAGTCGATTCCAGTCGAGAGTTGTATGGTCTCTCTTGTTTCCAAGTCCCGCCACTCAAAAGCAAAGAGTTTTTGGGATTCAGGATGGAGAGGAATGCAAAAGAAAGCACGTTGAAGGTCCAAGACTGAGAAGTACTTGGCATTTCCTGGGACTTGGGATAGGAGGTTATATGAGTTTGGGACTATGGGGTGGATGGGAACCACAGCTTCATTAACAGCTCTTAGATCCTGGACGAATCGGTAAGATCCATCTGGTTTTTGAACGGGCAAGATTGGGGTGTTGCAGGGGGACTCACAGCTGATTCGAGTTCCAGTATCTCGGTATTTGTTAACTAATGGTTTAAGACCCTCAAGAGCTACTGGTTTTAAGGGATATTGTCTTTTCCAGGGCTAGGGAGCATTTGGTCTCAGAGAAATCTTTACTGGTGGAATATTTATGGCTAAACCAGGGCTGGAGACATCACACACCTGGGGATTGACATCATCTAGACAAGGGACAGACTCCTCCTTTTCTACCTCTGACTGTAAATATTCAGACATAGGCAAAGAAAATTATCGACGTCTACCTTTGTGTCCCCAAGTCACTCTGGTTTGGAGGCGAAACTATTATTCTCACCATGGAAAATTTGGAAGCTGCAAACATGAAAAATTTAAAGAGTCACGCAGAGGCTAGTCACTCTAAGCTAACCCCTAAGACATTTATTGACTGATTTCTAGCTTCTCTTCTTTAACCTTTTTTATCTACAGTAATCCTGTGTGTTCCTTTTAGTTAGGGATTCATTTTTAGACTATCCTGACTCTTCCACTACGTTCCAGTTTTGGGTCTGATACACTTAGAGATATGCCAAGTGCTTCCTGAATACTATAGAACATATTTTATATTTAAAATACTTCCATGCTTATGTAGTGAGTCAATGATTTTAAGTTTATTTGTTACACATTTCAATGTAAAAGTCAATGTGTGAACTAACATATTCACGACTTGGAAGAGTTGGCTTTTTTTTGCTGTGTGTTTGAACTCCTCACCCGAACAAAGGTCATGGAGAGGTCTATTGTTTTTCTAAAATGGTTAGAGTGTTGTTTATTTTCTGGTAATTGAATTAGGGTGTGAGTTGCAAAGCCTGGGTTTCTGTTCATTTCATTCCATCTGTTCGGGTTTCTTTCTCTCTCCTGAGTCAGACAGTAATTTCCCATTGGTTGTCCAGTTACCAAGGTTGGTGTTCATGCATCCGTGCTGGTCTCTCCATACATGTCCGCGTGTCCTGTGAAACACTAAGCTTAATTTATTTGGAAATGACCTAGCTGTTCAATACACTGTCATCACTCAGTTGAGCAGAGGGAGAGAAATTCAAGTGACAAAACTCCAGAGAAGCTAGTGTCAGAGCGCCCCGGCGTGGCATGCGTGCAGGGGGTTGGGGGGCGGGGGGCGGTGTGCGGAGCGTGGAGTTCTCAGGTGTCCTCCCACCCTGGGCCACTCCAGGCCCGCCGCTGCTCAGTGGCCTACCCCTGCCCCCATCGCTTTGGCTGCTCAGGGCCGGGTGGTCTCTGTAGCTGCCCGGCATCCTGCCCGAGGCCCCCCCTGCCCACACGCTGTCTTCCAGTCTCTCTCTGAACCCTCGACTCTTTCTGCCTCTGTCTCACCTGGCGTGGGTGCGTGCGAGTGCCTGTCCGTGTGCCTGGCTGTCGCTCGTCCGCTCTCTCAGGAAGGTCCTGTGCTGGGCCCGTGGCGTGGGGGCAGGGCGGGCCTCGGTTTAGGGACAGGTCGGGGCTGAGGCACTGCAGGGGGTTTGCACAGCCGGCAGGATGGGCGCCTGGGGCCCCGGCTGGGCTGCCCCTAAGCCCGCAGGAGGCTCTGGGGACCGCGGCCCCGGGCTGACGCCCCGCTCGTCCAGAGCCACGTGACCCTGAGCAGCGAACGGGATGGTGGGGGGCGGGGGGTGGGGGGGCACGGAGACGTCCTCCCCGCTCAAGCCACCCCCCTCCCCAACCCCCGCCAGAGCTCCCGCAGCCTCGCCAGGCCGCTCGGGGTCCGGGAAGCGCCTGGTCTCCCAGCTGCAGGGCCTGCCCCGGTTTTTCCCATCAGTTTCAACAGTGACGGTCACCCCGCCTTGTGAGTCGTCTAGATATCTCACTGACACCCCTGTTAGGGAGTGGCTTTTTAGAGAGATAGGGAAGCTCACTTGGGGGATGTTAGTCATGAGAGAAAATAAGGGCTCAGGTGGGATTGCAGATGTCATCCAGGGGGTAAATAGAGACAGTTGTTGCTGGTACCAATACATGAAGTTTTTTTTCGCCCTTTCCCCAAAAGGCCATATTACGACCACATGGGGGCGCTGAGTAACAACCCATAGCTCGGCTGGAAGGGTGGGCCTTTGATAGTGATACCCTGGGATGGGTTGCACATACCCCCAACCTTTGTCATTAATGCAGATGCAGCCCGGGCTGCTTAGGTTGAGTTGAGAAGCAGTGTGGTTTGCAAGTGAACATGCCTCGTTTAGGGAGAGATCAATAGCCATACAGGGAGATATGATTAGAAAGAGGAAGAACATCATATGATGCATTTTACTTATCTGAGGCAGGATTGATGGGGTTCTGCTTGAACAAGAGCCTGAGATCTTCAACAGGTTCACAGGAATAGCTGTCCTCTGGCTTTGGAGTCTCAGTTTCTGTCTCCCCCTCCTGTAGGCCATAGGGTTTTATTCTAGAATTGTGGTCCCAGGCAGATAGACCCTTCACTTTTACAGCAGTTGAAGTCACTAGAACAACCTGATATGGCCCTGTCCATTTCTCGGACAGCTGGTTTGGACTCCCTTTTTCTTGCCAGGTCTTTACTGATACTTGATCCCCTGGCTTTACCTGGGGATTTTTCAAGTCTTCCTGTGGCTTGTTCTCCATACCGTTGGAGTTATTGCTGAAACCTTCCCAGGTCAATTATATGTTTTAAGAGTGTATTGGCATCCTCGTCAAGAAACAAATCAGAAGTTAAGAATGGTCGTCCATACATCATTTCATAAGGACTTAACAATAGTGGCCGTTTGGGGGATGTCCGTAGCCTCATGAGGGCTATGGGCAGCATATGTGTCCACTTATTATGTGTTTCTGACATCGCTTAGCCAGAGCCCTTTTAAGAGTCTGGTTGGCTCTCTCCACCTTTCCTGAAGCTTGAGGCCTCCAGGATGAGCGGAGCTGATATTTTATGCCTAAGCATGCGGCTAGGATCTGGGGTATCGTGGCTGTAAGTGAGGGCCCGTTGTCACTCTGAAGTGACCGAGGCAGCCCAAACCTAGGCACCATCTCCTTCAGCAGAGCTTTACAGACTTCTGTAGCTCTCTCAGTCTCAGTAGGGAACGCTTCGATCCATCCTGTGAATGTGTCAATAAAGACTAGCAAGTAAGAAAACCCTTGGGTTTTGGGCATGGCTGTAAATTCTAAATGCGGAGCGGCATTGCCAGTCCGCTCCCGGGTATGATCCCCGATGTTGGACAGGTGTAATTAGAGGAAGTCTGGTTTTTGGGTTATTTTTTCAGACAGGTGTCACAATTATGTGTGACTTGTTTAACAACCTTAGCTAACTGGGGATGGGAGAGAATCGGCTTAAGCAAGATTTCTAGATTATCTTTTCCAAAATGGGCGCTCTTATGTAAGGAGTTAGTAATATTTTAAACCTGAGAATTAGGGAGTATTATTTGGGCCTGATCAGGCTGAAACCACCCATGTGACCCAATCTCCCAGCCCCGCTCAGCATATGGGGAATGTCCCCCTGACGTAAAATCTGGAGTCAGGGTTTCCTTGGGGAAAAGGGGGAAGATAGCAGTGGCAGAGGTAGCTTCCCTGGCAGCTCATCCTGCCTCTTGATCAGCTTTCCTATTTCCATGAGCCTCTTTTTCTTGCCCCTTTTGGTGACTCTTGCAGTGGATGACAGCTAATTTTGCAGGAAGTTTGACTGCCTCCAGGAGCCTGAGAATGAGCTCTTTGTGTTTAATAGCAGAGCTTCGGGCACTGAGCATCCCTCTTTCTTACCAAATTGCTGCATGGGCATGCAGAATGAGGAAAGCATACTTAGAGTCCATACACACATTAATCCTCTTTCCTTCTCCTAACTCCAAAGCTCTTGTCAGGGCAAAAAGTTCAGCTTTCTGGGCTGAGGTGTCTGGGGGAAGAGACCCACTTTCTTTAGTTTCTTCCAGGCTCGATACAGCATATCCTGCTTTCCTCTCTCCCTTTGCTACAAAAATGCTGCCATCTGTGTGCCAGTTTTCCTCTGGGTCAGATAAAGGTGTCTCTGATAGGTCCCGGCGAGAAGAGTATAACTCGTCTGTGATTTGTATTCATTGGTGATCCAGAGGGGAGGTAGGGGGATCTGGCAGTAAGGTTGCTGGATTTAAAGTCTGGCAGACCCTCAACTTTATTTCTGGAGTGTCAAGGAGGAGGGCTTTGTATTGGGTGATACTTCACCTTGTCATCCACCTGTCCCCTTTCGTTTCCAAGACTGCTTGCCCCCGGTGAGGTGTATACACTGTGGTTGGCTGACCCAGGGTCAGCTTAGATGCCTCCTTAACCATAAGAGCGGTGGCTGCTACTGCCCGGAGGCAAGTGGGCCACCCTCTGGCCACCTCATCTAGTTATTTTGAGAGATAAGACAAAGGTTGTAATACGGGCCCCATCATCTGCCCTAACACCCCAAGAACATTTCCTGTCCTTCCAGAAACATAGAGTCTAAAAGGCTTCTCCATGTTGGGGAGGCCTAAAGCTGGGGCTGTATTGATGGACTCTTTTAGGGCATTAAAGGCCACCTTGCAAGTCTCATGCCAGTCGAGTGGCTCTTCCTCTTTCCCCCTTAAATTTTCATATAGGGGTCTGGCCAGATTGCCATAATTAGGAATCCAGATCCTGCAAAACCCGGTCCTTCCTAAAAATCCCCTAAGCTGTTGTTTTGTTTGGGGGTACGGGGTATTTAAGATGAGGGATCTCCCCTCGGGGTCAGGCATTCTTTTTCTCTCCGTAATTATAAATCCAAGGTATTTTACTTGGGTTAAGCTAATCTGAGCCTACTTGGGGGATACTCGATAACCCTTTTCATACAGGAAAGTTAGCGTTTTAAATAGTGTCCATTTGAGAGCTGGTAAAATCTGGCCTAGCTATGAGCAAGTCATCCACATACTGTATTAGACTACTGTTTGTTAAAGTTTATTCCCTTAGTTCTCTCGCCGAGGAAGTCCTGAAGATATGAGGGCTGTCCCTAAACCCTTGGGGTAGTCGAGTCCAGTCGAGAGTTGTATGGTCTCTCTTGTTTCCAAGTCCCGCCACTCAAAAGCAAAGAGATTTTGGGATTCAGGATGGAGAGGAATGCAAAAGAAAGCACCTTGAAGGTCCAAGACTGAGAAGTACTTGGCATTTCCTGGGACTTGGGATAGGAGGGTATATGGGTTTGGGACTATGGGGTGAATGGGAACCACAGCTTCATTAACAGCTCTTAGATCCTGGACGAATCGGTAAGATCCATCTGGTTTTTGAACGGGCAAGATTGGGGTGTTGCAGGGGGACTCACAGCTGATTCGAGTTCCAGTATCTCGGTATTTGTTAACTAATGGTTTAAGACCCTCAAGAGCTACTGGTTTTAAGGGATATTGTCTTTTCCAGGGCTAGGGAGCATTTGGTCTCAGAGAAATCTTTACTGGTGGAACATTTATGGCTAAACCAGGGCTGGAGACATCCCACACCTGGGGATTGACATCATCTAGACAAGGGACAGTCTCCTCCTTTTCTACCTCTGACTGTAAATATTCAGACATAGGCAAAGAAAATTATCGACTTCTACCTTTGTGTCCCCAAGTCACTCTGGTTTGGAGGCGAAAGTATTATTCTCAAAATGGAAAATTTGGAAGCTGCAAACATGAAAAATTTAAAGAGTCACGCAGAGGCTAGTCACTCTAAGCTAACCCCTAAGACATTTATTGACTGATTTCTAGCTTCTCTTCTTTAACCTTTTTTATCTACAGTAATCCTGTGTGTTCCTTTGAGTTAGGGATTCATTTTTAGACTATCCTGACTCTTCCACTACGTTCCAGTTTTGGGTCTGATACACTTAGAGATGTGCCAAGTGCTTCCTGAATACTATAGAACATATTTTATATTTAAAATACTTCCATGCTTATGTAGTGAGTCAATGATTTTAAGTTTATTTGTTACACATTTCAATGTAAAAGTCAATGTGTGAAGTAACATATTTACGACTTGGAAAAGGTGGCTTTTTTTTGCTGTGTGTTTTAACTCCTCACCCGACCAAAGGTCATGGAGAGGTCTATTGTTTTTCTAAAATGGTTATAGTGTTGTTTATTTTCTGGTAATTGAATTAGGGTGTGAGTTGCAAAGCCTGTGTTTCTGTTCATTTCATTCCATCTGTTCGGGTTTCTTTCTCTCTCCTGAGTCAGACAGTAATTTCCCATTGGTTGTCCAGTTACCAAGTTTGGTGTCCATGCATCCGTGCTGGTCTCTCCATGCATGTCCGGGTGTCCTGTGAAACACTAAGCTTAATTTATTTGGAAATGACCTAGCTGTTCAATATACTGTCATCACTCAGTTGAGCAGAGGGTGAGAAATTCAAGTGACAAAACTCCAGAGAAGCTAGTGTCAGAGCGCCCCGGCGTGGCATGCGTGCAGGGGGTGGGGGGAGGGGGGCGGGGCGCGGAGCGCGGAGAACTCAGGTGTCCTCCCACCCTGGGCCTCTCCAGGCCCGCCGCTGCTCAGTGGCCTCCCCCCGCCCCCATCGCTTTGGCTGCTCAGGGCCGGGTGGTCTCTGCAGCTGCCCGGCATCCTGCCCGAGGCCCCCCCTGCCCACACGCTTTCTTCCAGTCTCTCTCTGAACCCTCGACTCTTTCTGCCTCTGTCTCACCTGGCGTGGGTGCGTGCGAGTGCCTGTCCGTGTGCCTGGCTGTCGCTCGTCCGCTCTCTCAGGAAGGTCCTGTGCTGGGCCCGCGTCATGGGGGCAGGGCGGGCCTCGGTAGGGCGAAAAGACGGGGCTGAGGCCCTCCAGGGTGTTTGCGCAGCCGGCAGAACGGGCGCCTGGGGCCCCAGCTGGGCTGCCCCTAAGCCCCAGGAGGCTCCGGGGTCCGCGGACCCGGGCCGAAGCCCTGCTAGTCCGGAGCCACCTGACCCTGAGCAGCGAACGGGATGGTGGGTGACAGGGTGTGAGGGGGCACCGAGATGTCCTCGCTGCTCTGCCCAACCCCCCTCCTCCCACCCCAGGTTCCGCAGGCACGCCAGTCCCCGGCCGGCCGTGCCAGAGGGGTGCTGGCCTGGGCTCGCGGTGTGCGGAGCGGGGGCGCCCTCCGCTGGCCGCCGAGCTGTAGGCTCTGGCCGGCCAGAGTCCAGTCGCGGGTCGTGCGGCTCAAGTACAGCGCGCGCCCGCTGGAGAACTGCAGCCCCAGGCCCGACCGGCAGGTCAGACCGCAAGGGAGGAGCAACGCGGGGCTCCTGGGGCGCCTGGCAGCCGCCTCGGTCTAAGGCCATAGCACCCTGAACGTGCCCTATCTCCTCTGATCTGGGAAATTGAGTAGGGCCGGGCCTGGTCAGTACTTGCATGAGAGACCGCCTAGTAGTTAGGCGGTTTTTTGATTTTTCTGAATGCCTACTTCAGAAAGTTAGAATCGGATGACTGCACACAGGAAAACGAATAATGTTTTCGTAATTAATCTTAAGAATCCAGCAGCTGGTCTTTCTTTTTCCTGTCCTAACACAGCTAACTGGAAATCAGTAGCAGTAAGTTCTACTGACATAAGACACTCATCACTAGCGGAAGGTATATAGGAAAACCCATAGTATATCTAAATAAACATGAAAGATAGAACGATGAGAAAAAAAAAAATTCTCAGTGACATCTTAGTTGGTATATGAAACACGATGATTATGAAAGCACAACCCATAATCAAGTCCAGGCCATGGAAGCCTGTGACTTTCACTGAATGTTGACTTCCCTTACAGCTGAGGTTGTAAAAAGTGCTTTGTAAAATACCTGAGATTTGAAGCACTTGTAACCTCCTGAAGAGACTGCAATCAGAAGGCTTTCTAGAATATCCTGACGCTGTGGTGAGCTCAAGAAATACATTCTGCAGAGGTCGGAAGACAGACATGTTGGGAAGTGGGGATGACTTCTACTGCACGTAGGGAGGAAGGGCATGTACAAGTGGAGAAGCAACACCTCAGTGACGGAATTTTTAAAGACTCCATACATGAAGAAGGAAATGGCAACCCACTCCAGTATTCTTGCCTGGAAAAATCCATGGACAGAGGAGCCTGGCGGGCTGAAGTCCACGGGATTCCATGACTGATCGTGTGTGCATGAGGGTGGAGGGAGACGGGTTGGTAGCAAGAAACTGGTAGAAGTAAAAAATAAGAAAAAATATAAAATAAAGACTCGATAAATATGACAACGACTTGTAGGAATAAACCTTCAGAAGTGCTTCTCAGACCTCCCGTCAGAAGCACAAGCATATTAAAGACACTGAGTTTTCACGGTCTCACACAAAATTAGACTGGCTTATGACAATGGGCAGAGAGGCTCCTCTAAGACATCGGGGCTGGGCTTTACTGGAGGATGCACATCGATTGAGTGCATGGCTATGTGTTATGCAAATATGTCTTACTGGCAGGGCGAAGGCATCTTCTTGAAGAACACAGCAAATAACACTACAAATTCAAGAAACTTGGCTACAATGACAATAGCTGATTTCATGTTGGCTACTGCTTGGCAGAGCTGGGTTCGCCTCTCCCATTAAGTACCTCAGTGGCCAGCTGTGAATGTAACCATTAATTTCTCACTGAGAAACCGAACCTAATACTTGCCATGTGCACTAGTGCAAGAACAGTGAAAGCTCCACGGAGAAGCAAGTCAGACAGACATGCTTCTGTTTTCTCACAGAAGCTGCTTATGACCGGCCCTGCTCACAGACAGATTGCTAATGCCAAATCGATAGACAGTTATGCAGATATTCTTTAGCAACTGAGCCACCAGGGAAGCCCTACTAGCTCACCTGGTAAAGAATCTGCCTGCAACGCAGGAGACCCCGCTTTCAGTCCTGGGTCGGGAAGATACCCTGGAGAAGGGATAGGCTACCCACTCCAGTATTCTGGCCTAGAGAATTCCACGGACTCTATAGTCCATGGGGCCGCAAAGAGTCAGGCACGAACTGAGCCACTTTCACCTGCACATGCGGATATTACTTAGAAAAAGAAATGTGGTAACAGATCTAGTACCTCTGTCAAGCTCAAGAGTGAGTACTATAAATATACAGAATCAGCTTTGTCCTGCATAGTTATTACCGTCCTGTATTTGCTTTGAGAGGAGTTGAGCTACTCTTGTGAAAGAGGAATGATTCTTTACCAACTGAGCCACAAGGAAAGCCCACTAATACTGGAGTGGGTAGCCTATCCCTTCTCCAGCGGATCTTCCTGACCCAGGAACTGAACCAGGGTCTCCTGCCTGAGTAACACATATTGGGTAAAAATCGGTGAGGGAGCATAACTATGGACATTGATTGGTAAACTCAGTTTTCCTTGTCCAGATGGCTAGCGGAGGAGAAATAAACGTTGGGATGCATTTAAAAAATTCTTCTGATACTATATATAAAATTTACTAGTTCTCTGCAGAAGTCTTTAATGAAGCACAGATATTGACACTAGATTGCTTTGGTCATATCCGTCTTATCCACATTTATTTTTAAAAGTCGCATAGTGTGGCCTCAAATACTTGAAGACACGACAAAAGGTTTCTTTGGTCTCCATTCTAAACTGGATCATGAGAAGGCAGTGGATCAGCATAATGCAGGAGCTCAAGATATTTTTGGCAAAAACTTGACTAGTCTGTTTAATGATATGGAAGAATGAGTTAAGGGTGGCAGCACGAAACAGAAGGCCATGCTAGAAGTACACAAGACCTTGTTTGGTAAGACCAAACATGACTTTTTCTTTCAATTGAAGGATAGTTGCTTTACAGAATTTTGTTGCCAAACATCAGCATGAATGAGCTACAGGTATACATATGTCTCCTCCCTCCTGAACCTTTCTCCCATTTCCCTCCCCATTCCACCCCTAGCTTGTTGCAGAGCCCCTCTTTGAGTCCCCTGAGTCATACAGCAAATTTCTTTGGCATCTGTTTTTACGTATGGTAATATATTTTAGTGTTACTCGGCATTCATCTCACCCTCTCCTTCCTCCCCCTTGCCAATGTCCATAAGCCTGTTCTCTACATCTGTGACTCCTTGGCTGCCCTACAAATAATTTCATCAGTACCACCTTTAGTTCAAGCATTTTTTCTTTCCCCCAAGCATTTCTTATTTCTTATTCCAGTCTTTCTGTCTTTAGTGTGAGACTGATTTCGAAACTGATATGAAAGTATTATTCTCAGCATGGAAAATTTGGAAGATGCAACATGAAAAATTTAAAAAGTCATGCAGAGGCTAGTCAATCTAAGCTAACCCCTAAAACATTTATTGACTGGTTTCTAGTTTCTCTTCTTTAACCTTTTTTATCTACAATAATCCTGTGTATTCCTTTTAGTTAGGGATTCATTTTTAGACTATCCTGACTCTTCAACTAAGTTCCAGTTTTGGGTCTCATACAGTGAGACATGTGCCAAATGCTTCCTGAATACTATAGAACATATTTTATGTTTAAAATACTTCCATGCTTATGTAGTGAGTCAATGATTTTAAGTTGATTTGTTACACATTTCAATGTAAAAGTCAATGTGTGAACTAACATATTCACGATTTGGAAAAGGTGGCTTTTTTTGTCGTGTGCTAGAACTCGTCACCCGACCAAAGGTCATGGAGAAGTCTATTGTTTTTCTGAAATGGTTATAGTGTTGTTGGTTTTTTTTTTTTTTTGTAATTGAATTAGTGTGTGAGTTGCAAAGTTTGTGTTTCTGTTCATTTCATTCCATCTGTTCGGGTTTCTTTCTCTCTCCTGAGTCAGACAGTAATTTCCCATTGGTTGTCCAGTTACCAAGGTTGGTGTCCATGCATCCGTGCTGGTCTCTGCATTCATGTCCGGGTGTCCTGTGAAACACTAAGCTTAAATTATTTGGAAATGACCTAGCTGTTCAATACACTGTCATCACTCAGTTGAGCACAAGGATAGAAATTCAGGTGACCAAACTCCGGAGAAGCTAGTGTCAGAGCGCCCGGGCGTGGCGTGCGTGCAGGGGGTTGGGAGGACGGGGGTGGGAAGCGGAGCGAGGAGATCTCAGGTGCCCTCACACCCTGGGCCATTCCAGGCCCGCCCCTACTCAGCGGCTTCCCTCTGCCCCCATCGCATTCGCTGCTCAGGGCCGGGTGGCCTCTTCAGCTGCCCGGCATCCTGCCCGAGTCCCCCCCTGCCCACAAACTGTCTTCGAGTCTCTCTCTGAAACCTCATCCCTTGGGTATTCCTGGTCCTGCTGGGGCTGGACCTCGGCAATTTTGCTCAATGCTTTGGATCCTAGTGGAAAAACATTATGTTAATCCTACTTTTGCGAGGATTAAAACCATCGTAAAAACTGGAATTTGTTTAAATATTTTTGGTTTAAATATATCTTGTGTATATAATTACCTAGATTACTGTTGGGTATTAGATTGCTATGTTACAATATGTATGGCATACATGAGTTCCACTGTTATTGATATGATATGTGGTGGAGAGGTATTTGGTGGTGCAAGTGATTTAAATGATGTGTTCACAGTGTTTATATTCCTGTTATGTGGTTAATGGGTCTTGGATTCACGTTTGAAATATGACTCCCTTGTCTTTTGTGATGCATGAGAAGTGCTGAAATTGAAGATGATGCAGGTTAAGTCTAGGGTTGAGGGTGTGAGTAGGGTGGGGGGGAGGGTGTGGGTTAGGTTAAGCGTGTGGATTAGGGTGTGGGTTACATTGTGGCTTAGGGGTTAGAAGTTAGGGGTGTGGGTGAGGGTGAGGGCTGAGGGGTGAAGGTGTCAGGTTAGCGTTGGGATGATGCGTTAGGGTTAGTGTGTCAGGTTAGGGTTAGGGGGTCGGGTTGGTGTTAGGTTCTGGGATAGGGTTACGGTGTTGGTTAGGGTTAGGGTGTCGTGTTGGGGTTAGGGTTAGGGCAAGGGCGAGGGCAATTTCGCCTGGGACCTTATGGAGGGGCCTCACAGTCAAAGGTAAAGGCAAAGTCACATCCACACTTCTGTTCCATCCCCTTTGCTCTCTAGTAGAGCTCTAGTAAGCCTAGGCCTGGTAGGAAAACTCTTGGCTCCTGTGGGGACACATCCTGTGTGTGAATCTGCATACCAGACCTAGGGGCCACAGGGCGCCTGTTTTCTTCTGGGAGAGGGGACCCTGAAGTGGTGTTGCCTGGCAACAGCTTGAAAATCCATTAAATTGCACTTTACGTACCTCTGACAAAGCTAGATTTGCTCCACCTTTTCGCCATTTGGAAGCAAATCTTCCATACCCTCTCCACAAGTAGGCAATGGGCCTACTTTGAGTAGAAAGTCCCCTTGAGGAGCTGAGCCCAGGAAGGCACCCAGTCATGTCAAACACACTCCAGCTGCTTACTTCCTCATGGGCAGTATCACTATCAGCTAGGAATGTCTTTGCAAGGATTGAAAAGGGAAGGGGAGATACATGGCCCTGCCTCTGAAATTTCAGTCCTCTGAGCAGAACTGGAATTCAATTGTATCAGCGAAACTGTGCCTTCCAAAGAGGCTTGCAAACACACCCCGAGTGGCTGCCTCTTCTTCCCTGAAGAAGGCTCCCTTTCCCTGCATCCTGCGGACTCCCTGTCCCAGCCTCCTGGAAAAGCGCTTCTTGGAGTTCCTTCTTGGAGTTCCTTTCTTAGTTGCAGTTATCCCTCAACTTGGGGCCATAGGGAGTAGCCCCACACTCACAGGGGAAGGCAGACCCACCTCCACACATCTCTTCCATCCCCTTTGCTCTGTAGGACAATTCTAGTGAGCCTAGGTCTGTCAGAAAATTCTTGGCTTTGACGGGAACACACCCTGTGTGTGAACCTGCATACCCGACCTAGGGGCCACAGGGCGCCTGTTTTGCTCGAGTGGGCCTTGAAGCAGTACAGCCTAGTGAGAGCTTGAAAATCCATCCAATTGCTCCTTTCTTACCCCTGACACCTAGCTTTGTTCCACCCTTTGGCAGTGTGGAGGGAAGAGGGCCCAACCCCGTCCTCAAGCGGACATGGGGCCTACTTTGAGAGGAAAGGCCCCCTTGAGGAGCTGAGCCCATCAAGGCACCCAGTGATGTCAAATATACTCCCACTGCTTGCTTCTTCATGGGTAGTACCACTATCAGCTTGGAATGTCTTTGCAAGGATCACAAAGGGAAGGGGAGATACACGACCCTGCCTCTGGAACTTCGGTCCTCTGAGCAGACCTGAGTGCTCTAGGGAGCCTAGGACTGTCAGGAAAATTCTTGGCTCCTACGGGGACACACCCCATATGTGAACCTGCATACCGAACCTCGGGGCCACAGTGTGCCTGCTTCTCTCGGTGTGCCTAAAGCGGTGCAGCCTAGCAACAGCTATTGAGCCTAGGTCTGTCTGGAACATTTTGGATCCTGTGGGGAAAACACCCTGTGCACACCCCTAGATACCGGGCCTAGGGGCCAAAATTCTCACATGTCTCCTGGGGAACCCTAACACAGTGTGACCTAGCAACTGCTTGAAAATCCATCCCATTGCTGTTTTCCTCCTTCTGATACAGCTAGCAGTGCTCCTTGCTTTGGGATATCTCAAGCAAGGGGCGAGTCCATAACTGCTCTCCTGGGGCCCAATGGATGTGCAAGGTGCCCTCAACCAGGTGACCCCAGCATGCCACCTGGCCCCCTCAGACACACTCCCGCAGCCTTCTTCCTCATGGGAAGCACCTCTCTGACCCAGGAATGTGTTTGCAAGGCTCGGAATGTGCAGGGAGACACATGGCCCTGACTCTGGAATTGAGGTCCTTGGGGCAGGCCTGCAGGTCTGACATCTGAGAAGCAAAACACTTGCTGCAAATAGAGGCCTGAAAACACACTCTGTGTATGACTTTCCTTCCTCCAAGGAAGATAGCTTTCCCAGTCTCCTGCATGCTGAGTGTCACACAGCTGGAATGTGCTTGCGTGGAGGTCATGATTCAGTGGCAATGGCCCCTGAGGCCCTGTGCCCAGGTAGGGCGCCCACACTCACAGGCAAATCAAAGCAACTTCCAAATGAGTCAGCTCTTCACATCTAGTGGCCAAAGTATTGGAGTTTCAGGTTCAATATTAGTCTTTCCAATGTATATTCAGACCTGATTTCCTTTAGGATGGAGTGGTTGGGTCCTCTTATAGTCTAAGCAAACTTCAAGCATCTTCTTCAGCACCACAGTGCAAAAGCATCAAATCTTTGGCTGTCAACTTTCTTTATAGTCCATCTTTCACATCCATACATGACATGGAAAAACCTTAGCCTTGACTAGACGGATCTTTGTTGGCAAAGCAATGTCTCAGCTTTTTAATATGCTGTCTAGTTTGGTTATCAATTTCCTTCCAAGTCGTAAGCATCTTTTAATTTCATGGCTGCAGTCACCGTCTGCAATGATTTCCGAGCCCCGAAAAATAAAATCTGCCACTGTTTCCACTGTTTTCTCATCTATTTGCCAAGAAGTGATGAGACTGGATGCAATGATCTTAGTTGTCTGAACGCTGAGCATTAAGCTAACTATTTAACTCTCCTCTTTCTCTTTCATCAAGAGGCTCTTTAGTTCTTCACTTTCTGCCATCAGGGTGGTGTCATCTGCATATCTGAGGTTATTGATATTTCTCCCAGCAATCTTGATTCCAGTTTGTGCTTCATCCAGTGCAGCATTTCTCACGATGCCCTATATATAAGCAGATATAAGTTAAATAAGCAGGGTGCCAATATACAGCCTTGACATATTCCTTTTCCTATTTAGAACCAGTCTGTTGGTCCAGGTCCAGTTCTGTTTCTTCCTGACCTGCATATAGGTCTTTCAAGAGGCAGGTCAGGTGATCTGGTATTCTTATCTCTTTCAGAATTTTCCCCAGTTTATTGTGATACACACAGTCAAAGGCTTTGGCATAGTCAACAAAGCAGAAATAAGTGTTTTTCTGGAACTCTCTTGCTTTTTCAATTATCCAGTGGATGTTGGCAATTTGATCTCTGGTTCCTCTGCCTTTTCTAAATCCATCTTGAACATTTGGAATTTCACGGTTGACATATTGCTGAAGCCTGGCTTGGAGAATTTTGAGTGTTACTTTACTAGCATGTGAGATGAGTCCAGTTGTGTGACAGTTTGAACATTCTTTGTCATTGCCTTTCTTTGAGACTGGAATGAAAACTGAGCTAACAACCTAGATGTTTTCAATCGCATATGCTAAAAGAACTGCCTTTGCAGTTTCCAAGGGAAAAAAGTTTCATTTTAACCAATTTTCTCTGAAGTTCAAGGAATATCATGGACATCCTCCATCAAAAAGTCATCTTTCTTTTATGTAATCACAGTTTCATGCCTAAATTATAGACCAACTCATGCTCAAATTGACTCTGATATCAGGGGCAGATCAGCTAGCTGATAAAAAGCTTGGATTGTCCCTCTGGAGGAAAGTGAGACCTTGGTCCCAAGAGAAGAATCTGAGGGCTTAAGGGAATTTGCAGGAGTGGGGAAATCTTGGTCCATCCTACATGTACCGTACTTAAATAATGCTTATTTATTTTACGGAAGTAAAAAAAAAAAAAAAAAAAAAAAAAACACAGATGATAAAAACAAATATAAATCACTGAAAGGTAAATAAATTCATCATCTGTGATTGAAAGCTGCATTCTAAGAAAGCTGTGTTCTCTTAACCTAGAGAGTAGACTAAATTCCAGTCTGGTACCAGCTTACCAGATAACAAACAAAAAGCGTTATTTATGGGTAAGCTCAGGAAAGTCTTTTCCATGTATCTTGAGGTAGCAGTATTTTTGCAAAGGCATCAGTGTGAAACCATGGAAGGCATGTTTAAAACCTGATTAGATAAAAATTGACAAAATAAAAATTGACAAAATTGAAAAAATAAAAATTGACAAAAAAAGTGACAAAATAGTCACTGCTGTGACTTGAAACACTTTAATATGATAACTAGAATTATAACTGACAGCATTTTACCAGGACATATCAGATTTTCATGGATGTCACATAGTTTCTAGGATACCTACATTAGTAACTGAAGGAGTCTTTGGGCTTAGAAAAGAAAACAACAGTCTCAAAGGCCCTTGCTTGTATCATTTAACATTGGAGAAAACAAAATCGAACTTTAGGTCCCACCCTGAGGCTCCAGGCCAGTTATATCCATCTATTTTCCCATGCAGTGTAGTGTCTGCTGGAAGTCCAAGGGATTTATCCTGCCTGGTAATTTCACCAGCTGGGACTCCACAACCCTTAGTCTGGCCGGCTGACCCAGCCCTGCTTCCAGCACTTTGCAGGCCAGCAGGCCCTTGACCACCTGCTGGGACAGGAAAGGGAAGGGTCCACGAATTGCATCCTAGAAACTTAGTAGGGTGCATGTATTTAAAAACCTGGTGGCCTCCCAGGCAGGAGAGAAGGGAGGAGGGCACCTTGCTGCCCTTTCATGGGGGAATCTGTGGCTGTCCTGCTGAGAGGGGGCCTTTCCATGGGGACCCTGTGCAATAAGTTTGGTGTTTTGGAACTGAATAATTAGAACGTGTAAAATTTTTAATTTATGTGGTGCTTTAATTAAAAAAAAAAAAAAATCAAGCAGCTCCAAGTTTTCTGCAAATTGAGGCCTCAAACTTGAAGGCCTATTTTCCTTCCACTGTGGCATTCTATGAAGAAATGTGTATTTTTTAAAGAAAAGGGTCAGAAAAGTGAGGGAAACAGAAAAGCCAGAGGTGCCCCAGGAGTTTGGTGAAGGTCTTAGGAGGTCACTTGTAAATGCTGCTGGCCATCGGGAGGCAGTCTCTTGTGACCAATGGGCACAGAGCTCTGCAGGCTTGTCCTTTGCATGGATGTTCTTGTTTGTGGAAATCCAGCTCAGAGCCATCTCCTGATGTGTAAGAATTTCCCAGACTAGACCCCTAGGCAAATCCCACAGGGCCAGGGACTCCTTTCTTCATTGTATTTGTCTGTTTGACTGAAAACCAGAAATGGCATATTTTTCTTTCAATCTGGTCTATCATCCAGGCCTTGGAGTAATATTTCCCCTCCCCCTCAATAGGCTTGGGTTCCGGTGATGAATTATAGTCAGTTGTCCATGATTTCGCAGATGAGGAAACTGAGAGTCGGAGAGGGCGGAGGACTGTCCAAGGGAGAATGGGATATCCTTCCAGGAACACTGGCTCCTGGGTTTTTAATGAGCTTCCTACCCAGCATGGTCATTAAGTGGCAAGGGTTGACATTGAGAATAAACTATTGGTGGAAATGAAAAAGGCTTTTTGAAAGAATGTGCCTACCAGCTGTGCATCTTATGGAGTATTTTCATTGTACTTCCCAGCCCTTGGAAAGTGCTGGGCACAGGGCAGATGCTTCATCATTTTTATTGAATAAGTTCAATGTCACACAATTGTATCTGTAGTGTCAGCAACACTATGAGGTATATTAGAACAGTGATGGTCCCAGTTGGTACCCACAAGGATATTTTTAAAAAATGAAACAAATCTCTCTGATCATCACCAAGGCTATCAGAGGTCTATTGCAGACTCCACACAAGGGAGGGTCTACCTCTTGGGACATCCCCACTTCAGCATCTCCCTAAACCAGCAATCTAGGACAGCTGAGTACACTTGAAGTTCCTTCCTTGACCTTGGGAGTTTTTTTGGAAGACAATTTTTTGACAGACAGGGGTGGGGCAAGGTTTTGGGATGTTTCAAGTGCAGTCCATTTATTGTGCACTCTGTTTCTGTTTCTGTTCCCTGTGCACTCTGTTTCAGTTGGTAAAGAGTCTGCCTGCAATGAGGGAGACCCGGGTTTAATCCCTGGGTCAGGGAAATCCCCTGGAGAAGGAAATGACAGCCCACTCCAGTATTCTTGCCTGAAGAATTCAATGGACTGAGGAGCCTGGTGGGCTACCAAGGGCTGGACATGGCTGAGTGATCAAACTCTTATTTCTATTATTATTTCACCAGCTCCACCTCAGATCATCAGGCATTAGATCCTAGAGGTTGGGGCCCCTGCTTTAGTTCCCTCTTTCATCTTCTACACAGCTCCAGCATGCTTCCTCCTCCTCTTCCACCTGCAGAACTACCTGCTGGGCTTCTCTGAGTGTGATTAAGAGTTTCCTTCCCTCACTGTCTTTCCTCTGAGTCCCTTTTCCTAAATGGGTTTCCATGATCTCCTTTAGGCACTTTTTCCCCAGGTGGTGCTAGTGGTAAAGAACCTACCTGCCAATGCAGGAATCCTATCCCTGGGTTGGGAAGATCCCCTGGAGGAGGGCACCCAGCCCACTCCAGTATTCTTGCCTGGAAAATTCCCATGGACAGAGGAGCCTGGTGGGCTCTGACAGTCAGACGTGATTGAAGCGACTTAGCACAGCATACCATAGGACCTTTGAACTGCAGACTCATGTGATTGTTTGGATTCTTTGGAGTCCCTTGTTATTCCACGTGTATGTTAGGGTCAGCTTGTATATTGCTTCCTAAAGGCCTGGAGAGGGTAATAGGCAGGAAGGCCAGGGGTCTCCAGACAGAGGGAATAGGCTGCAAGTGTCAGACGTTTTTTCATCTCTCAAGCAGCTGGAGGAACGAAACGAGTGCTACATTTTTTCCCCTTCTCAATACAAATTTAAGAGGTTTCTCTTAAAATTTTGTGTTGCTATGACGACTCCTGGCTCCACCTGAACTTAACTTTTCTCAAACCTTCAGCTAAGCAATGCATTTTGTCTTAAGGAAAGGTTTGTCTTAAGCTATGTTAATATACTACGTATTTCTGCTAGACTCTGTCTTCAGGTCGGTTCCCCCTAAAGGCTCAGAACCGACTTGACAAACCAATATGTTTTACTCATACCTGTTCTCCTAATCTATGTTAATGAAATGATATATTTGCTTGGAAATCTGCCTTTCTTCAAAATTCATGTCAATCATTCTATGGCCCGGGATGACTCACCTGCTGCCAATATTATCTCAATGCATGTTGTGGGTGAGGGGCCTGGTGTCATTCTCTGAGACATTGCCTTTCTTTCATTAGCAGACTGCTAGTGGCTGTATAACATCTGCCTAAAGACTAGCAGGGGGTACTCTTACTGCCCCCGTCTGATGTCTATGTCAGCAGCTTTCTCTATCTCTTTTATACTTTAATAAAACTTTATGACACAAAAGCTCTGAGCGATCAAGCTTTGTCAACTGGCCCTGGATTGAATTCTTCTCCTCTGGAGGCCAAAAATCCTGGCGCCTTTTGTGGTTCAGCAATGACCTTTCAGTCTTTTGTAATTCATATTGAATCTTCATTTCAGATTGAAGATGCATTCCATGGTATTGCCATCTTAAGTCTTTCCATCGCTATGGAATATCTGTGCATGTATTCAGGATATTTTTCAGCAATCGTGTATAATTTCCAATGTGCCAGTCTTGTCATCCTCATTACACCCATGGCAAAATATTTTATTAATGTTGACACTATCAAAAGGAAATTGTTTTTTTTAATTCCTTTTCAGATTATTATTTGCTAGTGTATACAGATAAAACTGTGTAATCATTCATTTTTATCAGCTTGGACAGCTTGATAGTTGTCTTTACTTTCTTTACTTCCTCATACTTTAAGATTATCCTAGCTTATATATTTACTGTCTCGCCCCTAGTCTCAATCGTTTATTCAAAGAATTTCTGTCCTTTTTTTTAAACACTGAATTATTTTTGACAATGCTGGGTCTTTGTAGCTAGATGCCTAGTTGTAGTGAGCAGAGGCTACCCTCTAGTTGACTTGCCATGGCTTCTCATTGCAGCGCTTTCTCTGGTTGCAGAACTTGGGCTCTGGAGCACGCAAGTACTTCAATAGTTGTACGGGGGCTTAGTTGCCCCTGGGCATGTGGAATCCTCTAGGACCAGGGGTTGAACCAGTGTTCCCTGCATTGGTAGGCAGATCCTTTACCACTGGGCCACCAGGGACATTTCCTGTTCTTTTTCATTATAGAGTGATATTTAAAACATACATGTAGGAGCTAAATATGCTCAGCTGACAATATTTGGAAATATATACATGTATTCCAGCTTATATATTCAGTTGAAGGTAATTTGTGATGATGTCTCCATGAATCTTGTAACCTTTCCTTTTGTTTATCCATAACTTAGCATTCCAATGGTAAGATACCTGGCTTCCACCACTTGTCATGTATGGAATTCAGTGCTTGTCCCATGTGGTTACTGAAACAACTGTCAGACTGTCTTCCAAAGGGGGCTGTGCATGCATCCCACCAGTATCTTGAGTATGTTTCTGTAGGAGAGTTTACTATCAGTATACCCTCCGTGGCCAGGTGTCTATTTCAATCTTTACCAGTTATGAATGGGCTTGTTTGCTCTAGTGTTCTTGGACAATTTGAGGACTCCTGTCTAGTTATGAGGGACACAGGAATCTCCTTGAGGCTTGGCAGGGCAATCAGCACACTTCTCGAGGTGAGGAGGGAGACCCAGGGTCCCTTTCCAGTTGCCATAGGGATATTGGGATTCCTACCAATTTTCAAGAGGAGTCAGGCATCATCACCTTTTGAATCATTGAATTCTGCATGCCTCTCGAGGTGTCAACGGGATGTGAGGCCTCCTGTCGATAAGAGGCGGGGACCTAGGACTTTCTCTATGCTCTCCATAGGGGATTCACACATCCCTTCATCCTGTGAGATGAAAGATGAGCCTGCATTCAAGCCACTGTAGGGAAATCGGACCTTCTTTCGAGTCAGGGCGTCTCAGGGGCAATTCCACTTGAGGCAGCAAACTCAGGGTCCCTCCCACATACTTACTGCTGAGAGACACCTCCTCTGGTTGTGCTTGTGGAATGGTGGCATACCTCTTGAGTGGAAGCCAGGGAATCAGCTCTCATTTCAAGATGATTTGGGGTACATGGAGCTTTCCTCGAGTTGCTGTGCTGAACTTGGTGTTCTTCTAGACTTGGGACAGTGTTCTCGGGGAATCTCTGCAGTTGCCTAAAGGAAGCCAACCCACTTGTCATGTTTGATGCGGAACACGGGATGGCTCTGAAGCCAATGCAGTGGAATAGGGACTCATCTCGAGTTGATTTGGGATACACGAAGCTATTTCCCATTGCTGCAGTGACATCAGGGTCCCTCTGGACTTGAGACAGTGTTCTTGGGGACTCTCTGGAATTCCATCAAGCAAGTAATGGCTCCTTACGTATTTGATGGGGAACACGGAATTGCTCTGCATGCAATGCAGGGGAATCAAGCCTCATCTCGCGGCGAGAAGGCAGTCTCATGGTTTCTCTCGAGTTGCGGCGCGAACCTGGGGTATATTCTCCAGGTACGGCGGGGATGGCCCTTCAAAACTCATGTTTGTTCAGCGACGTCAGGACTCCTGTCTAGTTACGAGGGACACCTCAGGAATCTCTTCGAGGCTTGGCAGGGCAATAGGGACGCTTCTCAATGTGAGGCAGGAGACCCAGGGTTCCTTTCCAGTTGCCACAGTGAGACTGGGATTCCTATCAATTTTCAAGAGGAGTCAGGCGTCATCACCTTTTGAAACATTGAATTCCGCCTACCTCCATGTCAAAGGGATGTGAGACCTCCTGGCGTGATGAGGCCAGGACTTAAGGCTTTCTCTAGGGTCTCCGTATTGGATTCAGACATCCCTTCATCTTGTGCAATGAAAGACGAACCTGCATTCAAGCCACTGCAGGGAAATCCGGCCTTCTTTCTTGTCAGGGCATTCGGACTCCATTCCACTTGAGGCAGCAAACTCAGGGTCCCTCCCCCATATCTATTGATGAGAGAAGCCTCCTCTTGGGGTGCTTGTGGAAAGTTGGCATACCTCTTAAGTTGAATCCTGGGAATCTGCTCTCATCTCGAGATGATTTGGGGTACATAGAGCTTTCCTCAAGTTGCTGTGCTGAACCTGGTGTTCCTCGAGACATGGGACGGTGTTTTCGGGGAGTCTCTGGAGTTGCCTAAAGAAAGTGAAGCAACTTGTCTTGCTTGATGGGGAAAGTGGAATTTCTCTGGAGCTAATGTGGCAGAATCGGGCCTCATCTCCAGTTGATTTGGTGTACACGGAATTATTTCGCGTTGCTGCGGTGACCTCAGGGTCCCTCTAGGCTTGTGAGTGTGTTCTTGGGGACTCTCTGGAGTTCCATCAAGCAAGTCAAGGCTCCTACGCATTTCATGGGGAAAACGGAATTGCTTTGCACGCAATGCAGAGGAATCTGGCCTCATATTGTGGCGAGGGGATGTCTCATGCTTTTTCGCGAGTTGCGCTGGGAACCTGGAGTATATTCTCGAGTTACAGCGGGGATGGCCCTTCAAAAGTCGTGTTTGTTCAGCGACGTCAGGACTCCTGTCTAGTTATGAGGGACACCTCAGGAATCTCTTCGAGGGTTGACACATCAATAGGGACGCTGCTAGATGTGAGGCGGGAGACCCAGGGTCCCTTTCCAGTTGCCACAGGGATACTGGGATTCCTATCACTTTTCAAGAGGAGTCAGGCATCGTCACCTCTTGAAGCAATGAACTCTTGGTGCCTCTCTAGGTGTCAAAGGCATGTGAGGCCTCCTGTCGAGAGGAGGAGGGGAACTAGGGCTTTCTCTAGGGTCTCCACAAGGGATTCAGACATCCCATTGTCTGGTGAGATGAAAGACAAGCCTCCATTCAAGCCACTGCAGGGAAATCAGGCCTTCTTTTGAGTCAGGGCATCTCGGTGTCCATTCCATTCGACGCAGCAAACTCAGGGTCCAACTCACATACCTATTGCTGAGAGAAGCCTCCTCTAGAGGTGCTTGTGGAAAGTTGGCATACCACTTGAGTCAAAGCCAGGGAATCAGCTCTAATCTCGAGACGATTTGGGGTACATGGGGCTTTCTTCGAGGTGCTGTGTTACGCTTGGTGTTCCTCTAGACTTATGACAGTGTTCTCGGGGATTCCCTGGAGTTGCCTAAAGGAAGTCAAGCGCCTTGTCGTGTTTGATGGGGAAAGTGGGATGACTCTGGAGCCAATGAAGGGGAATCGGGCCTCATCTCGAGTTGAAATGAGTGAATCACGTGTGAATCACGTGTGCATCAAGTGTGAAATACGTGTCCATCATGTGTGTGTCACGTGTGTCACGTGTGCATCACGTGTGTGTGACATGTCCATCACGTGTGAGTCACGTGTTCATCAGGTGTGTGTCACGTGTCCGTGACGGGTGAATCACGTGTTCATCACATGTGTGTCACTTGTGTGTCACGTGTGCATCACGTGTGTGCACGTGGGAATCACGTGTGCGTCACGGGTGCGTCATGTGTGCATCACGTGTCCATCACGTGTGCGTCACTGGTGCATCACGTGTCCATCATGTGTGCGTTACGTGTGCGTCACGAGTTCATCATGTGTGCGACATGTGTTCGTCATGTGTTCATCACGTGTGCATCACGTGTGCATTAAGTTTGCGTCACGTGTGAATCACGTGTTCGTCACATGTGTGTCACGTGTTCATCACGTGTCCATCATGTGTACATCACGTGTGAGTTACATGTGCGTCTCGTGTGCATCACATGTTCGTCATGTGTGCGTCACGTGTTCGTCACGTGTGTGTCACGTCTGCATCACGTATTCATCACATATGTGTTACATGTCCACCACATGTGCATCACATGTGCGACACGCGTGCGTCATGTGTTCGTCACGTTCGCATCACGTGTGCATCAATTTTGTGTCATGTGTGAATCATGTGTTCATCACGTGTGTGTCACGTGTTGATCACGTGTCCATCATGTGTGCATCACATGTGCGTCACGTGTGCATCTCCTGTGCATCACGTGTTCGTCACGTGTGCGTCACATGTGTGTCATGTGTGCATCACGTATTCATCACATATGGGTTATGTGTGCATCACGTGTTCATCACGTGTGAGTCACATGTGTATCACGCGTGAATCACGTGTGCATCACGTGTGCATCACGTGTTCATGACGTGTTCATCACATGTGCCTCACGTGTTGTTCACTTGTTCACAACGTCTGTGTGACGTGTGCATCATGTTTTCATCACGTGTGCATCACGTGTTCATCATGTGTGAGGCACGTGTTCATCACATGTGAGTCATGTGTTATTCACGTGTGAATCCTATGTCCATCACATGTGCATCACTTGTGCAACACGTGTTCGTCACGTGTGCACCACGTGTGCGTCACCTGTGAATCACTTGTTCATCACGTATTCATCACGTGTGTGTTATGTGTGCATCACGTGTTCATCACATGTGTATCACGTGTGAATCACGTGTGCATCACCTGTTCATTACATGTGCATCACGTGTGAATCACGTGTTCATCACGTGTGCCTTACTTGTGCACCACATGTTCATCACATGAGCATCACGTGTGCATCACGTGTTCATCACGTGGGCATCACGTGTGTACCTCATGTGCACCTTGTGTGCATCACGTGTGAATCAGGAAAAGAACTGAATGGGATAGACTAGAGATCTCTTCAAGAAAATTAGAGATACCAAGGGAACACTTCATGCAAAACTGGGTTTGATAAAAGATAGAAATGCTATGGACCTAGCAGAAGCATAAGCTATTAAGAAGATGTGGCAAGAATACACAGAAGTACTGTAGAAAATATCTTCATGACCCAGATAATCACAACGGTGTGATCACTCACCTAGAGCGAGACATCCTGGAGTGTGAAGTCAAGTGGCAATTAGAAAGCATCGTAAGAACAAAGCTAGTGGAGTTGATGGAATTCCAGTTGAAGTATTTCAAATACTGAAAGATGATGCTGTGAAAGTGCTGCACTCATAATGCCTGCAAATTTGGAAATCTCAGCAGTGGCCACAGGACTGGAAAAGGTCAGTTTTCATTCCAAATAGAAAGAAAGGTAATCCCAAAGAATGCTCAAAATACCACACAATTATGCTCATCTCACACGCTAGTAAAGTAATGCTCAAAATTCTCCAAGCCAGGCTTCAGCAATATGTGAACTGTGAACTTCCAGATGTTCAAGCTGGCTTTAGAAAAGGCAGAGGAACCAGAGATCAAACTGCCAACATCTGCTGGATCATTGAAAAAGCAAGAGAGTCCCAGAAAAAAAAATCTATTTCTGATTTATTGACTACACCAAAGCCTTTGACTGTGTGGATCACAATTAACTGTGGAAAATTCTGAAAGAGATGGGACTACCAGACCACCTGACCTGCCTCTTGAGAAACCTGTATGCAGGTCAGGAAGCAACAGTTAGAACTGGACATGGAACAACAGACTGGTTCCAAATAGGAAAAGGAGTACGTCAAGACTGTACGTTGTCACCCTGCTTATTTAACTTATATGCCGAGTACATCATGAGAAATGCTGGGCTGGAAGAAGCACAAGCTGGAATTAAGATTGCCAAGAGAAATATCAATAATCTCAGACATGCAGATGACACCACCCTTATGGCAGAAAGTGAAGAAGAACTAAAAAGCCTCTTGATGAAAGTGAAAGAGGAGAGTGAAAAAGTTGGCTTACAGCTCAACATTCAGAAAACTAAGATCATGGCAACAGGTCCCATCACTCCATGGGAAATCGATGGGGAAACAGTGGAAGCAGTGTAAGATTTTATCTTTTTGGGCTCCAAAATCACTGCAGATGGTGATTGCAGCCATGAAATTAAAAGAAAATTACTCCTTGGAAGGAAAGTTATGACCAACCTAGATAGCATAATAAAAAGCAGAGACACTACTTTGCCAACAAAGGTCCCTCTGTTCAAGGCTATGGTTTTTCCAGTGGTCATGTACAGATGTGAGAATTGGACTGTGAAGAAAGTTGAGCACCGAAGAGTTTATGCTTTTGAACTGTGGTGTTGGAGAGGACTCTTGAGAGTTCCTTGAACTGCAAGGGCATCCAACTAGTACATCCTAAAGGAGATCAGTCCAGGGTGTTCATTGGAACGACTGATTCTGAAGCTGAAACTCCCATAATTTGGCCACCTGGTGCGAAGAGCTGACTCATTGGAAAATACCCTGATGCTGTAAGGGATTGGGGACAGGAGGAAAAGGGGATGACAGAGGATGAGATGGCTGCATGGCATCACCGACTCGATGTACATGAGTTCGAGAAATCTCCGGGAGTTGGTGACTGACAGGGAGGCTTGGCGTGCTGTGATTCATGGGGTCCCAAAGAGTCAGACATGACTGAGCGACTGAACGGAACTGAACTGATATGAATAACTAATTAAAAGTAAAGTAAAGTTGCTCAGTCATGTCCAAATCTTTGTGGCCCCATGGACTGTAGCCTACCAGGCTCCTCTGTCCATGGGGTTTTCCAGGCAAATGTACTGGAGTGGGTGGCCATTTCCTTCTCCAGGAGATCTTCCTGACCCAGGGATCTAACCTGGGTCTCCAGCATTGCAGACAGATGCTTTACCATTTGAGCCATATAATTCCATTGCTAACACGTGCAAGGGGCTACTCTTTCTGCCCTCTTCTGATGCCTATGTCAGAAGATTTCTCTATCTCCTTTATACTTTAATACAACTTTATTACACAAAAGCTCTAAGCAATCAAGCCTCGTCTCTGGACCTGAATTGAATTCATCTCCTCTGGAGGCCAAGAATTCCAGTGTCTTTGCGTGGTTCAGCAATACCTTTCAAGATCATCCTGGAGATTCTGGCCATGTACCTCAGGAACATGGTCAGATAGGAGGTCACCCTTGAGACTGTGGGCTTTTGACCCAGGTGCAGGGTGTTGGAGTGGCGGGAATCCTGGATAATTTGCACATGTGACCCCAGGTAAAGGGTCTGGGAGGTAAGGTCACCTTGGAGACTGTGAATATGCTACCCAAGGTGCAGGGTGTGGGAAATAATGTCACCCTGGAGAATGTAGACTTCTAGGACAAGGGATGAGTTCTTGACATTGGGGTCTCATGGGAGACTGGATGATTCCGCTCAGACAGTGTGTGGGGATGGGATTCACCCTGGAGACTGTAGATATGTGATCTCAGGTACAGGATTTCCAAGGGGGTCACCCTGGAGCCTGTGAATATGTGATTCCAGGTGCAGAGTCTGCAAGGGAGTCACCATGGAACCTGTGTTTGTGTGACTCCAGGTGAGGTCTACAAAGTTTTGACAAACAGGAGACTGTGGACATGTGACCCCTATTACAGGGTCTTGGAGGGGGGAACCTTTGTGGCCAGGGTCATGGGATGCAAGGTTATATGTCTGGGAGGTGGGGATACCCTGAGAGTATGGAAGTGTGACCCCAGGTACAGGTTCTGGGAGTTGGTGCCATCCTGAAAATGGTGGACATTTCATCCGAGGTATGGTTTCTGGGAGGTGGGGTCACCCTGAAGACTCTGGACATGTGACCCCAAATGCAGGGTCTGGGAGGTAGACTCACCATGGAAAAAGTGGACTTGTGACCCCAGATACAGGATCTTGAGGGTGGGGTCACCTGGAGGCTGTGGACTTGTGACACCAAGTACAGGTTATACAGGGGGCCACCTTCGAGACTGTGGACATGTGATCACAGGTGTATGGTATGGGAAGTTTGGTAACCTAGGAGATTGTGGATATATGACAGTAGGTACAGGGTCTCAGGTATGTCCCCATGGAAAGTGTGGACATGTGACCCCAGGTGCAGGTTTGGGTGGGGTCACCCTGGAGACTGTGGTCGTGTGACCCAAAGTTCAGGGTAGGAAAAGGGTTTCACCCTGTAGACTGTGGATCTATGACCACAGGTACAGGATCTGGTGGTAGTCACTGTGGCGGTGATGGACGTATGAAACCTAGTACAAGTTCACGGAGGGGGTCACCCTCCAAGACTGTGTACATGTGACCCTCGTTTCAGGGTCTGGGTTGAGGTCCCTCTGGAAACTATTTGCCGTGTGACTTAGATGCAGGGTTAGGGTATGCGTTTACTTTGAAGATTGTGGTCATGTGACCTCAAATGCACCATTTGGGAGGCAAATCATCTTGGAGACTGGATACGTGACCGTAGATCCAGGGTCTGAATGGGATTCCCCAAGGTGAGATTGTGAATATGTGACTCCAGGTGCAGGGCCTGCGAGGGAGTCACCTTGGAACCTGTGTTTGTGTGACTCCAGGTGGAGGGTCTGGGAAGTGACGACACTCTGGAGACTGTGAACATGTGACCCCATTACAGGGTCTTGGAGGGGGTAACCCTGGCATCCAAGATCATGGGACACCATGTTAAATGTCTTGGCTTGTGGTAACCGAGACTATGGAAGTGGGATCCCAGGTACAGGTTCTGGGAATTGGGGCCAACCTGAGTGACTGTGGATGTTTCACCCTAGGTACAGTTTCTGGGAGGTGGGGTCACCCTGGAGACTCTCAACAAGTGACCCCAAGTGCAGAGTCTGGGAGGGGTCTCACCCTGGAAACAGTGGACTTGTGACCCGAGGTACAGGGTCTTAACGGTAGAGTCATCCTGGAGTCTGTCGACTTGTGACACCAGGTACAGGTTTAGGAGGGGGATCACCCTGGATACTGTGGATGTGTGATCACAGGTGCATGGTATTGGAAGTGGGGAAGTCCAGGAGACTGTATATATGACACTAGGTACAGGGTCTGGGGGATGACACCATGGAGAATATGGACTTGTGATCCCAGGTGCAGGTTCACAAGGTTCAGGGTACAAAATGGGTCTCATCAGGCAGACTGTTGAACTGTGACCACAAGTTCAGGATCTGCTGGTGGTCACTGTGGCAATGGTGATCGTGTGAAATCTGGAACAAGTTCAGGGAAGAGGTCACCTGTGAGACAGTGGACATCACTCTGGAGACTGTGGATGTGTGAGTAAGGTGCAGGGTTAGGGGATGGGGTCACTTTGAAGATTGTGGACATATGACCCCAGATGCACTGATTGGGGAGGCAAGTCATCCTGGATAGTGGGCATTCGACCCTAGATGCAAGGTCTGATCTGGGTCCCCCAAGACACTAGGATATCTGAACCCAGGTACAGGGTCTAGGATGGGGGTGATCCAGGAAACTCTGTATATGTGACCTCAGGTACAGTGTCTGGGAGGTACGGGGTCACTCTGGGGACTGCAGGCATTTAATGGCAGGGAAATGGTCTGGAAGGGGTGTCACCCTGCATGATGTGGATATGTGAGCCCAGGTGCAGTGGGCAAAGTGGGATTCACGCTGGAAACTGTTGACATGTGACTCCAGGTGCAGGGTATGGGAGGGCGAACATCCTGGAGATTGTGGATGTGTGTAAATAAGCACAGGGCCTGGCAGGGGAGGGTTACCCTGGAATCTGTGGCCAAGTCACCAAAGGTATAGGGCATGAGAGGTCGGGTCACACCGGATACTGAGAACATGTGGCCCAAGTTACAGAGACCAGGAAGGGGGTCACCACGGAGCCTGTGAATTTGTTAGTACATGTGCAGAGTCTGGGAAATGACATCACACAAAAGTCTAGGGACATGGGATGCCAGGTGAACGGTCTGGGAGGGAGTCACCCTGGAGTCAGTTGACGTGTGACCCTGGGTACAGGCACTTGTGGGTGGGGAAAGCCTCGAGACTGTGGACATGTGATCCCAGTTACTAGCCCTTGAATGTGGGTAAATCCAGGAGACTCTGGACATGTGACCCCAGGTAGAGGGTGGGGAAGTTGGAGTCACCCTGGCGACTGTGCCAATGTAATCACGTGTACAGAGTCTGGGGAGGCGTGTATTCCTGGCCAACATGTACATGTAACCCCAGGTAGAGGGTTAGAGATACGGGGTCACCCTGGAGACTGGGGCAATGTGACCAGAATTACAATATTCTGTGAGGTGTAGTCACCCTGGAGACTGCGGAGGTGTGAGACCTGGTGCATGATCTGGGAGGGGTTGCCACCCAGGAGACCATGGATGTGTGACCCTAGCTAGGTTCACGGGCTTGGAATTGGTGTCACCCTAGAACCAGTGGGTGTTTGAACCGAGTACAATTGTTTGACAGGTGGTGTTACCCTGGGCGCTGCGGACATATGAACCCAGGTGCAAGTTCTGGCAAGTGGGGTCACCCTGAGACTATCTACGTGTGACCCTAGGTACAGGGTTTGGGAGTTGGTGAATGTGCCCATGTGACACCATGTACAGTGTCTAGGAGGGTGTTCACCCTAGAGACTGTGGGTATGTGTCCCAAGGTACAGTGTCTGGAGTGTGAGGCCATGCTAGAATCTGTGGACATGTGACACTGGGTGCTGGGGTCAATAGTCCAGCATCTGGAAGACTGTGGTTATGTGAGCCCTGGTACAGTGATTTGGATGAGTCACCTGTGAGACTGTGGATATGTGGCTCCAAGTGCAGGGTCTATGAGGGAGTCATCCTGGAACCTCTGTTTGTGTGCCTGCAGGTGAAGGTTCTGGGAAGTGATGACATACAGGAGACTGTGGACATGTAAACCATATTACAGGGTCTTGGAGGGTGTAACCCTGTGGACCAGGGGCATGGAACAGCCTCAATGTCTATGGAAGAGTGACTCCAGGTACCGTTTCAGGGAGTTGGGACCATCCTGAAAACAGTAGACGTTTATCCCCAGGTAAAGTTTCTGGGAGGTGAGATCACACTGGAGACAGGAGTGTGACCCCAGGTATGGGATCTTGAGGGTGGGGTCATCCTGGTGGCTGTGGACTTGTGACACAAGGTACAGGAATGGGATCGGGGTCACCTTGCAGACTGAGCATGTGATCCCAGGTGCATGATATGGGAAGTGGGGTAACCCGGGAAACTGGATATATGACACTACGTATAGGGTCTGCGCAGATATATGACACTAGGTACTGGAGTGGGCAACCCACTCCAGTACTCTTGCTTGGAAAATCCCATGGATGGAGGAGCCTGGTAGGCTGCAGTCTATGGGGTCCCTAAGAGTCAGACATGACTGAGTGACTTCATTTTCCCTTTTCACTCTCATGCTTTGGAGAAGGAAATGGCAACCCACTCCAGTGTTCTTGCCTGGAGAATCTCAGGGATGGGGGAGCCTGGTGGGCTGCCATCTATGGGGTGGCAGAGTTGGACACGACTGGCATGACTTAGCAGCATCAGCAACAGCAGCAGGAGTACAGGGCCTGGGGGATGTCACCATGGAGAGTATGGACATGTGACCCCAGGTGCAGGTTTGGCAGGGATGACCCTGGAGACTGGCTAGGTCAACCAAGGTTTAAGGTACAAAATGGTCTCACCCTGCAGACTGCGGACCCTGACCACAGGTACAGGATCTGGTGGTGGTCACTGTGGAGATGGTGCATGTGTGAAACCTGATAGAAGTTCAAGGAGGGGGTCAATATGGAGAAGGTGGAGGTGTGACCCTATGTGCAGGGTCTGGAGTGAGGTCATTCTGGAAACTGTGGCTGTGTGACTAAGGTTCAGGGTTAGGGACTGGGGTCACTTTGCAGAATGTGGACATGTGACTCCACATGCACCGTTTGGGTCATCCTGGAAACTGTGGACAAGTCACTAAAGTACAAGGTATGAGAGGTGGTGTCACACTGGAGACTGAGGACATGGGATCCAAATTACAGGGTCTGGGAAGGGGATCACCATGGAGACTGTGGATCTGTGACCACAGGTATAGGGTCTGGGAAGTGATATCACACAGGAGACTGTGGACATAGGATGCCAGGTGAAGGGTCTGGGAGGGAGTCACCCTGGAGTCTGTGGACGTATGACCCCAGGTAAAGGCTCTTGAGGGTGGAGAAAGCTTGGTGACTGCGACCTGTGACCCCAGGTACAGGGTTGGGAATATAGCATTGCCCTGGAGACTGTGCAAATGCGACCCCAGGTACAGGGTCTGGGGAGAGGTGTCATCCTGGACACCGTTGATATGTAACCTCAAGTACAGTGTCTGAGATATAGGGTCACCCTGGAGACTGAGGCCATGTGGCCAGAGGTACAATAGTCAGTGAGGTGGGTTCACCTTGGAGACTGTGGATGTGTAACCCCAGCTGCAGTGTCTGGGAGGGGTGTCAACCTGGAGACTGAGGACATGTGAGACCAGGTGCATGATCTGGGAGGGGTTGCGACCCAGAAGACTATGGACCTGTGTCCCCAATATCAGACTTTGGTGTGGATGTTACCATGGAGACTGTGGATGTTTGACACCAGGTGAAGGGACAGGGAAGGGCATCACCCTCGAGACCCTGGAGGTAGGATCCCAGGTTCAGAGTCTGGGAAGGGAGTTCTTCAGGAGTCTGTGGAAATGTTATGTCAGAAAAAGGGCCTGCAGTGGTTACCCTGGTGACTATGTACATGTGACACATAATACAAATACTGAGATTGGGGGTCATCCTGCAGACTGGAGAAATGTAACCACAGGTGCAGATTCTGAGGACGGGGTCACCTTGGAGACTGTTGACATGTGACATCAGGTGCTTCATCTTGGAGGTAGATCATTCTGGAGATTCTGGACATGTGACCCCAGGAACAGGGTCTGAGAGGGGGTCACCCTTGAGAGTGTGGGCTTTTGACCCAGGTACAGCATGTTGGAAGGGTGGTAACCCTGGAGAATGTGCACATTTGACACCATGTACAGGCTCTGGGAGGTGAGTTCACCCTGCTGACTATGGCTATGTGACCCAAGGTGTGACTCTGGAGACTGTGGATATGTGATCCAAGGTGTGAGTCTGGAGACTATGGATATTTCTCACCCAAATCAGGTCTGGGGATGGGGATCACACTGGAGGCTGTAGATATGTGACCCCAGGTGCAGGGTCTGCAAGAGGTACACCCTGGAGCCTGTGGATATGTGACCCTGGGTGCAGGATCTGGGTGCTTGGGTCACCCTGGAGACTGTGGTCATGTGAGCCCCAGTGTGGGGTTTTGAATGAGTCACCCTGGAGACTGTGGATAAGTGACTCCAGGTGCAGGGTCTGCAAAGGAGTAACCTGGAAACTGTGATTGTGACTCTAGGGGAAGGGTCTGGGAAGTGACGACACACAGCAGACTGTGGACATGTGATCCCCATTACAGGGTCATGGAGAGGGTTACCTTGGCTAACAGGGACATGGGAAACCAGGTTCAATGTGTGGGAGGTGGGGTAACCCTTAGAATTTGGAAGTGTGACCCCAGCTACAGGTTCTGGGAATTGGGTCCATCCTTAAAACTGTGGATGCTTCACACCAGTAGCTTCGGGGAGGTGGGGTCACCCTGAAGACTCTGGACATGTGACCACAAGTTCAAGTTCTTGGAGGTGGACTTGACATGGAAATAGTGGACTTGTGACCCCAGGTACAGGATCTTGAGGGTAGGGTCATCCTGGAGACTGTGGATTCGTGACACCAGGTATAGATTTTGGAGGGTTCACACTGGAGACTCTGGATGTATGTTTCCTCTGCAGGAGAGCTCCAGTGAACCTAGGTCTGTCTGAAAAATTCTTGGATCATGTGGGGAAACACCCTGTGCGTTAATCTGGAAACCCAGGTTCAAATTTGCATATTTTTCTCGGGTGGCCCTAAAGTGGTGTAACCTATCCACATCTTGAAAATCCGTCCAATTGCCATTTTCTTACTTTTGACAGAGCTAACTTTGTTCCACCCCTGGGGTTTCTGAAGCACATGGGCGGCTCGCAACTCCTATCTTTGGGCCTATTTACACTGGAGTGTCACCTTACAGAGGTGACCACAGTAAGGGACCCAGCACTCTGAGACATATTCCCACAGTCTGCTTCCTCAAGGGCAGTACCAGTATCACCTAGATATGTGTTTGAAAGGTGGGAAAATGCACCAAGACACAGGGCACAGGCTCTCGAATTTAGGTCCTCTGAGCAGAACTAGAGGGTTCATGTCTTAGGAGCTAAAGAGTTCCTGCAAGGGACAGGTTTGAAAACACACTCTCTGTGGGTGCCTTTCCTTCCTTGAAGAAATATAGGTTTGCCAGTATCCTGCGAACTGAGAGTCACACAGTGCTTGAAAAGTGCTCGCTTAGACATGAGTTTTCAATGGTAATTTCCACTTGGGGCTGTAGTCAAACAGAGGGGTTCCACACTCACTGGGAAAGACAAGGCAATATCTAAATGTCTGTTCCATCCCGTTTTCTCTGTAGGAGAACTCTAGTGAACGTAAGTCTGTCTGGAAAATTCTTGGATCCTTTGGGGACACACCCTGTTTGTGAACCAGGATACCAGAATGAGGGGGCACAATTTGTGTTTCTCTCTGTGGACCTTAAAGCAATGTAGCCTAGCAACAGCTTGAAAATCCATCCACTTGCTCTTTTCTTGATTCTGAGAGAGCTAGATTTGCTCCTTCCTTTTTGATTTCTGAAGCAAGTGGGTGAATTTCAACTCCCAGCTGTGGGCCTTTTTACAGTGGAATGCCACCTCGCTGAAGTGAGTATAGTGAGGAACCTAGTCCTCTTGGACACACTCTCGCAGACTGCTTCCTCATGTGCAGTACTGGTATAACCTAGGAATGGCTTTGCAAGGCTTGGAAAGTGCAGGGAGAAACATGGCCTTGACTCTGGAATTTAGTTCCTCTGAGCACTACTGGAGGCCTCCCATCTGGGAAGCTAAACAGTTCCTGCAAGATAGAGGGTTGAGAATACACTCTCTTTTGATGCCTTTCTTTCCTTGAGGGAAGATATCTTTCCCTGCATTCTGTGAACTGAGAGTCACACACTGCTTGAAAAGTGCTTGCTTGGAGGTCATCTTTCAGGGGCACTTTCTCCTTGAGTCTGTGACAATAGGGAGGGGCAAACCAACTTCCAATGTCTGTTCCATCCCATTTTCCCAGCAGGAGAGGTCTAGTGAGCCTAGTTCTGTGGAAAATTCTTGGATCCTGCTGGGACACACCCTGTGTTTGAACCTGGATACCTGACCTACAGGGCACAATTCACATTTTTCTCTCAGGGGGCCCTAAAGTGGTTCGGCCTAGCAACAGCTTGAAAATCCGTCCAATTGCTCTTTTCTTACCTCTGACAGAGCTAGCTTTGCTCTACCTTTTGGGGTTTCTGAAGCAAGCGGGTGGCTCACACCTTGGAGCTTTGAGCCTGTCACTGGAATGTCACCTCACACAGTTGACCACAGTAAGGCACTCAGCCCTTTCAGACACACTCCTGCTGCCAGCTTTCTCATGGTCAGTACCGTTATGATCTAGGAATGTGTTTGTCAGACTCGGAAATTACAGGGAGACACACGGCCCTGACTCAGGAATATAGGTCCTCTCAGCAGACCTGCTGGTCTCATGTTTTAGAAGCTCAAAATTTCCTGCAAGATAGAGGTTTGAAAACACACTCTCTGTGGACGTCTTTCCTTCCTCAAAGGAAGATAGCTTTCTTCACATTCTGCGACCTGAGAGTCACACTCTGCTTGAAAAGTGCTTGCTTGCGAGTCTATTTTCAGTGGCAATATCTCCTTGAGGCTGTGACCATAAGTAGCGGCCCCACACTCACAGGGAAAGGCAAAACAACATCCAAATGGCTGTTCCAACCAGTTTTCTCTGTAGAAGAACTCTGGGGAGCAAAGGTCTGTCTGGAAATTTCTTGAATCACGAGGGAACACATCCCGTGTGTGAACTTGAATAAAGGGCCTAGGGTGCACAATTTGTATTTATCTCTCTGGAGCCATAAAGAGGTGTGGCTAGCAATTGCTTGAAAATCCACCCAATTACTTTTTTCTTACTTCTGACAGTGCAAACTTTAGTCCACCATTCAAGATTTCTGAAGCAAGTTGATGGCTCACAACTCCTGGTCACGTGCCGATTTGCCATGGAAAGTTACCTCATCTAGGTAAGCACAGTATGGTACTCAGCACCCTCAGACACACACCTGAAGCCTGTTTTCTCATGAGCAGACCTGGCGTTACTCAGAAATGTGTTTACAAAGCTCAGAAAATGCTCAAAAACACACTGCCCTTGCTCTGAAATTTAGGTCCTCTGTACCAACCTAGAGGTCTCATATCTTAGTATCTAGACAGTTCCTCATATAGAGAGCCTGTTTCCTCATGGGCAGTCCTGGTATGACCAAGAAATGTATTTACAAAGCTCAAAAAGTGCAGGAAAACACATTGCCCTGACTTTGGAATTGAGGTCCTCTGGGCAAATATGGAGAATTCACATCTTTGAAGCTAGACAGTTCCTAATAGACAGATTCTTGAAAACACACATTTCCTTCCTCAATGGAACGTAGGTTTCCAGTATTCCATGTCCATAGAGTCACATACTGCTTGAAAACACTTGTTGGAAGTCCTTTTTCATTAGCAATTGCTCCTGATAGTGTGACCATAGGGAAGGCCACCAAACTCACAGGAAAAGGAAAAGCAACAACCAAAGGTCAGTTCCATCATGTTTTCTCTGTAGTGGAGATTCAGTGTGCCTAGGTCTGTCTGGGAAATTCTTGGATCCTGAGTGGACACATCCTAGGTGTGAACATGGACAGTGGACCTTGGTGGCAAAATTCACCTTTCTCTCTCAGTTGGCCAAAAACAGTAGAGCATAACAACTACCTGGAAATGCATTTAGCTGCTGGTTTCTTACTTCTGGCAGTGATCACTTGGTACACCCTTTGGGATTTCTGAAGCAAGTAAGCAGCTAGCAACTCGTAGCCGCTCGCCCAATTACAGTGGAATGCTACATCATCTTGGTAAGTGCAGCATGGCACCCAGCAATCTCAGAAATCTTCCTGCAGCCTGTTTTTTCTTAAGGGCACTTCTGGTATGACCTAGGAATGTGCTTACAATGCTCAGAAAGAGTTCAGTTCCGTTCAGACGCTCAGCTGTATTCGACTCTTTGGGACCCCATGAATCGAAGCACACCAGGCCTCCCTGTCCATCACCAACTCCCGGAGCTTACACAAACTCATGACCATCGAGTTGGTGATGACATCCAGCCATCTCATCCTCTGTCATCCTCTTCTCCTCCTGCCCCCAAGCCCTCCCAGCATCAGGGTCTTTTCCAATGAGTCAACTCTTCACATCAGGTGGCCAAAGTACTGGAGTTTCAGTTTCAGCATCAGTCTTTCCAATGAACACCCAGGACTGATCTCCTTTAGGATGGACTGGTTGGATGTCCTTGCAGTCCAAGGGACTCTCAAGAGTCTTCTCCAACACCACAGTTCAAAAGCATCAATTCTTCAGTGCTCAGCTTTCTTCACAGTCCAACTCGTACATCCATACATGACCACTGGATAAACCATAGCCTTGACCAGATGGAGCTTTGTTGGCAAAGAAATGTCTCCACTTTTTAATATGCTATCTAGGTTGGTCTTAACCCTTCCAAGAAGTAAGCATCTTCTAATTTCATGGCTGCAATCACCATCTGCAGTGATTTTGGAGCCCCCCAAAATAAAGTATGACACTGTTTCTACTGTTTCCCAATCTCTTTCTCATGAAGTGATGGGACCAGATGCCATGATCTTAGTTTTCTGAATATTGAGCTGTAAGCCAACTTTTTCACTCTCCTCTTTCACTTTCATCAAGAGGTTTTTCAGTTCCTCTTCACTTTCTGCCATAAGGGTGGTATCATATGCATATCTGAGGTTACTGATGTTTTTCCTGGCAGTCTTGATTCCAGCTTGTGCTTCTTCCAACCCAGTGTTTCTCATGATGTACTCGGCATATAAGTTAAATAAGCAGGGAGACAATATACAGCCTTGACATACTCCTTTTCCTATTTGGAACCAATCTGTTGTTCCATGTCCAGTTCTAACTGTTGCTTCCTGACTTGCACATAGGTTTCTCAAGAGACAGGTCAGGTGGTCTGGTAGTCCCATCTCTTTCAGAATTTTCCACAGTTTATTGTGATACACACAATCAAAGGCTTTGGCGTAGTCAATATAGCAGAAATATATGTTTTATGGGACTCTCTTGCTTTTTCAATGATCCAGCAGATGTTGGCAGTTTGATCTCTGGTTCCTCTGCCTTTTCTAAAACCAGCTTGAACATCTGGAAGTTCACGGCTCATGTATTGCTGAAGCCTGGCTTGGAGAATTTTGAGCATTACTTTACTAGCGTGTGAGATGAGTGCAATTGTGCAGTAGTTTGAGCATTCTTTGTTATTGCCTTTCTTTGGAATTGGAATGAAAACTGATCTTTTCCAGTCATGTGGCCACTGCTGAGTTTTCCAAATTTGCTGACCTATTGAGTACAGCACTTTCACAGCATCATCTTTTAGGATTTGAAATAGCTTAACTGGAATTCCATCACCTCCACTAGTTTTGTTTGTAGTGATGCTTTCTAAGGCCCACTTGACCTCACATTCCAGGATGTCTGGCTCTAGGTGACTGATCACGCCATCATAATTATCTGGGTCATGAAGATCTTTTTTTGTACAGTTGTTCTGTGTATTCTTGCCACCTCTTCTTAACAGCTTCTGCTTCTGTTAGATGCATAGCATTTCTGTCCTTTATTGAACCCAATCTTCGCATGGAATGTTCCTTTGGTATCTCTAATTTTCTTGAAGAGATCTCTAGTCTTTCCCATTCTGTTGTTATTCTCCATTTCTTTGCATTGATCAGAGTAAGGCTTTCTTATCTCTCCTTGCTATTCTTTGGAACTCGGCATTCAAATGGTGCAGGCTGTGACGGACCATGCAGAAGCATGGCCATGAGGAGCTATCTCTCGCCCAAGGTCAGAGGTAGTGGCTGAGGGGAGCCACCCCATGTCCGAGACCAGGGGCAGCGGCCGAGAGGAGCTACCTCATGCCTGAGGTCAGGGGAGGTGGCTGAGATGAGCTACCCCATGCCCAAGGTCAGGGGCTGTGGCCAAGAGGAGCAATCCCACGTCCACAGAGCAGCAGCTGCATGGGTGCAGGAGGACCGAGAGGAGCTACTCCACATTCAAGGTCAGGAGGGGCGGCCTGAGGAGATACCCATTGTCCAAGGTAAGGAGGAGTGGCTGTGCTTTGCTGGAGCAGCTGTAAAGAGATACCCCACGTCCAAGGTAAGAGAAACTCAAATAAGATGGTAGGTGTTGTGAGAGGGCATCAAAGGGCAGACACTGAAATCATAATCACAGAAAACTAGCCAATCTGATCACATGGACCATAACCTTGTCTAACTCAATGAAACTAAGCCATGACGTGTGGAGCCACCCAAGACGGACGGGTCATGGTGGACAGGTCTGACAGAATGTAGTCCACTGGAGAAGGGAATGGCAAACCACTTCAGTATTCTTGCCTTGAGGACCCCATGAACAGTATGAAAAGGCAAAATGATAGGATACTGAAAGAGGAACTCCCCAGGTCGGTAGGTGTCCAATATCCTACTGGAGTTCAGTGGAGAAATAACTCCAGAAAGAATGAAGGGATGGAGCCAAAGCAAAAACAGTACCCAGTTGTGGATGTGACTGGTGATAGAAGCAAGGTCCAATGCTGTAAAGAGCAATATCGCATAGGAACCTGGAATGTTAGGTCCTTGAATCAAGGCAAATTGGAAGTGGTCAAACAGGATGTGGCAAGAGTGAATGTCGACATTCTAGGAATCAGCAAATTATAATGGACAGGAATGGGTGAATTTAACTCAGATGACCATTATATCTACTACTGTGGGCAGGAACCGCTTAAAAGAAATGGAGTAGCCATCATGGTCAACAATCGAGTCCAAAATATGGTACTTGGATGCAATCTCAGAAAGTGTAGGGAAATACAATGCTCTGACTCTGGAATTTGTGTCCTCAGGGCAAACCTGGAAGTCTCACATCTTTGAGTCTATACAGTTTGTGATACACAGAGGCCTGATAAAACACTCTCTGTTGATGCCTTACCTTCCTGGATGGAACATAATTTTCCCAGCTTTTTGTGTGCTCAGAGTCACAAACTGCTTGAAAAGGCTTGTTAGAAGTAATTTTTCAGTAGCAACTTCCCCTGATGTTGTGACCTTAGGGAAGACCGCCACACCCACAGGAAAAGGCAAAGGATCATCCAGACGTCTGCTCAATCACGTTTTCTTGATAGGAGCAATCCATTCAACCTAACTGTCTAGAATGCTCATGGATACTGTTCCTACACACCCTATGTTTGAACCTGGATACTGGACCTTGGCAGCAAAATTTCCATTGTTTTCTCAGTTGGCCCTAAAATGGTTAAACCTAGTTACTGCCTGAAAATGCATCTAATTGCTGTTTTCTTACTTCTGACAGTGATAGTGTTGGTGCACCCTTTGGGATTTATGAATCAAGCAGGAGGCTCTCCACTCCAAGCCACTGGCCCCTTTCCAGGGAGATGTCATCTCATCTAGGTTAGCACAATATGTCACCCAGCACTCTGAGACACACTCTTGCAGCATGAATTTTATGGTCAGATCTGGTTTGACCTAGGAATGTGTTTACAAATCTCAGAAAGTGGTGGGAAACACACTGCCCTGACTCTGGTATTTAGGTCCTCTGGGAAACTTGGAGGACTCACATGTTTGAATCTAGACAGTTCATGACAGGTAGAGGCCTGATAACATATTCTCTCGAGATGCCTTTCCTTCCTCAAAGGAATATAGCTTTCTCAACATTCTGTGTGCTGAGTGTCACACACTCCTTGAAAACGCTTGTTGGAGGTCATTTTTCATTAGCAATTTCCCCTGGAGGTGTGACTGTAGGGAAGGCGCCACACTCACAGGTAAGTTCAAAAGCACTTCCACACATCTGTTCAATCACGTTTTCTTGGTGGGGCCATTCATCAATGTAAGTCTATTTAGAAAATCCGTGGACACTGCGGGGAAACACCTATGTTTGAATCTGGATACCAGACGTTGGTGTTAAAATATGCATTTTTCTCTCACTTGGCCCTAAAAGAGTGCCGCCCAGCAACTGCTTGAAATTCCATCTGAATGTTGTTTTCTTCCTTCTGACAATGCTAGCTTTGGTTCACCCTTTGGGATTTTTGAAGCATGTGAATGACTTGCAACTCCTAGCTGCAGGCCCATTTCCAGTGGAATGACACCTCATCTATGTGACCACAGTATTTCACCCAGCACAGTCTGATACACTCCCTCAGCATCCTTCCTTAGGAGCAGACCTGGTATGCCCTAGGAATGCATTTAGAAGTCTCAGAAAGTGCAGCAAGACACACTGTCCTGACTCTGGAACTTAGGTCTTTTAATCAGGCCTGAGCTCTGACATCTTAGAAGCTGAACAGTTCCTGCTATAAAAAACACACTCTCTGTTGATGCCTTTCCTTCATTGAAGGAACATAACTTTCCCAATGTACTGTGTGCTGAGAGTCACACACTGCTTGAAAACATTTGCTTGGAGTTCATTTTTCAGTGGCAATTTCCCCTGAGACTGTGACAGTAGGGAAGCGCCCACAATCACAAGACAAGCAAGCATCCAAATACCTGTTCCATCACGTTTTCTCTGTTAGAGAGGTCCAGTGAACCCAGGTCTATCTGGAAAAGTTTGGATCCTGTGGGGTCACATCCTGAGTGTGAACCTGAATACAGGACAAAATTCACCTTTTCCTCTCAGTTGGCACTAAAATGGTTTGGCATAGCCACTGCTTAAATATCCATCCAGTACTTGTTTTCTTATTTCTGACAGTGACAGATATGGTTCACCCATGTAATTTCTGAAGCAAGCAGTCTGCTTGCCACTTCTATCTGGTGGTCCCTTTCCTGTGAAATGTCACATAATATAGGTAGCACCACATGGCACCCAGCTCTCTCAGACACACTCTGACAGCCTGTTTCCTCCTTGGCAGTCCTGGTATGACCTAGGAATGTATTTACAAGGCTCAGAGATTGTATGGAAACATATCCCCTGACTCTGGATGTTAGGTCATCTGGGCAAGACTGGAGGTCTCACGTCTTACAATCTAGACAGTTCCTAATAGATAGAGGCCTGGAAACACACTCTCTGGTGACGCCTTTCCTTACTCAAAGGGCCATTGCTTTCCCAACATTTTAGGGCCAACCTAGAGGAAAATGCGAAATTTGCCACCAAGGTCCATTACCCAGGTTCACACGCAGGATGTGTCCCCACAGCACTGAAGAATTTTCAAGACAGACCTAGGCTAACCCTAACCCTAACCCTAAGCCTAGGATCTCTCCTACAGAGAAACATGATGGAACAGACGTTTGGATGATGTTTTGCCTTTTCCTGTGAGTGTGGTGGGCTTCCCTATGGTCAAACCATCAAGGGAAATTGCTACTGAAAAACAACTTCCAGGCAAGCATTTTCAAGCAGTATGTGACTCTCAGCACACAGAATGCTGGGAAAGCTACGTTCATTTGAGGAAGGAAAGGCATCAATAGAGAGTGTGTTTTCAGGCCTCTGTCTATCAGGATCTGTCTATATTCTAAGATGTGAGATCTCCAGGCTTGTCCAGAGGACCCATCTTCCAGAGTCTGGGCAGTGTTTCCCTGCAAATTTTGAGCCTTGTAAGCACATTCCAAGATCACTCAGGAATGTCCATGATGAAACAGGCGATGGAAGAGTGTCCGTGTGTGCTGTGTGTCATTCTGCCCTTACCAAATGAACTGACATTCCACTGGAAATGGGCCAGGGACTAGGAGTTATGAACCGCCTGTTGCTTCAGAAATCCAGAAAGCTGGAACAAAGCTATCATTGTCAGAAGTAAGAAAACAGATATTAAATGAACTTTCAAGCAGTTGTTAGGCCACAACGTTTTAAGCCCAATGGAGAGGATAATGCAAATTTTGCCACCAAGATCTGCTATCAAGATTCACATTCATGATGTGTCCCTGCAGTATCCAAGAATTTTCCAGATAGGACTAGGCTCACTATATCTCACCTACAGAGCAAACGTGATGGAACAGACATTTGAATGTGGTTCCCTTTTACTGTGTTTGTGGGGCTTTCCCTCCAGTCACATCTTCAGGGGAAATTCTTAGTGATAAATGACCTCCAAGCAAGTGTGTGACACTCAGGAAGCAGAATGTTGGGAAAACAATGTTCCTTCAAGGAAAGACAGGCATCAGCAGAGAATGAATTTTCAGTCCTTTATCTATCAAGAATTGTCTAGATTTCTAAGATGTGAGACCTCCAGTCTTACCCTGAGGACCTAACTTGCAGAGTCAGGGCAGTGTGTTTCCCTGCACTAACCCAGGCTTTTAACCACCTTCCTACATCATCCCAGAACTGCCCATGAGGAAACAGGCTGCAGGAATGTGTTCAGACTGCAGGGTGCCATGCTGTTGTTACCCAGGTGAGGTGACATTCCATTGCAAATAGGCCATCAGCAGCACTTGCGAGCTGCCTTCTTGCTTCTGAAATCCCAAAGGTGGGTCAAAAGTGACCACTGTTAGAAATTTAAAAAAAAAAAAGCAATTTTATGGATTTTCTAGCAGTTGCAAATTTGACCATCAAGTTCCGGTATCCACTGTCAGACTCAGGAGGTGTCTCTGCTGTATCTACCCATATTTCACAAAGACCTAGGCTCACTGGCTGCTCTGATAGAGAGAATGTGATGGAACAGATGTTTGGATCTTGGATTGCCTTACCCTGTGAGTGTAGAGGACATCCTTACTGTCACAACATCACAAGAAATTGCTACTGAAAAATGACCTGCAAGCAAACGGTTTCAAGCAATGTGTGACTCTCAGTTCACAGAATACTGGGAAAGTACTGTTTCTTCGAGGAAGGAAGGGTATCAACAGAGAGTGTGTTTTCAGGCCTCTATCTATGAAGAACTGTCTTGATTCTAATAAGAGCCCTCCAGCCTTCCCAGAGAACGGAACTTCCAGAGTCAGGGCAGTGTCTTCCTTGCCCTTTTAATGCTTTGTAAACATATTCCTAGGTCACACTGGGACTGTCCATGAGGACACAGACTGTGGGCGTGTGTCTGAGTATACAGAGGGGCCATTATGTGCTTACTTAGATAAGGTGACATTCCACTGGAAATAGGCCCATGACTAGCAGTGGTGATCTCCTTGCTTGCTTCAGAAATCCCAAAGGGTGAACCAAAGTTATTGCTCTTCAAAGTAAGAAAACAGCAATTAGATGGATTTTCAAGCAGGTGCCAGGCCACACAGTTTTAGGACAAACCGAAAGAGAAATGTGAATTGTGCCACCAGTTCCAGTATCCAGGTTCACACTTAGGATGTGGTCCTGCAGTATACACGATTTTCCAGACAGACCTAGGCTCTCTGGATCACTCCTAGAGACAAAATGTGATGCAACAGAAGTTTGGATGTTGGTTTGCCTTTTCCAGTGAGTGTGGGGGCCTTCCCTAAGGTTACACTGTCAGAGGAAGTTTCTACTGAAAAATGACCTCCAAAGAGCGTTCTCAAGCAGTGTGTGATCCCCAGCACAGAGAATGCAGGGAAAAGTATGTTTCTTCAAGGAAGAAAAGGCATCAACAGAGAGTGTGTTATTAGGCCTATATCTATTAGGAACTGTCTAGAATCTAACATTGACCTCCAGGCTTGTCCAGGGGACCTAACTACCAGAGTCAAGGCACTATTTTTCCTACACCTTCCAAGCCTCCCAAAGACATCCTAGCTCATATAGGGATGGCCCATGAGGAAACAGACTGTAGGAGAGTGTCTGAGATTGTATGGTACCAATACTGTGCTTACCTAGATGAGATGACATTCCTCTGGGAATGGGCCAGAGGGTAGGAGTGGTGAGTCGCCTGCTTGATTCAGAAATCCCAAAGGATGGACCAAAGCTATCATTGTCAGAAGGAAGAAAACAGCAATTGGATGGATTTCCAAGCAGTTGCAAGGCCGTAGCATTTTCCCAAATCAAGAGAAAAAATATTATTTTTGCCCCAAAAATCCGGTATCCATGTCCAGACTCAGGATGTCTCCATGCAGTATCCACAAAGTTTCCAGACAGAACTAGTCTCAGTGGATCGATCCTACTGAGAAAATGTGATGGAACAGACGTTTGAATACTAATTTGTCTTTCTCTAAAAATGGAGAGTGCGGCATCCCCATGGTCACACCATCAGGGGAAAGTGCTACTGAAAAATGACCTCCATGCCAGCATATTCAAGCCGTGTGTGTCTCTCTGCACACAAAATGTTTGGAAAGTTATGTTCCTTCAAGAAAAGAAATGCATCAACAGAGAGTGCTTTCAGCCCTCTATCTATCAGGAGCTGTCTACATTCTAAGTCGTGAGACCTTCAGTCTTTCCTAGGGATCCTAACACCCAGAGTCAGGGCAGTGTGTTTCCATGAACTTTTCAAGCCTTGTAAACACTTTCCAAGTATATACTGGGACTGCTCCTGAAGAAACAGGCTGCACGAGTGTATCCGAGTGTGTTGGGCAGCATACTGTGCTTACCTGCATGAGGTGCCAGTACAATGGAAATCAGTTAGTGGCTGGAGTGGTGAGCAACCTGCTTGCTTCAGAAATTCCAAAGGGTGGACAAATCTATCACTGTCAAAAGTAAGAAAACAGCAATTGGATGGATTTTCAAGGATTTGCTACACTGCACCATTTTAGAACCAATGTGGTCCCAAAATGAGTGTGGGAGATGAAAATGAGAATTTTGCCACCAAGTTCATATATACAAGTTCACACTCATGATGTGTCCCCACAATACCCACGAATTCTCCAGACAGACCTAGGCTCACTTGATCGCACCTAAAGACAAAATGTTATGGAGTACACGTTTGGATGTTGGTTTGCCTTTCCCAGTGAGTGTGGGAGCCTTCCCTAACATTGCACCTTCAGGGGAATTTTCTACTGACCAATGGCCTACAAGCAAGTGTTTTCAAGCACCGTGTGACTCTCAGCACACAGAAAGTTGGGAAAGCTATGTTTCTTCGAGGACGGAAAGGCATCCATACGGAGTGTATTTTTAGGCCTCTATCTATCAGGAACTGTCTAGAACTCAAGGCATGAGACTTCAAGGCTTTCCCAGGGTCCTAACTTCCAGAGTTAGGGTACTGTGTTTCCCTGTACCTTCCAAGGCTTTAAACACATTCCTTATTCAAACTGGGCCTGCCCATGAGGAAACAGGATGCAGGAGTATGTCTGAGAGGGCTGGGTGCCATACAGTGCTTAACTAGATGAGGTGACATTACACTGGAAATGGGCCAGCAGATAGGAGTAGTGAGCCGCCTGCTTGCTTTAGAAACCTCAAAGGTTTGACCAATGTTATCACTGTCATTATTAGGAAGAGACCAATTGGATGAATCTTCAGGCAGTTGCTAAGGCCGCACTCTTTTAGATCCAACCGACAAAATTTGCTAATTTTGCCAACAGATTCAAGGATGCAGATTCACACTCAGTATGTGTCCCTGTAGTATCCAAGAATTTTCCAGACAGGCAGAGGATCATTGGATCTCTCCTAAAGAGAAAACTTTATAGAATAGACATTTGGTTGGTTGTTTTCTTTTTCCTGTGAGTTTGGGGGTCTTCCCTACAGTAACACAGTCATGGGAAATTGTTACTGAAAAATCACCTTCAAGCAAGGATTTTCAACCAGTGTGTTACTCTCATCACACAGAAATCTGGGATAACTAAGTTACTTAAATGCATGAAAGACATAAAAGTGGGTGTTTTTCAGGCATCTATCTGTCAGGAACTATCTAAAGTCTAAGATGTGAGAACTCCAGGTTTGCACACAGGGCCTAATTTCCAAAGTCATAGCCAGTATATTTCATTGCACTTTCAGAGCCTTATGAACACATTCCTGGCTCCTATTGGGTCTGATTCAGAGGAAACTGGCTGTGAAATTATCTAAGATTGCTGAGAGCCATACTGTTGTTACCTAGATTATTTGACATTTTAATGGAAATGATCCAGCTCGATGGGGTTGCAAGCCACCTGCTTGTGTCAGAAACCTGAAAGATTTGACCAAACCTATTGATGTCAGAAGTAGGAAAATATCAATTGGATGGATTTTCAGGCAGCTGCCAGCGCACATCCTGTTAGTGCCAAAAGAGAGACAATGCTAATTTTGCCAAGAAGGTCAAATATTCAGGTTCACAGTCAGTATGTTTCCCTTGCAGTATCCAAGAAATTTCCAGAGAGACCTGGGGCCATTGGATCCTTCTGACAGAGAAAAATTGATGGAAGAGACATTTTGATGTTTGCTTGCGTTTCCCTGTGAGTGTGGGAGCCTTCCCTAGTGTAACACACGTGAGGGGAAATTTTTACTTAAAAATGACTTCCAGGCAAGGGTTTCCACTTAGCGGGTTACTCTCAGCAAACAGAATGCTGGGACACCTGTGTTCACTCGTGGAATGAGCGGCAATGAATAGGGTGCTTTTCAGGCATCTCTCTATCCATGACTGCTGTCTGGATTCTAAGATGTGAGAAGACCACGCTTCCACAGATGCCCTCAATTCCAGAGACACAGCCAGTAAGTTTCCCTGAACTTTCCATGGTTCATGAGCACAGTACTCTATCTTACTGGGACACACCATGAGGAGAGAGTCTGGAGGAGTGTGTCTGACACAGCTGAGTGCCATACTGTTTCTAAGTAGTTTAATTGGCATTCCAATGGAAATGATCTTGCCACAAGGAGTTGCACGCTGCCTGCTTGCTTCAGCAATTCCAGTGTTTTGACCAAAGCTGTTGCTGTCGTTAGTGGGAAAAGAGCAAGTGTACTGATTTTCAAGGAGTTGCTAAACCCCAGCCTACTGTGGCCAACACAGAGAAAATTCTAATTTGCCAACAAGGTCCAGAATCCAGGTTCACACTGAGCATGTGTCCAAGCACTATCCAAGAATTTTCCAGACAGACTTAGGATCACTGGATCCCTCCTACAGGGGACTTCACGGAACAGATGTTTTGACATTTGTTTACTTTTCTCTGTCAGTGTGGGGGCATTTCCCATGGTAACACAGGGGAGGGGAAATTGTTACTTCAAAATGACTTCCAGGCAAGAATTTCCAAGCAGTCTGTCACTCTCAGCAAACATAATGCTGTGAAATCTGTGTTTCTTTGAGGAATGAAAGGCAAAAAATAAAAAGGAGTGTATTTCAGACATCTATCAGAAACTGTCTAGATTCTAAAATGTTAAAACTCCAGATTTGCACAGAGCACCTAATTTTCAGAGTGACAGCCAGTATGTTTGCTCACATTTCTGATACTAGCGAACCCATTCCTAGGTCATCCTGGGACTGTCTATGAAGAAACAGGCTGTAGGAGTGTGTCTGAGAGTGCTGAATGCCATCGAGTCTGGTTACCTAATGAGTTTACCTGCCATTGGAAATGATCCAGTGGCAAGGAATTGAAAGTCCCATGTTTGCTGCAGAAATCCAAGAGGTCTGACCAAAGATATTGCTGTCACAAGTAAGAAAACAGCAATTGGATGGATCTTCAGGCAGTTGCTACTCTGCACCATTTTAGGACCACCTGAAAGAAAATGCTGATTTAGCCAACAAGGTCCAGGATCCAGCTTCACACTCAGTATGTGTCCATGCACTACCCAAGCATTTTCCAGACAGACCTAGGATCACTGGATCTCTCCTACAGAGAAAACCTGATGGAACAAACGTTTGGATGCTAGTTTGCTTTTTCCCTGTGAGTGTGGGACCGTCCTGACTGTAACACAGTCAGGGGAAGTTCTTACTGAAAAATGAAGTCCAAGCAAGCATTTTAGAGCAGTGAGTTACTCTCAGCACACAGAATGCTAGGAACTCCATGTTCCTTTGATGAAAGAAAAACATAAAAGTAGAGTGTTTTTCATGCATCTGTCTATCAGGAACTGTCTAGATTGTAAGATGTCAGAACTCCAGGTTTGCACAGAGACCCTAATTTCCAGTCATAGCCAGTGTATTTTCCTGCACTTTCTGAGCCTTTTGAACACATTCCTAGCTCATATTGGGTCTGTCCCTCAAGAAAAAGGCTTAGGAAATTATATCTAAATGTGTTGAGTGTCATAATGTTGTTACCTTGATTAGTTGACAATCTATTGGAAATGATCCTGCCACAAGGTGTTGCAAGCTGCCTGTTTGCATAGAAATAGAAATAATTTGACCAAACTCATTTATGTTGTAAATAGGAAACTGTCAATTGGATGGATTCTCAGGTAGCTGTCAGCCCACACCCTTTTAATGCCAACAGAGAGAAAAGGTGAGTTTTGCCAACAAGGTTCAATATCCAGTTTCACACTCAGTATGTGTCCCTGCAGTGTCCAAGACTTTTCCAAACAGATCTAGGATCACTAGATCTCTCCTGTAGAGAAAACTTGATGGAACTTTTACTCTGAAGCAGGGTCAGTCTTGTTGAGGTGACTCCTTCCCCAAGGCCACAACTGGGAGTCCTCACACCAAGGCCATAGAAGTGGGCCCCAGAACCAAGGTCACCTGTGAATCGGACTGGGCCCCCTTTGCAACTGTTGCCAAAAGCACCTGATCATCGCTAATGAGCTTCCTGACTCCCTACCAGGCAAGGATGCCCACTCCAGTAAACACCCTATGGTACCCCACCCAATCACCTAATATCAACCTTCCAGTAGGAATTTTCTTTGCCTTGAAACTGTAAAAATTGGCTCTTAACCCAGGAAATCAGTCAACTTTCCCTAGTCTGTCAGGTGGTTGGCCCCCTGAGCCCACAGTGCCCACTTTATCTCTGCTCTTTGTTCTTAATACAAACTCACTCCCTTCTGAAATGCTCTATGTCTGAACATTCTTTTCCAACTCGTACTCAGACGGCCTCAAGAAGCCTCCCATCACTAGAGCCACTTTCCTAGATCACACTCACCACTTGCTTGTCCACTCCCAACTCAGAGCAGAAAGGCCCCCTCAGCCTGGTCCTTCCCTCTCACTTCCCGTGCCTGGTCGCCAGGGGCTCACACCGTCCCTGGGCAGGCTGTCTTCTGTGTCCTGCAGAGGCCTCTGTGGTGTCAGGTGAAGAAACAAGAGGCACCCATGAAACCTCCCACCCCAGCACAGCAACCAGTACCCACCTACTGAACTCTTCACTCTGGATGGGCCTGGGGGTGTTTCAGGGAACGTCCCCCAACATGTCCTTGTTCTCATCTAATTCCAGCACTGCCCACGTGAGAGTCACTAAGCTAATCTGTGATAACTGCACAGAGAGAATACTTGTTCACTCGCCCCTCCCAGGATACATGGTTCTTATGGGCAGGTGCCTCCCAGGATATGGGGCTCACCTGGGCAGGTATCCTGCAGGGCTCAGCACCCAGGAGCTGTTCACAGAGCCCTCACTGCAAAGAGCCCCCAGCTCCTCTGTTGGACAGATCTGACCTTGAGACCCTCAGAGGAGGACCTGAGGTAACATACAGCAGCTTCAGGATAGTTTTGTGACCTTGGGCTTCACTGGTTGCAGCCTCCTTCCAGCAGGTTTTCCAGAGGGTCCCATAGCACCTGGGCACTGAGTCTGTCTCCACCCACCACCCATCCTCTCCCTGACCCCTGGGTCCCTCTCATTAGAAGAAGGCCTTCCTGAAATCCTCTCCCACTTATAGGTCAGATAAGAAGATGAGAAAACAAGTCAGAGCAGCAGCCCCATATCCATCCTGACCCAAAGGACCCACACCTGTTCCTGGAACCCTGGCCAGGACAACGAGGCCCATTTTCTGAAACCACAAGCCCAGGTGGGCAGATTGGCTGACCTGACTGGCCTGCCCTTTGGATGTGTGCCTGGGTTGAGGTCTATATAAACCCCCTCAAGTGCCTGCAGCTGTACCTGATGCTGTCTTTCTGCTTAGATCTTGCAGGGTTGGCTTGATAAGAGAGAGTGAGGGCCCATAGTGTTTCGGGGGATTGGGTCTGTGTTGGGCTCTGCTGGACCTTCTGCAGGAGGTGCTAAGCTGTCACTTCCTAAGGATGGGCTGTGTCACCTGTTCCTGCTGTTGGAAATCTTCTCAGGCAGAAATGAGGAAGCAAGAAAACAGGCAATGGGAGCAGCACAGGAGGAGTAACTCAGGTAGGAAAGTGCAAAGCTTCCAGATCACCCAGGCCAGGACCATTCTGCCTGACCTACAGGAGCCACGTCAGTAAGCATGCTGTCGCTGGAGTGGCTCCACTTTTCTCCAGCCTGTGAGGTCTTTGCACATATTCAAGTGTTTTATCTATGAAGGGTGGATGAGGTTCAGGAATGGCTAGCCTGGGGGTCAGCCAGCATTTACTTAGAGATGACTCCGTGTAGTCTCCCAGCTTCCCACTGAGGTCCCTCCTTGGGAGGGGAGGGGGTGGGGTATGTGCAAGGGCTGCTGGCTGGCTACACATGAGTAAGTCCCCATCCCTGACCATCTTCAGAATTGCTCATCCCTGAAGCAAGTGCCCTAATTGGGCTTTCACCTGTGCAACTGGTGGCTTCTTAATTAGCAATGTGGCCATTGATGTTAAATGTCCTCCATCAAGACTGAGATGTTACACCACATGTACTGGTGTAAGAACCCGGGGAGGCGTGTGCACCCAGTACCCCTAGGCACAGGCTTCAGACTTGACCCCTCAACATTCTGGAGCCCAGCCACTGCTTTAGCATTTCTGAGGGTCCAGAGCTGATTTTAAGGGTTCTGTAATCCATCCTTCATCTGCTTTAATGAGACCCACATTTCTAGGATCCTACAGAGCAGGGTCTGTGTGGCTGCTCTGTGGCTTCTCTAACATGATCACATGCTGGGTGGTTTAAAACAACAGGAGTTCATCCTCTCTCAGTCCTGGAGACCAGACACCGGAAATCAAGGTGGCACAGGGCTGAGGTCCCTCCAGAGGCTCCAGGACAGGATCATTCCTGCCTTTTCCAACTTCAGGGGCTCCAGGGGTCCCTGGGCTTGTGGCCCCCTCCCTCCCATCTCTGCCTCTGCCTTTAAGAGGCTTCCCCTTTGTGTCCTCTTTCGTCTCTTTGAAGGAGTCTGTCAGTTGGATTGAAGGTCACCCTAACCCTAGATGACCTTACCTTGCTATCCTTAACTACATCTACAAAGACTCTTTTCCCAGATACGGCCCTGTTCTGGGGGGACACATCTTTGGTGGCCACCATTTACCCCATTCTCTCTCTGTCAAATAACCCTCATTTTAGGAGATCACCACATGCCCATAAAGACGGGCACAGAGAGCGGCCACACACATGGAGAGAATGAGGCCCTTGGAGTCACCTGGAACGGATGAAGACCTGGCTTCATCAGGTGAGGGGAATCACAGGGAGGAGAGGAGGATGGTCTTGTTTAGGCTTCAAAAAGACCACGTTGGGGTGGGATGTGAGATGCACAATGGGGGCGGGGAGCTTCATCAGGGCCTGAGGGGGAGGTTAGGCTTGGGCCAGGGCCATGGGTATAGAGGGGACTTAGTGTGGGGGTTGGTCATACACCCAGAAGGAAGAGCTCACAGTCACTGGGGCACAAGGACCTGGGAACCTGGGAGGGCTTCATCTTTCTGAACCTGAAGAGGAAACGTTAAAATTTTACATCACCTCCTGCTCCTTCTGCCTCTGTAACTCAGCTTGCTCCTTGCAAAGTCTGGATCATGTAGGTCACGCAATCTCAGAAAGTGGGGACTTAGAATACTTGGAGCTGGAGCTTATCTCCCTTGTCCTTGCCCTGGCCCCTGCAAACCTTCTTGATCATGCCTATTCATGATAATGAAGAGCCCGCCCCCCTGACACTCTCCTCACCCCAGGGGGAACTCCCCACTCTGCTGGAGCACCTGGCTGTTGGTGGCCACTGACAGCACTCTGGTCTCCTCAGGACCCAGCTTCAGGATACTCTGAGGTTCAGGTCAGGCAGATGGAATCTGGTCTTCTCAGAACCCACTGGGGCTTCAGTTTGGGGGCATTGTGGGGTTTAGTTCAGGTTGATGGAATCTGGTCTCCTCAGGACCTGCTGGGTGTTCAGCTTTGGGACATTGTGGGGTTCAGTTCAGGCTGACAGGAGATGGGTCACCACAAGACCCATGTGGTTTCAGCTTTGGGGCATTGTGGGGTTCAATTCAGGCTGATAGAATTTGATCTCCTCAGGACCTTATGGGGGTTCAGCTTTGTGACATTGTGGGGTTCAGTTCAGGCTGACAGGAGATGGGTCACCACAGGATCCATTGTATTTTGGCTTTGGGGCATTATGGGGTTTAGTTTTGGCTGATGGAATCTAGTTTCCTCAGGACCCATGATCTCCTCAGAACCCATTGGGGCTTCAGCTTTGGGACATTGTGGGGTTCAGTTGAGTCTGACGGGAGTCTGGTTTCCTCAAGATTCCTGCAACGATGTGCTGCTGAAAGAAAAAGTGAGGAAAATTGGGAAGAAGCTTCTGTGTGTGGCTGTTGCTGAAAGTCTGTCTTAAGAGGACCCAAGACTGTTAGGGCTTGATGTGGAAAGTTGTGGGATTTTAGTCAGTTTTTGTCTGTAGTATAAGATGGTGTCCTATATTGTTCCTTGGTGTGTGGTTTCCATTTTTCCCAGCACGGTATATTGAGGGGGTGGGGGGGACTGTCCTTTCCCGCGTATATATTTTTAGTTCCTTTCTTGTAAATTAATTACCATGCACCTGTAGGTTTACTTCTGAGCTCTCTTGACTATTTCTGTGCCAATTCCACACGTCTTCTGGTGACTTTAGGTACATACTCTAGATTGAAGTCAGGGATAGACATGCCACCAGCCTGTTCTGCTTTCTCAGGATCCCTTTGGCTCTTCTGGTTCCTTTGTGGCTCCACACAGATGTAAAGATTGCTTTTGTTTCTGTGAAAAATGTCATTGAAATGTTGGCAGTGATTGCATGAATGTGTACGTTGCTTTGTTTAGAATGGATATTTTAATGGTATTTTCACCCATAAGCATGGGATATCTTTTTACTTGTATCCATTTAGTTTCTTTGATCATTGTCTTGTAGTTTTTAGCTTTCAGGTCTTTCAAGTCCTTGGTTAGATTTCTAGTTATGTGGGGGAGGGGATGCAATTGTAAAAGGAATTATTTTCTTAATTTCTCTTTCTGATAGTTCATTATTAGTGTAGAGAATCACAAATGATCTTGCAGTTCTGCTGACTTTCTTTTTTCTTTTTTTTTGGCCCCACAGCTCGACATGTTGGATCTTAGTTCTCTGACCGAGGATCAAACCTGTACCCCCTGCAGTGGAAGTGCAGTCTTAACTACTGGACTGCCAGGCAAGTCTGTGAATTCGCTTTTTAGTTCTGACAGTTGCTTTGGTGTAGTGTTATGTGGAAAACTAGAATTAAGACATCTAATAGTTTCAGTTCCATCTGGTCATCCACAGCACCCAGGGCATGGTGTCTACTAATATACTCTTCCTATGGTGCCTTTTAATACCATGTGGACTAGTACAAGGCAATTAGCATCAAACTACTTTAGCTGAATTTAGTTAGGTTAACTCTTGGCCTCTATTGCAATGTTCGATGTCATCTCTGATTTTCTGGCATGTGACTTACATGGCTGTATTGAAAAGTAACTTACTTTCTAGTAAAATTTCAAACGTGTCTACTTTAAATAGTGGTACAAAGTTTTCTACATTCACACCAAATACCGCAATGTGTTTTACCCAAAACATGGTCACTTTCCCAGGGAACCAGCCCACAACCCCAAAATGGGGGATAATTATGGTTTCCACATTACAATCTTATCCATAGGACCAGTTCAACTTTCATCAGCTGCCCAAGCTTTGTGCAACTGTCTTTCTTCATTCTAATGCAGTTTTCTTTTTCTGGAGCCATCACTGGGGCTTTCCCTCATGTTAAAAACCTTCATGGATTTAAAGTGACAAGATGACTATGATCTGGGTGGCTTTTCAGTGTGGTTTCTTTCACTGAGAATGTTTTTAGTGCTTTTCCATGTTGTGCCATGTGTCATTTTTTTCACTGTGCTTACAAACATATAACAACACTTATTATTTGAGTCATTTTAAGTATGAACTTCTATAGCATTAACTGCACTCTCATTGTAAAAATTTCGCCACCATTCATCTCCAGAATCGTTCCCTTTTCCTGAAGTGACACTGTAACCATTAAATACTCATAACCCCCAATCCCTGGCCATCTTACTCTACTTGGAATTTGTCTTATATGGATATCTCATACTAGTGGAATCATAGAACATTTTTCCTTTTGTGTCAGGCTTGTTTCACTTCACCTAATGACTTGAAGTTTCATCTACATTATAGCATGTATGAGTTATCTTGTTTTTAAAGGTTGAATCAGATCCCACTGTGTATATACTACATCGTGCCTATCCAGTCATCTGTTGAACACTTGTGCTGCTGCCACCTTTTGGTTACTATGAATAATGCTGCTATGAATATGGGGTTTGAATATCTGTTTCAGTATTTGGTTTTAAATATCTTGAGTGTATAACCTGGACCGGAATTGATGGATTCTATGTTAACTCTGTGTTTAAGTTTTTGTAAAGCCCCCTACTATTTTCTGAAGCTGTGGCATTATTTTACTATATTCCTTTATATGGCAGAGTAATGCATCTCATGGATGGAACTGCCCTATTTGCTCTTCCATTCACTTGTTGGTGGACATTTTCATTGTTTTTAACTTGGATTATCAAGAACACTGCTGCTGTAAATATTGGTGTACAAGTATATATTTGAGCACCTCTTTTAAATTCTTTGGATGTATATCTAGGTGTGGAGTTACCAAAACACATGATATTTCAGTTCAGTCACTCACTCATGTCCGGCTCTTTGTGACCCCGTGGACTGCAGCCCACCAGGCTCCCCTATCCATCACCAACTCCCAGAGCTTGCTCAAACTCATGTCTATCGAGTTGGTGATGCCATCAACCATCTCATCCTCTGTTATCCCCTTCTGCTCCTGCCTTCAATCTTTCCCAGCATCAGGGTCTTTTCCAATGAGTCAGTTCTTCACATTAGGTGGCCAAAGTATTGCAGTTTCAGCTTCAGCATCAGTCCTTCCAATGAATAGTCAGGGTTGATTTCCCTTAGGATTGACATGTTGGATCTCCTTGCAGTCCAAGTGATGCTCAAGAGTCTTCTCCAACACCACAGTTCCAAAGCATCACTTCTTCGGTGCTCATTTTTCTTTGTAGTCCAGCTGTAACGTCTATACATGACTATTGGAACAACCATAGCTTTGAGTACATGGACCTTTGTTGGTAATGTCTCTGCTTTTTAATATGCTGTCTAGGTTGGTCATAACTTTTATTCCAAGGAGCAGGTGTCTTTTAATTTCATGGCTGCAGTCACCATCTTCAGTGATTTTTGAGCCCCCCCCCACAATAAATTCTGTCACCATTTCCATTGTTTTCCTATCTATTTGCCATGAAGTGATGGGGCCAGATGCCATGATCTTAGTTTTCTGAATACTGATTTTTAAGCCAACTTTTTCACTCTCCTCTTTCACTTTCATCAAGAGACTCTTTAGTTCTTCTTTGCTTTCTGCCATAAGAGTGGTGTCCGCTGTGTATCTGAAATTATTGATATTTCTCCTGGCAATTTTGATTCCAGCTTGTGCCTCATCCAGACCCGGGATTTCACATGATATAGTCTGCATATAAGTTAAATAAGCAGGGTGCTGTACTCCTTTCCTGATTTGGAACCAGTCCATTGTTCCATGTCTAGTTCTAATTGTTGCTTCTTCACCTGCATACAGATTTCTCAGGAGGCAGGTAAGGCAGTCTGGTATTCCCATACCTTTCAGAATTTTCCACAGTTTGTGGTGATCTGCAGAGTCAAAGGCTTTGGCATTGTTAACAAAGCAGAAGTAAATATTTTTCTGGATGTTTTTCTCTCTTGCTCTTTCAGTGATGCAACGGGTGTTGGCAATTTGATCTCTGGTCCCTCTGTCTTTTCTAAATCCAGCTTGAACATCTAGAAATTCATGGTTCACTTACTGTTGAAGCCTGGCTTGGAGAAATTTGATCATTACTTTGTTAACATGTGAGATGAGTGCAACTGTGTGGCAGTTGGAACATTCTTCGGCTTTGCCTTTCTTTGGGATTGGAATGAAAACTGACCTTTTCCAGTCCTGTGGCCACTACTGAGTGATATAATTACATTTTTATGTTTTCGAGAAAATGCTTGTTTTGGACACATTGATTGCACCATTTTATCTCTCCACAAGTAAAGTTTTGAGTTTCAATTTCGTACATTTTCGCCAACATTTGTTATTTGTCTTTATTGTTGATTTTCCTCACGTCCATCCTGAGTGCCTTATTAAGGAGGAAGTCATAATGCAGGACCCACATTTGAGGAGAGGAGAGTTAGCTTCATATACTTGATGGACAGCTGAGTCTGTATCAATTATTTAGAATCTTTCTGTGTGAGATTTTTATTCAACATTACTCATAAAACCTAATTTTTACTTTTTACCAGTTTGGACACCTGAAAATTATTTTAAACTTTTGGGAGCTTCCCTGGTGGCTCAGCCTGTAAAAGCATATGCTTGCAATGCAGGATACCTGGGTTCAATCCCTGGGTGGGGAAGATCCCCTGGAGAAGGAAATGGCAACCCACTCCAGTACTCTTGCCTGGAAAATTTCATGAATGGAGGCGCCTCATAGCTTACAGTCCATGGGGTTGCAAAGAGTCAGACACGACTGAGCAACTTCACTTTCACTTTCTTTTGGCTATAATCCAGCCAATTAGACTGCTTAGTTCATTCTAGCTTTGGCTATTGAGAGCTTTTTCCATACTCTCCTGCTTTTATTTTACATAATTCAGCTTTTATGGGGCTTTTAGGTCCTTCTTTCTCACATTTTAAGATTATGCTGCTTTACATATTTATTGCCTCAGTCCTAGTATCAGACACATATTTAAAGAGTCCTTGTCCCTTTTTGTTAGAGCATATTAATAAAAACTTGTATGTGGGAACTTAATAATCTCAGCAGACAATGCATGGAAATACACATGCATGTATCCAGACTATGCATACAGACGGTTATGAAGATTTTCACATGGAGTTATATGTTTCTGCATTAGGCTAAAGATAGTTTATAATGATGTCTCCAACCTGATCTCTTATGACACAGGTATTATACCCTTCTCCTTTTGTCTGCCTGTAACTTCCCACTCCAATGGTAAGAAACCTGGCTTCCACTACTCATCACTTATCAAATTCAGGGCTTGCTCCTTCAATAACTGATATGGTAGTTTCAGTCCTGTTAGCTACAAACCCCCGTGGAAAGAACTTACAGAGCCCATTGTTTATGTATGGTACATTTGCCTTTGGCCTGCAGATTCCATTCATTTACACAGTGAACTTAGGTCAGATAATTTTGTCCTAAGAGTGAGAGTGGCCTTTTAAAATTTTTCTTCTTCCTTTTAAATCTTTTGGCTGTGCCGCGTCATGTGGGGTTTTAGGTCCCTGACCAGGAATTGAACCCATATTTCCTGCACTGGCAACGTGGAGTCTTAACCACTGGGCCCCTAGGGAAGTCTGAAGCTTTTCATTTATTTCTCAATCTGTTATATTCTTTGTTAAATTCTGCATTCCAGTCTTTAGCACTCCATACCATAAATAAATAAATGTGAATAGGTAATAAATTACTTGTGTTCTGAAAACAGAAATCTATGTGCTTAGACAAATGCATAGTGGCAGGTATTCCTCACTAAACTACCATGTGAAATATTTCAACCATATATTCCATAAACTCTTTATCATGTCTGTTTTACCTTTGCTAGAATGTCTTATACGATCATACAGTGTGTAGCACTTGAGGCTGGATTCCCTCACTCAGTAATGTAAGTGTTAGATTCATGCTTTCCTTTATTTTTATTTTAAATTGGTCTGTGGTTCATTCCTCTATATCTCTGAATGCTATTTTATTGCATTAGATGAGAGGAAAGATAATTTTCCCCCTAGCCTCAATGTTCTTCACTGAGATGTTCATAATGAAAGGAAGATGGATTGGAGAAAAACAATCAGAAGTTTAATATATGACATGCATACCTCCTATATAGTTGAAAGATACCTGGGAAAACTGTCACTTTCTGAAATGGTCCAAGACTTTACCTTAAATGCTATCATCAGCTGAGAATGAAAGAAGGAGGTTAAGGAATGGAAGAAGCTATTTAAGGGAGATTATTAGGTGAAGCACAGTAAACAAAGACATGGTGGTATGCAGATTAACTTCCAGGTCCATTCCATAGACCTTCTTGATATTTAGTCAAGTCATTTAGTGATATCAAGTCAGTCTTGATACTTAGTCCATTCTTGATATTTAGCCATCCTCTATTTCCTGGTCCAGACAGGGACACGTCCTTAAAGACGGAGATATCCTTAACAAATGTAAATCTACTTCATAAAATGGAATTTCGACTTGGTTTTCAAAGATCCTCCTGGGGCGGCTGTTTGTTTTTTTTTCTTTTGTTTTGTTTTGTTTTTTTTAATTAATCAGTCCAAAATAACCCTTTTGTCAAATGTACATATTTTGGGTGTGCTTTTTGTGCTCCCCTTGAAATGTGCATTCAGGGGAGGAGTGTCACCCTGGAGACTGTTGATATGTGACCCCATGGACAGGGACTGGGTTGGTCACCCTGAAGAATGTGGATATGTGACCCCAGGGGAATGGTCAGAAGGAATTCACCCTGGAGACTGTGGAATTGTGAGCCCAGTTGCAAGGCTTGGGAAGGGGTCACCGTGGAGACTGTGGATGTGTGACTCCAGATACAGTGTCTGGGAGGGATCACCCAGGGGACTGTAGATATGTGATCCTAGATATAGGGTTTGGGAGAATGTCACCCTGCAGACTGTGGACATGTGACCCCAGGTGCATGGTCCAGTGTGTTGTGATCACCCTGGAGATTGTGGAAGCGTGACCACAGGTACTGGGTCTGGGAAGTGGCGTCATCCTGGAGATGTGCACATGTGATTACAGACACAGGATATTTCAGGTGGAGTCACCTTGGAAACTGGAGGAGTGACCCCAGGTGCAGGGTCTGGGGTGAGGTTCAGTGACGTCAGTACTCTTGTCTTGTTGGGAGAGACACATCAGGATTCTCCTCGAGATGTTGCAATGCAATACGGACACCTCTCAAGGTGAGGGGGGAGACCAAGTTTGCCTTTGCAGTTGCCAGAGCAATACTGTGACTCCTGTCAGTTTTCAAGAGGAGACAGGTTTCATCTCCTTTTGAAGCATTGAACTCCACGTGCCTCTCGTGTTGTCAAAGGGATGTGAGGCCTCCTGTCAAAATGAGGCGGGGAACTAGGGCATTCTCTAGGGTCTCCACAGGGGATTCAGACGTGCCTTCCTCTTATGAGATGAAAGACGAACCTGCATTCAAGTCACTGCAGGGAAATCCGGCCTTATTTCAAACCAGGGCATCTTGGTGTCCATTCCACGTGAGGCAGCAAACTCAGGGTCCCTCTCACATATCTATAGCTGAGAGAAGCCTCCTCTTTAGGTGTTGTTTAAACCTGGCATTCCTCTTGAGTCAAAGCCAGGAAATCAGGTCTCATCTCGAGATGATTTGAGGTACACGGAGCTGTTTTCTAGTTGCTGTGCTGAACAGGGTGTTCCTCTATACTTAGGACAGTGTTTTCGGGGAATCTCTGGAGTTGCCTAAAGGAAGTCAAGCCACATGTCGTGTTTGATGGGGAACGCCAGATGGCTCTGGAGCCAATGAAGGGGAATCTGGCCTCATCTTGAGTTGATTTGGAGTACACGGAGTGCTTTCATGTTGCTGCGGGGACCTCAGGGTCCCTCTAGACTTGTATCAGTGTTCTTGGGGACTCTCTAGAGTTCCATCAAGGACGTCAAGGCTCCTTTCATGTTTGATGGGGAACACGGACTTGCTCTGCACTCAATGCAGGGGAATCTGATCTCATCTCTCATCGAGTGGGAAGTCTCATGGTTTTTCTCGAGTTGCGGAGGGAACCTGGGGTATATTCTCGAGTGACGACAGGGATGGACTCTTAAAACTCCTGTTTGTTCAATGATGTCAGGACGCCTGTCTAGTTGTGAGGGTCACCTCGGGATTCTCCTCGAAACTTGGTTGGACAATAGGGATGCCTCTCGAGATGAGTAGGGAAACCCACTGTCACTTTCAAGTTGTTACAGGAATACTGGTATTCCTTCAATCTTCAAGAGGAGTCAGTCATCGTCTACTTTTGAAGCATTGAACTCCGTGTTCCTCTCGAGTTGTCAAAGGGATGTGAGAACTCCTGTGGAAATGAGGTGGGGAACTAGGGCTTTCTCTAGGGTCTCCACAGGGGATTCAGACATCCCTTCATCTTTTGAGATGAAAGACAAGCCTGCATTCATGTCACTGCAGGGAAATCCGGCCTTATGTTGAGTCACGGCATCTCGGTGTCCATTCCACTTGAGGCAGCAAACTCAGGGTCCCTCTCACGTACCTATAGCTGAGAGAAGCTTCCCCGTGAGGGGGTTCTGGAAAGTTGGCATTCCTCTTGATTCGAAGCCAGGGAATCAACTCTCATCTCGAGATGATTTGAGGTACACGGAGCTGTTTTCTAATTGCTGTGCTGAACGTGGTGTTCCTCTATACTTAGGACAGTGTTTTCAGGGAATCTCTGGAGTTGCCTAAAGGAAGTCAAGCCACTTGTCGTGTTTGATGGGGAACGCCGGATGGCTCTGGAGCCAATGTAGTGTAATCTGGCCTCATCTCACGTTGATTTGCAGTACACTGAGCACTTTCGTGTTGCTGCGATGACCTCAGGGTCACTCTAGACTTGTATCAGTGTTCTTGGGGACTCTCTGGAGTTCCATCAAGGAAGTCAAGGCTCCTTTCATGTTTGATGGTGCACATGGAATTGCTCTGCACGCAATGCAGGGGAATTTGATCTCATCTCTCTTCGAGTGGAAAGTCTCATGGACTTTCTCGCGTTGCGGAAGGAACCTGGGTTATATTCTCGAGTGACGAAGGGGATGGCCCCTCATAACGCGTGTTTGTTCAGTGACATCAGGCCTCCAGTCTCGTTGCGAGGGACAACTCAAGATTCACTTCGAGACTTGGCAAGTCAATAAGGAGGACACCTCTCGAGGTGAGGCGGGAGACCCAGTGTCCTTTCAAGTTGCCACAGGGATACTGGGATTCCTGTCAATTTTCAAGAGGACTCAGTCATCGTCTACTTTTGAAGCATTGAATTCCACTTTCCATTCGTGTTGTCAAAGGGATGTGAGGCCACATGTCAAGATGAGGTGGGGAAATAGGGCTTTCTATAGGGTCTTCAAGGGGATTCAGGAATCCCTTCATCTGATGAGATGAAAGACGAGCCTGCACTCAAGTCACTGCAGGGAATTCCGGCCTTATTTCGAGTCAGGGCATCTCGGTGTCCATTTCACTTGAGGCAGCAAACTGAGGGTCCCTCTCACATACCTAGAGCTGAGAAAAGCCTCTGCTTGAGCTGCTGTGGAAAGTGGGCATTCCTCTTGATTCGAAGCCAGGAAATCAGCTCTCATCTCAAAATGATTTGGGGTACACGGAGCTTTTCTCGAGTTGCTGTGCTGAACTTGGTGTTCTTCTATACTTGGGACGGTGTTCTCAGGGAATTTCTGGAGTTGCCTAAAAGAAGTCAAGCCACTTGTCCTGCTTGATGAGGAATGCTGGATTGCTCTAGAGCCAATGCAGGGAAATCAGGCCTCACCTCAAGTTGATTTGAGGTAAACGGGGATATTTCGTGTTGCTGCGTTGACCTCAGGGTCCCACTAGACATGTGACAGAGTTATTGGGGACTATGTGGAGTTTCATCTAGGAAGTCAAGGCTCCTTTCGTGTTTGATGGGGAACACCGACTTGCTTTGCATGCAATGCAGGGGAATCAGACCTCGTCTCACGGCGAGGGGGAATTCTCATGGTTTTCTCGAGTTGTGGCGGGAAACTGGGTTATATTCTCGAGTTACAGCTGGGATGGCCCTTCAAAACTTGTGTTGGTTCAGTGATATCAGGACTCCTGTCTAGTTGTGAGGGACACATCGAGATTCTCCTCGAAGCTTGGCAGGGCAATAGGGACACCTCTCAATGTGAGAGGGGCAACCCAAGGTCCTTTCCAGTTGCCACAGGAATTTTGGGATTCCTATCAATTTTCAAGAGGAGGGAGCGATACTCCCCTTTTGAAGCATTTAAATCCACGTGCCTCTCGAGTTTCAAAAGGATGTGAGGCCTCCTGTTGAGATGAGCCGGGGAACTAGGGCTGTCTCTAGGGTCTCCACAGGGGATTCAGACATCCCTTCATCTTGTTTGATGAAAGACGAGCCTGCATTCAAGTCACTCCAGGGAATTCCGGCCTTATTATGAGTCAGGGCATCTCGGTGTTCATTCCACTTGAGGCAGCAAACTCAGGGTCCCTCTCACATACATATACCTGACAGAAGCCTCCTCGTCAGGTGCTTGTGTAAAGTTGACATCCCTCTTGAGTCAAAGCCAGGGAATCAGCTCTCATCTCGAGATGATTTGGGGTACACAGAGCTTTTCTCGAGTTTCTGTGCTGAACTTGGTGTTCCTCTAGTCTTGAGATGGTAGTCTTGGGTAATCTCTGGAGTAGCCTAACGGAAATCAAGCCACTTTGTGTGTCTGATGGGGAACGAGTGATGTCTCTGGAGACAATGCAGGGGAATTGGGTCTCATCTCGAGTTGATTTGAAGTACACGGTGCACTTTCATGTTGCTGCAGGGGACCTCAGGGTCTCTCTAGACTTGTGACAGTGTTCCTGGGGACTCTCTGGAGTTCCATCAAGGAAGTCAAGGCTCCTTTCGTGTTTGATGGGGAACACGGACTTGCTCTGAATGCAGTCCAGGGGAATCGGGCCTCATCTTGAGTTGATTTGGAGTACACGGAGCCCTTTCATGTTGCTGCGGGGACCTCAGGGTCCCTGTAGACTTCTGACAGTGTTCTTGGGGTCTCTCTGGAGGTCCTTCAAAGAAGTCAAGTCTCCTTTCCTTTTGATTGGGAACACGGACTTAACCTGCATACATTGCATGGGAACTGGGCCTCATCTCGCGGTCAGGAGAAAGTCTCATTGTTTTTCTGGAGTTGTGGAGGGAACCTGGTTATGTTCTAGAGTTACGGCGGGGATGGCCCTTCAAAACTCATGTTTGTTCAGCGATGTGTGAACTCCTGTCTAGTTGCGAGGGACACCTTGAGATTCTCCTCAAGGCTTGGCAGGACAATAGTGACGCCTCTCGAGGTGACGGGGGAGACCCAGTGTCCTTTCAAGTTGCAACAGACATACTGGGATTCCTGTCAATTTTCAAGAGGACTCAGTCATCGTCTCCTTATGAAGCATTGAATTCCGCATTCGACTCGTGTTGTCAAAGGGATGTAAGGTCACCTGTCGAGATGAGGTGGGGAAATAGGGCTTTGTCTAGGGTCTCCACAGGGGATTCAGACATCACTTCATCTTTTGAGATGAAAGACAAGCCTGCATTCAAGTCACTGCAGGGAAATCCAGCCTTATGTCGAGTCAGGGAATCTCGGTGTCCATTCCACTTGTGGCAGCAAATTCAGGGTCCCTCTCACATACCTATAGTTGAGAAAAGCATCCGCTTGAGCTGCTTGTGGAAAGTTGGCATTCCTCTTGAGTCGAAGCCAGGGAATCAGCTCTCATCTCGAAATGTTTTGGGGTACACGGAGCTTTTCTCGAGTTGCTGTGCTGAACTTGGTGTTCCTCTAGACTGGTGGCGGTATTCTCATAGAGTCTCTGGAGTTGCCTAAAAGAAGTCAAGCGACTTGTGCTCTTTGATGAGGAATGCAGGATTGTTCTGGAGCCAATGCAGGGAAATCAGGCTTCATCTCGAGTTGATTTGTGGTACACGGGGCTCTGTCGTGTTGCTGCATTGATCTCAGGGTCCCTCTAGACTTCTGACAGAGTTCTTGGGGACTATGGAGAGTTTCATCTAGGAAGTCAAGGCTCCTTTCGTGTTTGATGGGGAACACGGACTTGCTCTGCATGCAATGCAGGGGAATCGGGCCTCATCTCACGGTGAGGGGAAAGTCTCATTGTTTTTCTGGAGCTGTGGTGTGGAACCTGGGTTATATTCTCCAGTTACGGCAGAGTTGGCCCTTCAAAACTCGTGTTTGTTCAGCGACGTCAGGACTCCTGTCTAGTTCCGAGGGACACCTTAGGATTCTTCTCGAGGCTTGGCAGGACAATTGGGATGCCTCTCGAAGTGAGGCGGGACACCAGGTTTCCCTTTGCAGTTGCCAGAGCCATACTGTGACTCCTGTCAGTTTTCAAGAGGAGTCAGGCTTCGTCTCCTTTTGAAGCATTGAACTCCGCTTGCCTCTCATGTTGTCAAAGGGATGTGAGGCCTCCTGTCGAGATGAGGCTGGGAACTAGCGTATTCTCTAGGGTCTCCACAGGGGATTCAAACATCCCTTCATCTGTGAGATGAAAGACAATCCTGCATTCAAATCACTGCAGGGACATCCGGCCTTATTTCAAGTCAGGGCATCTCGGTGTCCATTCCACTTGAGGCAGCAAACTCAGGGTCCCACTCACGTACCTATAGCTGAGAGAAGCCTCCTCTTTAGGTGTTGTTTAAAGCTGGCATTCCTCTTGAGTCAAAGCCAGGGAATCAAGTCTCATCTCGAGATGATTTGAGGTACACGGAGCTGTTTTCTAGTTGCTGTGCTGAACGTGGTGTTCCTCTATACTCAGGACGTTGTTCTCCGGGAATCTCTGGAGTTGCTTAAAGGAAGTCAAGTCACTTGTCATGTTTGATGGGGAATGCCGGATGGCTCTGGAGCCAATGAAGGGGAATCTGGACTCATCTCGAGTTGATTTGGGGTACACCGAACTATTTCATGTTGCTGCGGTGACCTCAGGGTTCCTCTAGACATTTATCAGTGTTCTTGGGGACTCTCTGGAGTTCCATCAAGGAAGTCAAGGCTCCTTTCATGTTTGATGGGGAACACGGAATTGCTCTTCACTCAGTGCAGGGGAATCTGATCTCATCTCTCATCGAGCGGGAAGTCTCATGGATTTTCTCGAGTTGTGGAGGGAACCTGGGTTATATTCTCAAGTGACGATGGGGATGGCCCGTCAAAACTCGTGTTTTTTCAGCTACGTCAGGACTCCTGTCTAGTTGCGATGGACAACTCGGGATTGTCCTCGAGTCTTGGCAGGGCAATAGGGATGCCTCTCGAGGTGAGGCGGGAGACCCAGTGTCCTTTCAAGTTGCCACACGGATACTGGGACTTCTGTCAATTTTCAAGAGGACTCAATCATTGTCTACTTTTGAAGCACTGAACTCCGTGTTCTACTCGTGTTGTCAAAGGGATGTGAGGCCTCCTGTCGAGATGAGGCGGGGAACTAGGGCTTTCTCTAGGGTCTTCATAGGGGATTCAGATATCCCTTCATCTTTTGAGATGAAGGATGAGCCGGCATTCAAGTCACTGCAGGGAATTCCGGCCTTATTTCGAGTCAGGGCATCTCGGTGTCCATTCCACTTGAAGCAGCAAACTCAGGGTGCCTCTCACATACCAAGAGCTGAGAAAAGCCTCCACTTGAGCTGCTTGTGGAAAGTTGGCATTCCTCTTGTTTCAAAGCCAGGGAATCTGCTCTCATCTCGAAATGATTTAGGCTACACGGAGCTTTTCTCGAGTTGCTGTGCTGAACTTGGTGTTGCTCTAGACTTGGGATGGTGTTCTCGGGGAATCTTGGAGTTGCCCAAAAGAAGTCAAGCCACTTGTGCTCTTTGATGAGGAATGCAGGATTGCTCTGGAGCCAGTGCAGGGGAATCGGGCCTCATCTCGAGTTGATTTGTGCTACACGGTGCTCTTTCCTATTGTTGCACTGACCTCAGGGTCCCTCTAGACTTCTGACACAGTTCTTGGGGACTATGTGGAGTTTCATCTAGGAAGTCAAGGCTCCTTTCGTTTTTGATGGGGAACATGGACTTGCTCTGCATGCAATGCAGGGGAATCGGGCCTCATCTCATGGCAAGGGGGAATTCTCACGGTTTTCTTGAGCTGTGGCGGGAACCTGAGTTATGTTCTCAAGTTATGGTTGGGATGGCCCTTCAAGCTCGTGTTGATTCAGTGACATTAGGACTCCTGTCTAGCTGCAAGGGACAACTCGGGATTCTATTCGAGGCTTGGTAGGGCAATAAGGATGCCTCTCGAGGTGAGGGGGGAGACCCAGGGTCCATTCCAGTTGCCACAGTAATTTGGGGATTCCTATCAATTTTCAAGAGGAGGCAGCCATGCTCTCCTTTTGAAGCATTTAAATCCATTTGCCTCTGGAGGTTTCTAAAGACTGTGAGTCCTCCTGTCGAGATGAGCCGGGGAACTAGGGTTTTCTCTAGGGTCTCCACAGGGGATTCAGACATCACTTCATCATGTGTGATGAAAGACGAGCCTGCATTAAAGTCACTGCAGGGAAATCCAACCTTATTTCGAGTCATGGCATCTGGGTAACCATTCCACTTGATGCAGCAAACTCAGGGTCCCTCTCACATACCTAGAGCTGAAAGAAGCCTCCTCTTGAGGGGCTTGTGGAAAGTTGGCATTCCTCTTGAGTCGAAGCCAGGGAATCAGCTCTCATCTCGAGATGATTTGGGGTACACGGAACTTTTCTCGAGTTGCTGTGCTGAACTTGGTATTCCTCTTGTCTTGAGACGGTATTCTCAGGTAATCTCTGGAGTTGCCTAAAGGAAGTCAAGCCACTTGTTGTGTTTGATGGGGAATGAGTGATGGCTCTGGAGCTAATGCAGGGGAATCGGGCCTCATCTCGAGTTGATTTGAAGCACACAGTGCACTTTCATGTTGCTGTGGGGTTCTCAGGGTCCCTCTAGACTTTTCAAAGTGTTCCTGGGGACTCTCTGGATTTCCATCAAGGAAGTCAAGGCTCCTTTCGTGTTTTATGGGGAACACAGACTTGCTTTGCATGCAGTGCATGGGAAGCGGGCCTCATCTCGAGTTGATTTCAAGTACACAGTGCATTTTCATGTTGCTGTGGGGACCTCAGGGACCCTCGAAACTTGTGACAGTGTTCCTGGGGACTCTCTGGATTTCCATCAGGGAAGTCAAAGCTCCTTTCGTGTTTGATGGGGAACACAGACTTGCTCTGAACGCAGTGCAGGGGAATCGGGCCTCATCTCGAGTTGTTTTGGAGTACACAGAGCCTTTACATGTTGCTCTGTGTTCCTCTCGAGTTGTCAAAGGGATGTGAGGCCTCCTTTTAAGATGAGGCTGGGAACTAGGGTATTCTCTAGGGTCTCCACAGGGGATTCAGACATCCCTTCATCTTGTGAGATGAGAGATGAGCCTGCATTCAAGCCACTGCAGGGACACCTGGCCTTATTTTGAGTCAGGGCTTCTCAGTGTCCATGCCACTTGAGGCAGCAAACTCAGGGTCCCTCTCACATACCTATAGCTGAGAGAAGCCTCCTCTTTAGGTGTTGTTTAAAGCTGGCATTCCTCTTGAGTCAAAGCCAGGGAATCAGCGCTCATCTCGAGATGATTTGAGGTACACAGAGATGTTTTCTAGTTGCTGTGCTGAACGTGGTGTTCCTCTATACTTAGGACGGTGTTCTCGGGTAAACTCTGGAGTTGCCTAAAGGAAGACAAGCCACTTGTCGTGTTTGATGGGGAATGCTGGATGGCTCTGGAGACCATGCAGGGGAATCAGGCCTCACCTCGTGTTGATTTGAAGTACACGGAGCGCTTTCGTGTTGCTGTGGGGAACTCCGTGTCCCTCTATACCAGTGACAGTGTTCCTGGGGACTCTTTGGAGTTCCATCAAGGAAGTCAAGGCTCCTTTCGTGTTCATGGGGAACAGGGAATTGCTCTGCCTGCAGTGCAGGGGATTCAGGCCTCATCTCACGGCCAGGTGAAAGCCTCATTGTTTTTCTCGAGTTGCGGCAAGAACCTGGGTTATGTTTTCTAGTTACGACGAGGATGGACCTTCAAAACTTGTGTTGGATCAGCAACGTCAAGATTCCTCTCTAGTTGCGAGGGACACCTCGGAATTCTCCTCGAGGCTTGCATGGGCAATAGGGATGCCTCTCGAAGGAGGCGAGAGACCCAGGGTTCCTGTCCAGTTGCCACAGGGATATCGTGATTCCTATCAATTTTGAAAAGGAGTCAGGCTTCGTCTCCTTTTGAAGCATTGAACTTCGAATGCCTCTCGAGTTTTCAAAGGGAAGTCAGGCCTCATGTCGAGATAAGGCAGGGAACTAGTGCTTTCTCTAGGGTCTCCACAAGGGATTCAGACATCCCTTCTTTATGTGAGATGAAAGATGAGCCTGCATTCAAGTCAATGCAGGGAAATCCGGCCTTATTTTGAATCAGGGTATCTCGATGTCCATTCCACTTGAAGCAGCAAAATCAGGTTCCCTTTCACATACATATAGCTGAGAGAAGCCTCCTCTTGAGTTGCTTGTGGAACGTTGGCATTCCTCTTGAGTCCAATCCAGGGAATCAGCTCTCATCTTGAGATGATTTGTGGTACACGGAGCTTTTGTCGAGTTGCTGTGCTGAACTTGGTGTTCCTCTAGATATGGGACGGTGCTCTCGGTTAATCTCTGGGGTTGCTAAAAGAAGTCAAGCTACTTGATCTGTTTGATGGGGAATGCACGATGGCTCTGGAGCCAATGGAGGGGAATCCGGCCTCATGTCAAGTTGATTTGTAGTACACGAAGCTCTTATGTGTTGCTGTGGTGGCCTCAGCACCTCTAGACTTGTGAGGTGCTGAAGTCCCCAGTCTTCTTGGGGACTATGTGGAATTTCATCTAGGAAGTCAAGGCTCCTTTAGTGTTTGATGGGGAACTCAGATGTGGTCTGCATGTAATGCAGGGGAATCACACCTCATCTCGAGTCGATTTGGGGTACACGATGCTCTTTTGTGTTGCTGCGGGGACCTCAGGGTCCCGCTAGACTTGTGATAGTGTTCTTGGGGACTTTCTGGAGGTCCATCAAGGAAGTCAAGGCTCCTTTTGTGTTTAATGAGGAACACAGACTTGCTCTGCACGCAGCATTGCAATCGGGCTTCATCTCGCAGCGATGGGGAAGTCTCATGGTTTTTCTTGAGTTTCAGCGGGAATCTGGGGTATGTTCTCATATTACGGCGGGGATGGCCCTTCAAAACTCATGTTGGTTCAGCGACTTCAGGACTCATGTCTAATTGCCAGGGATACCTCGGGATTCTCCTTGAGGCTTGGCAGGGCAATAGGGACGCCTCTCGAGGTGAGACAGGAGACCCAGACTTCCTTCGCAGTTGCCAGAGGGATATTGGGATCCCTATCAATTTTCAAGGTGAGTCAGGCGTCGTCTCCTTTTGACGCCTTGAACTCTGCACTCCTCTCGAGTTGTCAAAGGGATGTGTGGCCTCCTGTCGAGATGAGTCGGGGAACAAGGGCTTTCTTTAGGGTCTCCATGGGGGATTCAGATATCCCTTCATCTTGTGAGATGAAAGACGAGCCTGCATTCACGTCACTGCAGGGAAATCCGGCCTTTTTTCGAGTCTGGGAATCTCATTGTTCATTCCACTTGAGGCAGCAAGCTCAGGGTCCCACTATGATACTTATAGCTGAGAGAAGCCTCCTCTTGAGGTGCTTGTGGAAAGTTGGAATTCCCTTTGAGTCGAGTTCAGCGAATCAGCTCTCATCTCGAGATGATTTGGTGTACATGGAGCTTTTCTCGAGTTGCTCTGCAGAACTTGGTGTTCCTCTGGACTTGGAATGATGTTCTCGTGGAATCTCTGGAGTTGCGTAAAGGAGGTCAAGCCACATGTTGTATTTGATGGGGAACGTGTGATGGCTCTGGACCCAATTCAGGTGAATTGGGCCTCATCTCGAGTTGATTTGGGGTACACGAGCTCTTTCATGTTGCTGCGGAGTCCGCAGGGTCCCTCTAGCTTTGTAACAGTGTTCTTGGGGACTCTCTGGAGTTCCATCAAGGAAGTCAAAACTCTTTTCAAGTATGATGGGGAACACACACATGCTCTGCATGCAATGCAGGGGAATCAGACCTCATCTCACGGCGAGGGGGATGTCTCATGGTTTTTCTCGAGTTGCGGTGGGAACCTGGGGTATGTTCTTGAGTTGCGGTGGGGATGGACCTTCAAAACTTGTGTTGGGTCAGCGACGTCAGGACACCTGTCTAGTTGCGAGGGACACCTCGGGATTCTCCTCGGGGCTTGGGAGGGCAATAGGGAAGTCTCTCGAGGTAAAGTGGAGACCCAGGGTCCCTTTCCAGTTGCCACAGAGATATTGAGATTCCTATCAATTTTCAAGAGGAGGCAGGCATCATCTACTTTTGAGGCATTGAACTCCACGTGCCTCTCAAAGTTTCAAAGGGATGTGAGGCCTCCTGTCGAGATGAGGCAGGGAACTTGGGCTTTCTCTAGGGTATCCACAGGGGACTTAGACATCCCTTCTTCTTGTGAGATGATAGACGAGACTGCATTCAAGTCACTGCAGGGAAATCCGGCCTTATTTCGAGTAAGGGCATTTCGGTGTCCATTCCACACGAGGCAGCAAACTCAGGATCCCTCTCACATACCTATAGCTCAGAGTAGCCTCCTCTTGAGGTGCTTGTGGAAAGTTTCCATTCCTCCTGTGTCATAACTCTCATCTCGAAATGTTTTGGGGTACACGGAGCTTTTGTCGAGTTGCTGTGCTGAACTTGGTGTTCCTCTAGATATGGGACGGTGCTCTCGGTGAATCTCTGGGGTTGCCTAAAGGAAGTCAGGCTATTTGCCCTGTTTAATGGGGAATGAGGGATGTCTCTGGAGTCAATGCAGGGGAATCGGGTCTCATCTAGGGTTGATTTGAGTTAAACGAGTTCTTTCGTGCTGCTGCTGTCACTTCAGGGTCCCTGCAGAACTGTGACAGTGTTCTTGGGGACTATGTGGAGTTTCATCTAGGAAGTCAAGGCTCTTTTCGTGTTTGATGGGGAACATGGACTTGCTCTGCATGCAGTGCAGGGGAATCAGGCCTCATCTCGAGTTGATTTGGAGTACATGGAGCGGTTTCATGTTGTTTCGGGGACCTCAGGGTCCCTCTAGACTTGTGAAAGTGTTCCTGGGGACTCTCTGGAGTGCCATCAAGGAAGTCAAGGCTCCTTTCCTGTTTGATGGGGAACACGGACTTGCTCTGCATGCAGTGCAGGGGAATCGGGCCTCATCTCGTGGCGAGGGGAAAGTGTCATTGTTTTTCTCGAGTTGCGGTGGGAACCTGGATTATGTTCTCGTGTTATGACGAGGATGGCCCTTCAAAACTCGGGTTGGATCAGTGATGTCAGGACTCCTGTCTAGTTGCGAGGGACACCTCGGGATTCTCCTCGGGGCTTGGGAGGGCAATAGGGACGCCTCTCAAGGTGAGAGGGGAAACCCAGGTTCCATTTGCAGTGGCCACAGGAATTTTGGGATTCCTATCATTTTTCAAGAAGAGTCAGCCATCATCTCCTTTTGAAGCATTTAACTCCGTGTGCCTCTCGAGTTTTCACAGGGATGTGAAGTCTCATGTTGGGATGAGGCCAGGAACTAGGGCTTTCTCTAGGGTCACCACAGGGGATTCAGATATCCCTTCATCTCGTGAGATGAAAGACGAGCCTGCATTCAAGTCACTGCAGGGAAATCCAGCCTTATTTCGAGTCAGGACATCTCGGTGTCCATTTCACTTGAGGCCACAAACTCAGGGCCCATCTCACATACATATAACTGAGAGAAGCCTCCTCTTGAGGTACTTGTGGACAGTTGGCATTCCTCTTGAGTTGAATCCAGGGAAGCAGCTCTCAACTCGAGATGATTTGGGGGTACAGGGAGCTTTTCTCGAGTTGCAGTGCTGAACTTTGTGTTCCTTTAGATATTGGACGGTACTCTTGGTCAATCTCTGGAGTTGCCTAAAGGAAGTCAAGCCACTTGTCATGTTTGATGGGGAATGCGAGATGGCTCTGGAGCCAATGCAGGGCAATCGCGCCTCATCTCGAGTTGATTTCATTTACACGAATTCTTTTGTTTTGCTGCGGTGACCTCAGGGTCCCTCTCGACCTCTGGCAGTGTTCTTGGGGACTATGTGGAGTTTCATCTAGGAAGTGAAGCCTCCTTTCATGTTTGATGGGGAACACGGATTTGCTCTGCACTCAGTGCAGGGGAATCGGGCCTCACCTCGCGGCCAGGGGGAAGTCTCATGGTTTATGTTGAGTTGCGGCTGGGACCTAGGGTATGTTCTTGGGTTACGGCGACGATGGCCCTTCAAAACCCGTGTTGGTTGAGCGGCGACAGGACTCCTGTCTAGTTTTGAAGGACACCTCGGGATTCTCCTCGAGGCTTGGCAGGGCAATAGGGATGCCTCTCGAGGTGAGGTGTTGACCCAGCTTCCCTTTGCAGTTGCCACAGGGATATTGCTATTCCTATCAATTTTCAAGAGGTGTTAGGCATCGTCTCCTTTTGAAGCATTGAACTCCGTGTTCCTCTCGAGTTGTCAAAGGGATGTAAGGCCTCCTGTCGAGATGAGGTGGGGAACTAGGGCTTTCTTTAGGGTCTCCACAGGGGATTCAGACATCTCTTCATCTTGTAAGATGAAAGACGAGCCTGCATTCAAGTCACTGCAGGGAAATCCAGCCTTATTTCGAGTCAGGGAATCTCGGTGTCCATTCCACTTGAGGCAGCAAACTCAGGGTCCCTCTCACATACCTAGAGCTGAGAAAAGCCTCCGCTTGAGCTGCTTGTGGAAAGTTGGCATTCCTCTTGAGTCGAAGCCAGGGAATCAGCTCTCATCTCGAATGTTTTGGGGTACACGGAGCTTTTCTCGAGTTGCTGTGCTGAACTTGGTGTTCCTCTAGACTTGGGACGGTGCTCTCGGGGAATCTCTGGAGTTGCCTAAGGGAAGTCAAGCCACTTGTCTACTTTGATGAGGAAAGCGGGATTGCTCTGGAGCCAGTGCAGGGGAATCGGGTCTCATCTCGAGTTGATCTGGGTACTCGGAGCACTTTCGTGTTGCTGCGGGGACCTCAGTGTCCCTCTACACTTGCGACAGTGTTCTTGGGGACTCTCTGGAGTTCCATCACGGAAGTCAAGGTTCATATCCTGTTTTATGGGGAACACGGAATTGCTTTACATGCGATGCAGTGGAATTGGGCCTCATCTCACGGCGAGGGTGAATTCTCCTGGGTTTTCTTGAGTTGTGGTGGGGACATGGGGTATCTTCTCGAGTTACGGCGGGAATGACCCTTCAAAACTCATGTTGTTCAGTGACATCAGGACTCCTGCCTAGATGTTAGGGACACCTCGGTATTCTCATCGAGGCTTGATAGGGCAATAGGGACCCCTCTCAAGGTGAGGTGAGAGACCCAGGGTTCCTGTCCAGTTGCCACAGGGATATTGGGATTCCTATCAATTTTCAAGAGGAGTCAGGAATCGTCTCCTTTTGAGGCATTGACCTCCACGTGACTCTCGAGTTTTGAAAGGAGTGTGAGGCCTCCTGTTGAGATGATACGTGGAACTAGGGCTTTCTCTAGGGTCTCCACAGGGGATTCAGACATCCCTTCATCTCGTGAGATGAAAGACGAGCTTGCATTCAGGTCACTGCAGGGAAATCCGGCCTTATCTCGAGTCACGGCATCTCGGTGTCCATTCCACTTGAGGCAGCAAACTCAGGGTCCCTCTCACATACCTATAGCTGAGAGAAGCCTCCACTTGAGGTGATTGTGGAAAGTTGGCATTCCTCTTGAGTCAAAGCCAGAGAATCAGCTCTCATCTCGAGATGATTTGCTGTACACGGAGCTTCTCTCTAGTTGCTGTGCTGAACTCGTGTTCCTCTAGACTTGGGATGGTGTTCTCGCGGAATCTCTGGAGTTGCCTAAAGGAAGGCAAGCCACTTGCTGTGTTTGCAGGGGAACGCCTGCTAGCTCTGGAGCCATTGCAGGGGAATCAGGCCTCATCTCGAGTTGATTTGTGGTACATGGAGCTCTTTTGTGTGACTGCGGTGACCTCAGGTCCCTCTAGACTTGCGACAGTGTTCTTGGGGCCTCTCTGGAGTTCCATCAAGGAAGTCAAGGCTCCTTTCTTGTTTGATGGGGAACACGGAATTGGTCTTCACGCAATGCTGGGGAATTGGGGTTCATCTCGTAGCGAGGGGGAAGCCTCATGGTTTTTCTCGAGTTGCAGCGGGCACCTGAGGTATATTCTCCAGTTGATTTTTGGCTGCACCAGACCACTGAGGAAGTTACCTTTTGACTATCCTTGATGACTGTTGTTAAATCCATCAAATTCTTTACATTTAATAGTGGAAACAAATGTGGTTAATGTAAGTTTGAAGTCAAGAATGCCAAATTAATTTGCCTCTCTATCCCTGTGTTCCCCTTCACAGCTAAAATTTTCACCAGAGCACTGGAGAATTCTTTGCTAAATATATATTCCACAAAATGTTATTCTTATGAAATTTTAAAATCTTTAATCAATAACTTTGGTAAATGGTGGACTAAATTAAAAAAAATAAAATATTCGCCTATGCAGCATTTCCTATGTTTATTTAATCATGCAAGTCTTCTTTGTCTTCTCTCTCTCTCTCTCTCTCTCTTTTTTTTTTTGCAGGTCTTCTATCTTCAAATGAGCATCTTGGGGTTTAGTGTTCCCCCAAACACCCTATAAAGAGCTACCCTAAGCCAACTTTTCAAGCACAGTTATAAGGTTCTTTTTGGTAGATTCATGTAGCATTTATTAATTAGAGTGGATGAAGACTAACGATGCCTCCTTAACCTTGCCACCATGTTATAAAGAAAGCAAGTCTGGCACATAACTATGAAACATTTACTAAACAGAAATTCATTATTAATAAAACATGCATGCATGCTAAGTTGCTTCAGTTGTGTCCGACTCTTTGCGACTCTACGGACTGTAGCCCACCAGGTTCATCTGTTTATAGGATTCTCCAGGCAAGAATACTGGAGTGGGTTGCCACACCCTCCTCGATCTTCCTGACCCAGAAATCCAATCAGCACCTCTTACATCACCTGCATTGGCAGGTGGGTTCTTTACCACTAGTGCCACCTGGCAAGCCCACAATAATAAAACATAAGGTAAATCTCAATAAAATTCAGATCTCTGCTCTTTTAAATGCACTGATCACAGCCTGCATGAAAGATTCACTCAAGGCAGAACAATACAGGCAGATTTAGGTTCAACTTTTGGACTCAACATCTTTTAGAGATCAAGCCTCAAGTACCATCCCTAAGGTTACTGGTTACACAGTTTGCTAGATTTTATTTCCTGCTCAAAGAATAGAAGGGGTTGTCTTAAAATATTTCTGCCACATCAAAAGGCTTGAATAACACTTGTTTCACCAATGACAGTAAAATGAATTAGCACAATTTTATGTCACCTTTTCTATACTGAATATTCTTAAAATCATTTCAGACATTGTTATACACACATTGGGACATGTTTTATAACATCAGTTACCCTAATTTGCATCTTAGAGCAATGTGGTTGTGGTGTGAAATTATGAAAGGGGAGAAGGGAAAGAGCTACCTCATCGAACCATGTTGCCAAATGTGTTCTGTGAACCAACTGCATTAGAATCACCTGTAGTTCTTTCAAAATGAAGATTACTCCAAGTAATTACATGCACACCCTATCTGAGAGTCACTGGCACCGAGAATCAGCCTAAATCTTCTGGAAATGGCTTCAAAATTTTGTATCTCCTGTACTTTTGCAGCCATTTTGTGCCAAAACAAAGGGAATATGATGACAGTAAAGATCGATAAAAATTTTAAAGGGTTACCTACTGGTAGCTAAACTTACATGATTCAAGAAGGTCCCACAGTTTTCCTTTTCTGGATGTCACCACCAGGAATAAGAGCCACAAGATTTAATAACTGATGTGGCAATGGGTACCAACCAACCAGAATTGATGCCTTCCAGCCTGCAGGATCAGTGAACTGGCACTTTGTTGTTCCTGTATGTTATCAGCCCACAAATAACCATCGACCTCCCTGGCTGGCATACAGACAACTGCCTATAAGTAGTGGTGGGGTGATTTTTTTCCCTTTTTCTTTATAACTTTTATGTTGTGTTTTCTTTACTGGATTTGCTGTGTACTAACAATCGGTTGGTTGGATAGAGACAGTAGTGTCTTTGAGCCAACTCCTATTGACTTTGTAAAGCCAGTTGTTTGTATCTTTTCCAAACTCTACATTCAGTGATATCACACTGTTGCTTGAACTGGATCACTGTGGGAGTGTTTCTATCAAAGTGAATACTACCAATATGCTTCCCTCTCATAGCTGGTTGTTATACATTTTGCAGCACACCACTGGAGAGAGAGATTATTTTTTTTCACACCACTACTGTAATACATATAAATGTACTAGATATAACATTTATCATTTTAAACATTTTGAGTGTCCAGTTAAGTGGCATTAAGTGTGTTCACACTGTTGTACAACACCATCACCTCCATCTCCAGAATTATTTCATCCTTCCAAACTGAAACCTTGTACCCACTAGACCACAACTCCACAGCCCTGGATAACCACTGCTCTACTTTCTGTCTATGAATTTGTCTATTCCAGGCAGCTCAAAGAAGTGGAATCACACAGTAACTGTCTTCTCATGTCTGACTTCTCTCACGTAGTGTAATGATTTCAAGGAACACCCATGTTCTAGCATGTTTCAGAATTTCATTCCTTTTCAAGGCTGAATAATATTCCATTTTATGTATATACCATATTTTGCATATCTGTTCACATGTTGATAAATATTTAGACTATTTCTATGTAATTTTACTGAGGCGTAATTCACATATAACAAAATTATACATTTTAGGGCACACTGTTTGATGCACTTTGAAAGATGTATATATCCATGCAAACACAACAAAGATACAAAATAGTTCCACCACTCCCACCACGCTAGAAAGCTTCCCCCTCACCTCCTTTTAAAGACTTGGTTATTTGCCTGCACCGGGCCTTAGTCGCATTGTGGGGCTCCTCCTCACCTAGTATCCGCAGCGCGTGGCCTTAGCTGTGCTGCAGCACGCAGAACCTTGGTTCCCGGAACCCGTGTCCCATGCACTGCAAGGATAATTCTTAACCACTGGACTCTTGGGAAAATCCTTCATCCTTTACCTCTGTCAACATGCCCCAAACTCCCTGGCTCAGGCAACTGCCATTGTGATTTCTATTAATACAGATTTATTCTGCTCGATGGAGAATTTTCAGTAAATAAAATTAGACAGTATCATACTTGATTCGGGCTCAGCTTTTTCACGCAGCATAATGTTTGCAAGACTCATCTGTACTGCTGTGTGTCTCAGTGATTCTTTCCTTTTTGTTGCTGGGCAGCATTCCACTGGCAAGGACTGTGAAGAATCTGAGATTTTATCCTGTTTGCAAGCTAAAAAGTTAGGCTGCCTCGGATTCATGCTTGTACCAGATCAAATATGATTTTTTTGCATGTAAGTTATGCCTCAATAAACTTATACAGGTAAAAACAACCTAAATGTCCACACATAGTAAATCTTGAGTCATAGCTGAGGAACCCTAAGCTTAGAAAACCTCAATCTTTAATAAGAGACTTCAAGAAAATCTGCCCAACCTTTGTTCCTGGAAGGAGACATTATCTTCATCATACTGGACTCCAAAAAATTTGCCTTCTGCTCCAGATGGAGAAATTATATTTTCCAAGGGTATCTTCTGTGCAAGTGTTTTTTTTTTTTTTTTTTTTTTTAAAGAAGATTGTCTGGAGCAAAACTGTCAGCACCTCTATTCATAAGACATGTGGAAACACAAGGGACCCATGGGAATCATGTCCCAGTGTCTGGTGTGTGAATGAAGTGAAGTGAAACTTACTCAGTCATATCTGACCCTTTGTCACCTCATGTGTATACAGCCTGTGGAATTCTTCAGGCCAGAATGCTGGAGTGAGTAGCCTTCCCCTTCTCGAGGGAATCTTCCCAACCCAGGGATCAGATGGAACCCAGGTCTCCCACTTTGCAGGTGGATACATTTGTTTGTGAAAATAATGTTTGTCAAACATTTGTGTGAGAATACATTTGTTTATTCACTCTCCTGTTGATAAATATTTGTTTATTCATCTCCTATTGATGAATGTGATTCACTCTCCTATTGATGAACATGGAGATTGTTTGCACTTTGGGCTATTATGAATAAAGTTGATATGAACATTCTTAGACACATGTTTTGGATCTCTATGTTTTAATTTCTCTAGGGTAAATACCTAGGACTGTAATTGCTAGGCCATATGATAAGTCTATGTTTAACATTATTAAAGCATTGCCTGGTTTCAAAAATAGTCATAATTTTTTTACTTCTGCCATTAGTGTATGAGAGTTCCAGGCGCTCCCCCTCTTTGCCAGTAAATATCAACATTTTATCGAGTCTACTTTATTATTATTATTTTCTCTCTGTCTTTCTCTATATATCTCATCCCCACTCTTTCAGAGAAAGTTGCAGATATGACACCACTTTACCCCTAATGTTTTGAAGTGTGTTTCTTAAAAAAACTTTTATATGACCACAGTACTATTATTAAAGTCAGGAAATTAATATTGATACAATACTGTTATCTAACTTAGAGATTTTATTCAGAATTCACCAACTTTGCCCATAAGGGCCTATTTTGCAAAAGAAAATCTGATATTATGTGTCATTTAATTATAATAGCCTTTTGATTCTTAACAGAGTGATTTGTATTAGTTTTTACATTAGAAGCAAATGGCCCTGTGATCTTAATCTCTTTTTAGGCATTATGATCTCCATTTTTATCTTTTTATTTATTTATTTAATCTTTATTTTTAATAAGTTAACTAATTAATTACATAAAGCAATACATTCACATGGCTCAAAATTTTAAAAGCATGAAGTATTCAAAGGGAAAAATCTTTTTTCTACTCTACTCTCAGGTTCCCAATTTGGAGACTCCCCAAATAGAAATTTGTAATCGACCCCTAATTGACTATGTATACTTTTTTTTTTACACAAATCTGCTGACTATTGTTTGCCAAACACTTGAGATGGAGGAATTCATTTTCTTTTAAAGCAATGAGGTAATCTGGCAATGATGAGAAAAAGGATTGCTGTAAAGCTACTTCCTCTTTCAAATTAAATTGATCTTAGTCAGATTAAGAAGCTACTTACTACTACCTGTCTCCTTACTTCTCTATCTCCCCCCGCAGGGGACTGTGTCACCAGGACCTAATGCTGAAGCTTGTCACAGGTGAGGGACTTTGTGCAGAGGAAAGAAATAAAAAACTTGATCCACCCAGATGGCTCAAGAAATCCAGATCATCTCTGCCTTTCTCCTCTTGTTCTTATGTTACTTGGGAGAAAGATTCTAGAGGACAGAACTACACAAGGACCGTGTCTAATTTCTGGAGGAAGACCTTCCTTAAGACTCTGGGCTAGGACCCTCTCGGGTCAGAGACAGTGATTCAGGCAAGATTTGCCTTATATTCTGAGAATGGTGACGTGGAAATGGTAAAATAGTCAAGTGTCACAGGCACTGGCAGTGAAGACCCAGGTGTGCAGATGAGTCTTGTCACTTGCCCCTGGGTATGGCTGTTATATTTTCCAAATACAACATATAACCTGAAAGAAACTTTCCCAAATAAGTGAATTTATTTATATTAAAATTTCCAGTAGGATAACCATAATATATAGCTATTTGCAGGTTGTTTATTCATTATTGGAAATCTTCTTACTCTCTTATGACCTACTTGCATTTAAAAAAAAAAATGGCTCTACTAGTTTTTTATTTTTTTCTTTTTTTAAAGATTATAGTGTAGAAAATTTCACACACAAAAAATAGAACACAAATCTCCATATTCTCTTATCCTCCAGCTCCAAGTTTTCAGCTCAAGGACAAGCTTTTTCTATTTCTGCTCGACCCACCTCACCCCCCAACCCTTCATACAGATGGTTGAAGCAAATCCTAAAGCAAAGCAAAGCAAATCATCTTATACCATCATTTCATCCATAAATGTTTCAGCATGTTTTCTTAAAAGGCAGTGAGTCTTTTAAAAAAATAATTTAAATTCCTTTATCATTATCCACGATTCCTTAATATTATCAAAGATCTAGTGTTCATATTTCCTTGATTGCCATAATATATAATTGAGCTTCTTTGTTTAAATCAGGATTCTTGGCTGATGTATCACTTAAGATTCTCTGATCTTTATCTTCCTACTCAGTCTCTCTTTTGAGGAGGGTATTTATATTGAAATATAGTTGATTTACTCCCCTGGTGGTTCAGCAGTAAAGAATCCGCCTACAATGCAGGAGACACGGGAGGCTTGGGTTCAATCCCTGGGTCGGGAAGATCCCCTGGAGGAGGGCAGGGCAACCCACTCCAGTATTCTTGCCTGGAGAGTCCCATGGAAAGAAGAGCTGGTGTTCTGTAGTCCATAGGGTGGCAAAGAGTCAGACGCGATGGAAGAGACTGAGTATGCATGAGCACATAGCCGATTTATAATGTTACATTTGTTTCAGTTATACAATACAGTGAATCAGTATTTTTACAGATTATACTTCATTTTATTATGAAATAATGACTATTTTTTCTGTGCTGTACAATACATCCTTGGGGTTTATTTACTTCATACATAGTAGTTTTTTAATTTCAATTTTTTAAATTCTGAAAGTATGATAACACATTTACAGGAGACTTGGAAAATACACTGTATATTACAATTATTTTTTAAGGAGATAAATTAAGATTTTTAGTTGGAGTTTTAGTATCAAACTCTCAAAAATTAATAGAATGAATATGTAGAGAAATAGAATGATATACTAGACCTGAAAAACACTATGAACCAATTCAATATAATTAAGATTTATACAATTTTTACACAACAGTAGGACACAAATTCTATTCAAGTTCCCATAGACTGTAAATTGGGAGACTCTGGAACTTATCCAAGGACATAAAACAACGTGCAAAAATTTCATGGTCTTAAAGGTATTGAAATCACACAGGGTCTGTTCTCTTATCACAGTGGAATTACGTTAGAAACCAACATAAAAAGATATTTGAAAATAACCCACATCTTTTCAAGTGCAATGTGACATTTACTAAGAGAGTTACTCAGTCTCTCTCTATTTTCTTGATAAAGGATATAAATCGGAAAATATTTCTTAAAGTTAACCTTTACTGTAGGTAAGCTGTAGTTGCAGGTATGGTGCAAATTCAAACTGAAATAGTATTTAAAAGCATCCATTGGCAGAGTTCTCTAATTTACCACGGCAGATTTGAACTATAATAACTGAATAAGGTAAATCTATTACTTTGCAGACAAAGTATAAATATGTATGTTACACCAGATTACATTAAAATGTCTGTTAGTTTATTTTTCATTACCATTCCTGCTGTCAGTTCCACTTTCTCATTCACCTTAGTTATAGCTTAGTACTTAAAGTATTGAGTGGTCAAAGTTCAAACTTTAGGAGGAATGAAATGGCATTTCTTGGTCTCAAATTCTAATTATGCACCACAGGCTGAATTGTAGCTCTTTTCTCTCAAAATGTGTAGGTTTTCTGTTGATAAATTGGCATCTGTATTAGGGTGCAACCTTAGGGTAACTGACTGCTTACTTTTTAAGTTTTGTTAAACGCATATAGTGTGTTTGTATTTGCTGCATAATTGAGAAGTTTCATTTTTGCCCAAGTATTTTTTATTTTAAAGCTTTTTAGGAATTTGAAATCTTTCATCTTTGGAAAGAAATCTCAAGTTAATATTAAATCTTATTTTCAGTGGTTGAGTACTCAGATCCTGACTGAGGTGGTTTATTTGTAATACACTCTTTGTATCCTTAGGATCCTTAATTTAAAGTATACTGTATTTAATATTTTTAAAACACACAGTGTTTTAAAATACAATGTAATGTTAACTTTTTAATTAACTTCAGTTTTTGGAGTCCTGTATTATTAACTTTAGGTCAGTAGTATAATTTTATACACTATAGAGATTTTGTTGTGTCCTAGCTTTGTATTTTAATGCTTGCTGCGTTCAGTGTAAATGTTTCCTTATTGTTTTGTTTTTACCATGAAGATCAGAATTTGTGAGAAAGAGTTAGATGCAAAGGTTAATTGAGCACCTATACATTTGGCTGTTTAATTAAAATTCAGTTCCTCAGTAAACAGTAGTCACATTTTAGATGCTTAGTAGCTTCAGGTGGCAGTGGCTACTGTATTGGACAGCACAAATACAAGAACAAAATGGCTCTGTCACTGCAGAAAGGTCTTTTGAATAGTGCTGCTTTGCAGTGAGTTAGGTTCTGTCTAGACTCTGGGAATACAGAGATAAACATGACTGACAAGGCAAACACTTAGCTCCTGGTGGGGTTGAGAGATGGCAAACAAATAGCTGATGTCCATCATGTCATCATTAGGAAGAAAGATGAAAGTGGGTAAGAGAGAAGATGTAATGAAACAGTGTGCGGGGAGGTACCTGTTAACTAGGTGGTCAGGAAATGCCTTCTTAATATTTGCATGTCAGTGAATGAAGAGAAGGAGCAAGTCTTGTGAAGACCTGTAGGAAGACCCTTCTAGGCACAGGGAACAGCAAGTGCAAAACCCTGAAGTGAGAACAGATTGGACATACTTGAGGAATGGCAGCAAGGCATGTGCAAGTGAGGTCCAGGGAGAATGGTGCGTGATGAGGGGCGACATGACGGACAGTAGCCACATCATGTCGTACCTTGTGGTCTGTGGTAAAGACTTAGAATTTTAACCTGAGTGTGGTGAAAAGACATTGGAGGGTTTTGAGCAGAGGAGTGGCATGATCTAAATTATGTTTATTTAACTTTAATATGCCAGATTTACAAATAAAACAGTTAAAAACCCCCATGCCCTCATTCTCCAACTCTAGCAAAATGGGCCCAACTGAGATCATTGATCCCATGGATGACCTGTCCTTCCTTTATATATATTATCTCCTTTATCCTTCCCTGTAATATTGTGAAGTAGGATTTGTGTTTTAAAAGATCACCCTGGCTGCCGTGTAGAGAGTTAAGTTTAGGGGGGCAAGAGGAAAAGCATGAGGGCCTTTGGGAGCCTGAGACAGCAGTCTTAAGTGAGAGGTGATGGTGGCTTGGAGTCGAACGGCAGGTGGTGGTTGAAGTGATGAGAAGCAGCCAGATTCTGGTGAAACCAGCAGGAATGCTGGTGTATGTAGTTAAGGAAAGAGGAGCAGGGGTGATGCCTGTACTGTGGTCCAGATGATGATGTGACTGCCCATAGGAGAGTTCAGTTTATTCATGTTAAGTTTAAGATACCTAGTAGAAGTCCAGAGGTTGTCAAGGACACATTTTTAGGTTAAGAAAAAGAGGAAAACCCAGTGAAGGTAACTAAGGAGATATGCTGCAATAGCTAGCTGTTGATTTATGGTCTGAGTTTGGCCTCCAGGTTTGCTAGAGCTGGAGCTAGCTATTGTAGTGTCTCATGTCCCATATCCCAAGCAACCCCTCAGCCACTGGCAGACTGGAATGATTGGTCCTCTGGATAGTAGGGAATCAGTGTTTCAGGTAGGAGAACATGATACATTGAAGAATACTGCTGAAGAATTTAGACAAACACATTGATTTGTGAAGGTATTAAATGTCTTTAATGAGCAATAGAATTTCTAGAGAATATAGTTACTCTTAAATGGAACACTAAGTAGAAGATTTTCTTGTATACTTTATAAATATTGCATTAGTAGTTCAAAATCAGAATTTTATTAAATTTTACTTTCTCCCTTTTTTTCTCATTTTAAGTAGATGAAATGCATGTAAAAATGAAAGCACCAAAAAGAACTGTGGGTGAAAGTTGGATGGCCTAACAGTTTATTCAGATTTTAAGATTTATTTACATATTATATCATTAGCAAAAGGTGTGTTATAAGGGTAAATTTGTAAGTGAATATTGACAAGTTGTTAAGTTTCTGCTTAAAGTCTTATTTGCTATTTTAAGTTATTGTTTCTTACAGATTTTCTAATCTGTGCTTATTTTACTAGGAGTCATGGCTTTGAAAGAATTACCTTACTGATTTCAAACACCATTTTAGGAGTAATTTTCCATATGCCTTAAAAGAAATAACCAAGCAAAAAAAGGAAAGGGACAAATAAAAGATATTGCCATTCTCATCCACTGTTTAACCTGACATTTTCAGAAAACAGTCTCACACTGAACTTTGTACACTGCAAGTAGTTGTTATCTAGACTGTGAAGTAAAGATAAAAGCTGTAGTATCTGATCTTAAACAAGTCACTTTAAGCCCTGGACTTCCAATTTTACTTAGTTTTTATTTTTATTTTTAATCTGTGAAGTGAATGTTTTGTGCTAAATGAGTGTCAGTTATCAAATTGTATAGATAAGAATTTAATAAAAATTTGCTTAGAGTGGATAGTTTGTTTGTGAGAGGCACTGTGTAATTACTGAATCTTTGAGAGCATAACATCACTAGTTTCTGCTCTCATTTATATACACAAGGAAGCGTAATGTAACTGTTATCAGTATCCTGATGGAAGAGGGATAATTGAAGAAAAGCAGTTCTCTTTTTTAAAATAAGTGAAAAGAACAAATTATGGATGAAGTTTCACTGGAAAAGTGTAAGCCTGGAAGTTATTTGAAATGTTTACCTGAAGTAAGAGCAGATAAACGTAAAAACAAATTACCAAATAAAACTTGACAAGCAGATACAGATACTCAAGGTGCAATTCCCCAAATGAGCAAACGCTTGAACAGATTTTAAAGTCTTTGTCAGAAGGTTCTTAAACTTATCAAAAGGAAGAAACTACTTGGAGAATCAGTGAGGCTCTTTGGGCAGAGTTCAGAGGATATGCTCAGAAGTGATAAGTATGTTGTAGGCAGAGAAACTTCATTCACTGAAGTTTTTTGGTCTCTCACTGTAAGTAAAGTATTATGACAGATAATTAGATGCCCTAAGGTATATTCTTTGATCTCTTAAGTGATTCATAAATTGCAAAAATCAATACAAAATCTTAAAATTGATAAAAATGTGTGTCAGACTCTAGTCATGAGATGGAAATCATACCAGTCATTTTCACAGAGAATTTAATACAACCGGTTGTTAACTAGGCATTTCCACTTAATAGTGGAAAGACAAAAGGGAACAGCAAGGTCTTGTCGGAAGCCACCACTGCCTCCTGACCGGAGAGCAAAGAGAAGAGGGCAAGTGGCTGGAAAGAAAGGCTGCAGCCCAAACTCAGGCCTCGAGGAAGGGGTTTGCACTCAGCTGGGACTAATGTCTTTGGGATCAGGAGAGGGGCCCAGTGGGGTAAGGGTACAGGGCTCAGCGAAGAGGGTTCTGCTGGCTGGCGCTGGTGTTCTAGGGGCACGGTGATACTGGTTCTGTGTCAGGAAGATACAGACTGGAACCAACTCTGGCTGCTAGAATGAACTGCTGCTGGCCTGAAGAGTGGTTGGGTTGCACTGGTGGCAAAAGGAAGCAAAAAATAGGACTAGGAAGCAAACAGAAAGTGCCGCATTTTCCTCCTCCAGCTTTCTGGTCTCAAGTACCCCTTGACTTCCAGGTGGCTCAGTGGTGGAGAGCCCTCCTGCCAGTGCAGGGACAGATTTCAATCCCTGGGTTGGTAAGATCTGCTGGAGAAGGAAATGACTACCCATTCCAGTATTCTTGCCTAGAATATCCCATGGAAAGAGGAGCCTGGCGGGCTGTAGTCCACGGGGTTGCTGAAGAGTCTGACACAGCTTAGTGACTAAACAAAAACAAGCACTTTATTGGCAGAGCCTAACAAGAAGCAAACTGTAAAGGAGAAAATGTGACTCACCCCCAGGATCACAAAGTAAGAGCGTGGAAGGGTAGTTTTAAGGCTGAGAAACAAAAGCTCAATAACTTGCAGGAAGAAAAATGAATCTACATCTTTCACACAAGGCATATTTAAGTGTCATTAGAACTTTATAGTCAAGAAATGCTATAGGAATTAATAGGAGAAGACAGATCCTTGTTAGGATAAACAGACAAGGCAGTGTTGGAGAGTAGTGTTTTAATGTGAATGTGATTTTAGCAGGCAGAAGTGAAGTGAGGGATGATTGCAGTAATGGAAGGAGATATTATAGGGTATGAGAAAGCTATAAAATTGCATAATGGAGGACATGGGACAGACCTGGATCAAATTGGTTTCTACTGATGACTAACTTTAATGCTGAAAGTCATTTTTTGTCTCTGACTCTCATTTCTCTTTCATCCTTGATCCTTTAGGCATTGAAGACTATTATTGGTTGGATCAAAACCATGTTTTAGGACCACTAATTTAGAGTTTCTGGAGTTGGAGGTGACAGAGAATCAAATATGGAGATACTTTCTTGAGCAAGTGAGTTGTTACTTGCTCCAGATAGTTTTCTTATTAACACAGAAGTTTTTAATCAGGTCCATGGATAAGGTTGAGAATATCCTTCAATACGTGAATATAATTACATGAGATTTTTATGTTGTCAAGGAAGAGGTTTCAGGTGTAATTTTCATCAAAATGAGATTAAATAAAAGGATGTTTGGAATTTGGTAGACCATTAAATGTAAGTAAACTACTCAAGAGCATATGGGTGTACTGTCATTATTCACTTTATTGGGCACTTAATATGTTGAAGGCACTTAGGAAAAAGAATGTAGGGTAATAAAAGTATATCAGTATAGTAGGGAGCTGGTCCTGCTCTTTCATGGGGGGCATAGGTCCTAGGGAGGGCTGCCTGCCTAGATAGTGATTTGTGCTAAGATATAGAAGGTGAAAAAGGAGTTAACGATGAAGACACTGAGGTGGTGAAATTGTGGCATTTTTAACAAAAGTGGATTGACAGTATTACCATAAATTTCCCTAGTGATTTGTTTTGAGGGTCCGCAGGCTGCTCTTGAACTTCCATAAGGAAGCGTGTTGAATATTTCTCAGATAGCCTTTGGAGGCTATCTATTAAATTCACAGATTCAAGTTAGAGGAGCCAATGTGGCCTAAGCTGGTGGTCTTCAATTTTGACCTGATGTCTAGATTATTTTTAATCTTGGGTTGAACTGTGGAGTTACAAAAGATATTATTTTCATTGTGGTAAGATGTCCATAGCATAAAAATTAGCATTTTAACCATTTTTAAAGTGTACTGATTGGTGGCATTAAGTACATTTCACATTTTTCATGTTACCAGTCTGAAACTCGGTACACATTAAATAACAGCTTCCTATGCTCTTCTCCCTCCAGGTACTGGGAACCACTATTGCATTTTTCCCCTTTATTAATTTGACTGTTCTGGTACCATGTATCAGTAGAAACTGAAAACACTGTTTTATGTCTGGCTTAACTTCACTTAGCATGATATCTTTAAGGTTTATTCATGTTGTGGCACTACTAGCATTTCATTCCTTTTTTTTTTTTTTAAATGGAGTTCATTTTTTAGAGCAATTTTAGATTCGTATTAAAATTGAACAGAAAGTACGGAGTCCTCATACACTACTCCTACCCCCATGGATGCACAGCCTCCCTCACGTCAGCGTCCCACACCAGAGTTGTGTATCTGTTGTAAAATACAAACCTCAGTGATACATCATTTACACTGGAGTCCTTGGTTTATGTGAGGGGTCACTCTTCTTGTTGTACAGTCTGAGTTTTGTGTAAAGACATAGTGTCATACGTGGTATTTTCACTGATCCAGAAGCAAGTTGCCCTCCAAATACACATTCTGCATCTATGGATTCAGAAAGCCACAATCCATACACATGATACACCATCTGCAGTTGGTTGAATATGTGGAGGCAGAACGGTATGGAGGGTTAACAGTATTCTTCACCACTATGCATTCACAGTTTAAAAGAACATGCCAGTTTCACTTAAAATTGTTCTTAATTAAGTAAAAAATTACTAATCTTATTAAGTCACAATCCTTGAAAACACGTAATTTTAATATTCTGTGTGGTGAAATGGAAAGTGTGCCTGAAGTATTTTGGCTGCATGCCAAAGAATGATGGTTGTCTCGAGGAAATGCACTTGTCATTCTGTTTGTATTTTCTGCAATGGACATGATTTTAATTTAAATGACTAACTATGCTTATTCAGACTTGGGTATTTGTAGATATTTTCTCAGAAATGAAAAAAATAAGCCTATCAGTTTCAGGAAAATAGTGTCTGTGCTAGAGATAAAATTTGACTTTCAAGCAAAAATTAATATTTTTGGAGAACTTGTATCCACCATCTGAGTTTTATCTGTATATTCTATTTTTTTGCTCTTCATTTTTTTCATCTCTCTTCATTAGACTTATTTAGAAGCTGCTAGAGGATTTACACACACACACACAAATACATATATATATATATAATATAAAATGAAGGAGAATATATGTATTCTCCTTTATTTCCAAGGACTGTTTTAACAGAGCACAGTGCTTGAGCTTGGCAGTTTTCTTGTTTGAGCGTACTGACCGTACTGACTGCAACGCTTCGCTCTGTTGGTTCCCACTGCTGTTAGGAAGTCCGCTATGAGTCTGAACTGTTGCTACTTTATAAAAGTTACTTCCCTCCCCACCCCCCCCCACCTCCCCCATAAGACTTTGCTCCTTGTCTTTTATTTTCTGCTGTTTGACAATGATGTATCCAGGTGTGGTTTTCTTTTTTATTGATTTTCCTTGGAATTCAGTGAGCTTCTTAAATCTGAGATCTTGAGTGAAGTGTCTAAACACATCTGAAAAATTCTCATCTTTAAAATATTAATGCCATTTTTCTCCTTCCCTTTAAAGACTAATTGATTGTATATAAGACCCACTTACTGAATTTTTTGTTTCTCTTTGTCTCATTCAAACATACATTTGTTGAATTTGTTTTATTTTTATTTTTCAGTTCTAGAGTTTCTGTCCAGTTATTCCAGCACTGTTTGCAGAAAAAGACACTTGTTTCTCTTTTGGATTGCTTCGGCTCCTTTGTCTGAAATCATCAGTTGACTGTACTTGTAGGCCTGTCTTGGGGCTCTTCCACTGACCTATGTTTGTCTGTTCGTTCACCAGTTCTGTGCTGTCTTGATTACTGTAGTACAGTAAGCCTTGAAATCGAGTGGTGTGAGTCCTCCAACATTGTTCCGCTTTGGTCTTGTGTTGGGTAGTCTAGTGTTTGCCTTTGTGTGTAAACTTCAGAAATCATTTTGTTGATAACTATAAAGTAACTGGCTGGGGTTTTGATTGGAATTGTGTTGAATCTATAGATCTAGTTGGGAAAAATTGTTGCGTTAACTACTGAGATGATGTATAACTGGGATTGTTTTATGTAAGAGCTCTTTTTACTTCCAGTTCACCGTTACTCTGGCAGGGAGCCCTTACAGGTTCAGCTTGAAGTAGAGATAATATACCAGAGTCCCCATGTTTGTCTGGCTCTGGAGTTTGACTTTTCCCTGTGAGGCCTCTGAAAGGTTAGTTCCGTTTTCCAGCCTTTTCGTTGGAATTGGGTATTTGGTTCCACAGCCCTTGGAACCTGAGTACTGTGATCTTGCTTTATTTTGGGGACCCAGCAATTGTTCATCACCTTGTTACCTCTTGAATGCTTTTGAGTTGTTAAAAACTATTTCATCCAGCTTTTAAAGTTATTTTCAGGACGGGAATCAGTTCTAATTTCCTCCTCTATCATTGCTGAAAATGAGTTTCCCCAGTTTCCTGTCTCCCTCATAGAATTGGTGGTCAGTGTATTTAGACTTTAAAATTTTGTGTAAATTCTTGGAGGAGCGGGATGAATTCTCCCAACTTTTGAATGTCTGTTGACACCTTCCAGACAGTAATAGGTAAGTAGATCTTCAAAAGCTCTACCTGTGGTGAATAAATGATGCAGTTGAGTTTTTGTGTGGTCTGGTTAGTATAAAATGTGCCTTGGTTTTGGGCACTGAACAGTTGGGCAAAGAACCTACCAGTAGTTTTGGGTTTGTAGTATAGATTGCTACTCATCTGTCCCAGTTTTCATTCATTCTCTCTCCGTGATAGAATTCCCAGTTTTTTGCTGGGCTGTGCTGTGCTTACTCACTCACTCAGCCAGGTCCCGACTCTCTGCGACACCATGACTGTAGGCCACCAGGCTCCTCTGTCTATGGGGATTCTCCAGGCAAGAATACTGGAGTGAGTTGCCATGCCCTTCTCCAGGGGATCTTCCCAACCCAGGGATGGAACCCAGGGCTCTCACAATGCGGCCATATTCTTTACCAACTGAGGCACCAGGGAAACCCAAGAATACTGAAGTGGGTGGCCTACCCCTTCTCCAGAGGATCTTTCCAACCCAGGAATCGAACTGGGGTCTCCAGCATTGCAGGCGGATTCTTTACCAGCTCAGCTAAAAGCTCACATACATGTATGCATTTAAGCACACTTCAAATCCAGCTAATTTTTATTCTTGCTATACATCCCCCTTTCTCCTAGTCTGTACCAGCATTGTTTCTTGAGCTTGTCACGTCTTGCCTGTATTGCTCAAGTAGACATACAACTACTTCTTTGTTTAGAGTCTTGTAACTGATATTTCCTTTTTCATCAGCAGAAATGAAAGAACTTTTCAACTATGTTACTCCTGTGCTTGCAGAATTGATTTTAGTGTCCTTAGTTTTCAACTCTTTGTGATCTGGTCCCATTTGTCATTCCTAACCCTACATTTGATACCCTAATAACACCAAATATTAAAAATTTCCCTCCCCTTGTATTTGTGGTTCCTTACGACTGTGTCCTTTGTCATGCCTAATCCAGGGTTAACTTTCTTTTAAAATAAATTAGTTTCAGGTATTTTTTTAGTTTAATCAACTTTACATGTTTCTGAACATGAGAAAAAATAGGCTCTGCTGTTGAATGCAGTGTAGCCTGAAATCTACACTGTGTTTATATAGTGTTTATATATCTAGTGGTTTTTATCCTAAGTTGCAAATTTTGTTTTTCTTAAGATAATCTGTTAGAAAAAGTGATTGTAATATGTGAGTCATAAAATTAAATTGTTTCAGAATTGGGCTTATCTAGACCAGTCTCCTGTTTCACATATAAGGAAATTGTGGCCAGGAGAAATTAGTGATTCTGTCAAGTCAAAATTAGTTAGAAGCAGAATCAAGGTCTGTCGTGAGTTTCATCCTAATATAAATATCTGCTTAATGAAAATCTTCAAGTGTGTTGAAGTTTTCAAGTGTTCTTATCCCTGTAGTACATCTAGGATTACCACACCATGTTTCAAGGGCCTGTAGTTCTTGTGTGAATAGCAACTTGGGTAATGAACTGAGCAGTATGCATTCTTAATTTATGCCTTAACAACTCTGATTCTGTAATGAATGGTTTGCTTACAGTCGCTTTAATATACTTACCTTCTTGACAGTTCATTCTGGGAGGAATAGTTAAGTGTTTAAGTGAAACAGGCATGGTAGATACAACACTTAACAGTTATGTGTGTCTTTGTTTTTAGCATCAAGCATTGCACAATTCTCTCGAATAATGTAGATCACCTTTTACTGAATTTAACACTGTCTGATATCATGGTCTCCCTGGCAAATGCCTCAACTTTGCAGAAGGATTCCAGTTGGATAGAAAGGATAAGGAAATTTGTAACAGAAACCCTTGAAGATGGGTCTAGGCTAAACAGTAAGCAGCTGAACAGATTGCTTGGTGTCTCCTGGAGGTTAATGCAGATGCAGTCAGACAGAGGTGGGTGTCAATGCTCTGTCCTTACTTAAGAGAGGGGCTCTTACGCATACTGTTAATGTTGAGCATCTAATTTTGAGTTCATACCTGTCAAACATTTCATAGTCATTTACGTTCGAGCCATAAAAGGTAGCCAGCATAATCATGAAGGAATGTCTGCTTGAACCCTGATGGCTGAGAACACCCCCTTTTCGGTGGGTAGGTCCACTCTGAAGCTGATGGGTAGGTTTTCTACTAGATTACATAGTTGGAGTGAAAGAAGGTAAGTTTTATTAATAGGAAATGACATTGAGCCTAAGGATAAAGAAATACTTTTCTGATCTAGTTTGACTAGAAATTGGTGGATCCTTATCTCTTTACCTTTCTTGTAACTTGAAGTTATGTTGCATTAAGTCAGTTTTTAGTGTGACTTACTAATTCTTTTCATTGAAGCAGAACTTTGCTGTTTGGTTCCTGGCTTATCCACCTTTCTAGTATTGTGGTATTTGTTGTCCTTTCCTAGGTTTGTTGTCTCTTAGGAAAATTTGTACTGTAATCTCCGATTGGTTTGACTTTTTTATTAGGCCATTGATGTAGGATTTTGATGGTAGTCATCAGTTTGTGGCTAAAATCTGCTTCCTCATAGGAACAAGGTGCTTCTGTGCTTTTTAGAAGAATTATGGTGCTGGTGAAGAAACATTTTGACTCACATGCAGCTGTTTTCTCTTGTTTCTTAGAGGCTACAGAGTCTCTCATAAAGGCAGTTTATACATTGTATCAGCAGAGAGGCCTTCTCCTTCCAGTTCCGACTTTGTTACTGAAGTTTTTCAGTAAAAGCTATCAAAAAGAAGAACTGAGATCTTACAGAATCCGGTACAGTTCCTTTGTTATTTTGCTTTTCTTTTTCTTACCAGGTTACTTTGTAATCTGTATGAATAAGATGATAGGGTGATTAAATCTTTGGAGAAAATCTTCTTTTTATCCTTTTTGGTTTTATTATTTTTTTTTTTAAATAAAAAGGCATACATAATAGTTTCAGTAACCTTTATACACATAACTGAGAAGGTAAAAGTCTCTTTGAGCATATATTTCCACTTGTCTGCTTAACAGCTAAAGGACAATTATTGGAACCACCTGTAGCAGCCTCAGAATTTTGTTTTGCTTCCCATAAAAATTATGGAGGTTTAACCTCCGGCCCTTAGTGACATATTGGGACACATGGTATAAGAATGAGGGCAGTAGAAGAGGAGAGGTGTACAATAGGTGAAAGAGATTAAAAGGTGCAAACTGAGTTATAAAGTAAATAAGTCATGGGGATATAATATACAGCATAAAGAATATGACCAGTAACTTTTATTAGGACAGGTGGTTACTAGACGTATGGTGACCATTTGCAATGTGTACAGATGTCAGACTATTATGTGATACATACCTGAAACTAACATAATACTGGGTGTCAAAAATGTTTCAATAAATTTTTAAATGGCGGTATCTTAAAGAGCAAAAGTGTCCAGCTTGGTTTGGTGCTGTCTGGTGATGCAGACAACACGAAGAGTAGAACTCAGGAATCAGTCTTAGATGTGGTGAGTTTGAGGTTTACTTGGGATAGTCTGGAAGAGATGTTTGGGTGAAAGATAACGGGATTTGTGGTACCTCAGCATACATAGGTAGTTGTTAGAACATATTCAAGTCTTTACTGTGAGTCAGGTGCTTTTCTTAATTTTTCAGTAATTCTCATACTTTTATGTAGGTACTGTTGGTTTCTGCCTTATAGAAGGAAGCTTAGGTTAAATAAGTTGGTGAGTGTCATGCTGTTAAAGGGCAGCCAGACTGAGACTTAAGTTCAAGTCTGGTAGACTCCAAAGGTTGTGTGTAAATCACTGAACTCTTGGGGGACAGCAAAAGTGATTGCCGTGTCCAAGATGAGACATTAGAGAGTGAGCAAGTATGTGCAAGAATGGAAATAACCCAAGTTTGTAGCCACTTAATGTGGGGGCACCCTATACTGAATGCATAAATGACTTAATATAGTAAAACGGTCATTACAAATTAGTGTAAATAGTTCACAAGCTAAGTAGAGCCTGTGTCCTTTAGGATAAAATTACAATGTACATAGTGCCCCAAACTACATAAACTTTTAAAATACAGTGGGTAAAACCTTAGAGAATACTATAGATGAATATAGTATGCCAGTCATCTTATAGTCTCTCAAATGTTTAAATAAATGTGGTGTATTTCCCTTTTCTTTGATGGCCTTAGATACCGTAGTAAAGTGTTATCACGTTGGTTGGCTGGTTTACCACTGCAGCTTGCACATCTCGGCTCCTGAAATCCTGAGCTTTCAACACAGTTTATTGACATTATCCATACTGCTGCAGCCCGAGCAAATAAAGAGCTACTCAAAAGTTTACAAGTTACTGCTCTCCGAATCTATGGTAAGAGTGTTGTTTACCTGTGTATGTAATAATCGGTCTACCCCGACTTAAGAACAATGTTTCAAAGGGGAGATCTTTAGGTTTTACTTTTCCTTCAAATTATACATTAATTGTACCATGGTAAAATGAATAAAATATCAAACAGTAAATTCATTTTCAATAGTATTACTTAATACAATAGTTTAAGAAAACTAAAGGTTGGAGATGTTTCTTCAGATCTTAAATTATCTTTTAAGCCACGAAATTCACAAATTCAAAACTGATCAGGTATTTTTATAGAATTCTTTTGAAACTTTGATGGCAAATTTTACTTATTTAATCGTTATTGAGATCTTGTACGGCTTTCATATATTAACGTTTCACTCACCCCTGAAACCTTTTCATTCTTTTAGCAAAAATATCAATAAAAATATACATATATGCATATGTATAATTAGTATTTATTATTAGGACACAGTTTATATACCATAAAATTGGCCATTTTACACTGTGCAATTCATTAATTTTTATCATATTCCCAAGATTGTGCGATAGTCACTATTATCTTATTCCAGAATATTTTTATCACCTCAAAAAGAAACTCTACCATTAGTAGTCCATCCCTATTTCCTCATTTCTTCCTACCTCAGCTCCTGACAACCACTGCTCACCATTTCTGTCTCTCTGTATTTGCCTGTTTTCATCATTTCTCACAGATGACATTGTGTGATGTGGATCTTCTCAGTATGGCTTCCGTCACTTGGCATACTGTTCTTAGGATTTACGAGCATATACGAGTACTGTATTTCTTTTTAATGCTGAGTAACATTCCACTGTTGAATATACACCACTTTATATTTACCCATTTATTAAATGACAAACGTTGGTTTGTGTCTACCTTTTGTGTGTGGTATTTAAAAATCTGTATTTTTCAGTATTGCTTATATATAGGACTGTGTGTGTATACTCAGATAAGTCTTTGGTTTTAAATTCAGTTCAGTTTAGTTGCTCAGTCGTGTCCAACTCTTTGCAACCCCATGAACTGCAGCATGCCAGACCTCCCTGTCCATCACCAACTCCTGGAGCCCAACTAAACCCATGTCCATGAAGTCGGTGATGCCATCCAAGCATCTCATCCTCTGTTGTCCCCTTCTGTTCCTGCCTTCAATCTTTCCCAGCATCGGGATCTTTTCCAACGAGTCAACTCTTTGCATCAGGTGGCCAAAATATTGGAGTTTCAGCTTCAGCATCAGTCCTTCCAATGAACACCCAGGACTGATCTCCTTTAGGGTGGACAGGTTGGATCTCCTTGCAGTCCAAGGGACTCTTAAGAGTCTTCTCCAACACCACAGTTCAAAAGCATCAATTGTTCTGCGTTCAGCTTTCTTCACAGTCTAACTCTCACATCCATACATGACCACTGGAAAAACCATAGCCTTGACTAGACAGACCTTTGTTGACAAAGTAATGTCTCTGCTTTTTAATATGCTATCTGAGTTGGTCCTAACTTTCCTTCCAAGGAGTAAGCATCTTTTAATTTCATGGCTGCAGTCACCATCTGCAGTGACTTTGGAGCCCAGAAAAATAAAGTCAGCCACTGTTTCCACTGTTTCCCCATCTATTAGCCATGAAGTGATGGGGCCGGATTAGGTTGATATTATAATTGTCCCTGTTTGGCAAAAGTGCTTGTTTTTTTTTTTTTTTTTTTTTTTTTTTTTTTTTTTTACTGTTTTGCTTTGTTTCTAATACCTTTAACTCCATCAGTTATTATTTCAAATAACACATTTGAATATTATGAAATCGAGTGTTAAATGTTATCTTTAAATAATGATTGTATTTAGTCTTACTCTAGGCAGTACCTTAAGCCATACATATATATATTTTTTTCATGTAGTTGATATGTTAGAATTCAACATAGCACAGTGAAAATGGTCATTCTGCTTTATTAATTCTTGTTTGTATATCTTTTAAAATTTAACTTGTCTTCCTGCCTCACTAGATCCACAAGAAGGCACAGTGGTGGTTCTGTCAGCAGAGTCTCAGCAGCTTTTGGTCCAGCTTGTGTATTTTCTACCCAGTCTGCCTGCTGACTTGCTTTCTCGGTTAAGCTGCTGCTGTATTATGGGAAGACTCAGTGCAAATTTGGCTGCCATGCTTATCAGGATACTGCACATGAGGTAGCATGCTAAAGTGAGCTGTATTTCAAGTGTATAATCTTCTCCCTCACCCTTCCCCTGTCACTGGCAGTTTATGAACTGACTTTTTAAAATGCCGCCCCTCCCTTCATTTGCTCTTAAAACAGCAGTTAAAACTGTTGATGATACTGGGTAAGAGGAAGGTCACTGGGGCAAGACTGTTCCAGGTGGTTTGCTTAGCGGTTTGCATTGTCATGGTTGCAGTCACTAAGTCCATGGGCTGTAGTCCACCAGGCGCCTCTGCCCATGGGATTTTCCAGGCAAGGATACTGGAGTGGGTTGCTGTTTCTTTTTCCAGGGGATCCTCCTGACCCAGGGATTGAATCTTGTTCTGCTACACCACAGGTGGATTCTTTACCGCTGAACCATCAGGTAGAAACATACAGTGATTTGTGTAGGTGCATTGAAACAAGGGTTAAGATTATCAGAAGTGTGTAGCCATAGTAAGGATTCAGTGGCGGATGAGAGTGCTGTGTTTTAAAACTTCTGGTGTTATGAAATTGTAATACAGGTCTTTCTTTTTGGAAGGGAGCTCAGTTCAATGTAGGTGGTGAAATAAAAGCTTGCGGACTCAGACAGGGAATCATTAAAATATCTGTGGGTGGGTGGGTGGGTGTGTGTGTGTGTGGCAAAATATACATAACCTAAAACTTCCCATTTCAACCAGTTTTAGGTATACAGTGAGAATTGTTTGGGGCATTAAGTACATTCACACTGTTGTGCGACTGCTACCACTATTCATCTCCAGCACTGTCATCGTTGCAGACTGAAACTCTGTACTGATTATTTCCCCTTCTCCCAGCCCTTGTTTACCACTATTTTGTCTTCATGATTTTGATATATTCATCTGTTAATGGATACTCGGTTGTTCTGCCTTTTGGCTGTTACAAATAATGCAGCTATAAACATTGGTGTGCAGACACCTGTTTGAATCCTTTTAATTCTTTTGGCTGTATACCCAAAAGTAGAATTGCTGAATCATATGTTAATTTTCTGTTTAATTTTTCAAGGAGCTACTTTCCAGAATGTGACTGTGGTGTTTTACTCTCAAAGGTCTTAAAACTAATAATGTTTCATGTTGCTAGTGTTCAAAGTATCCTTTAAAATGTAATGTTTGTATCAGGCATAGTACTTTCATATTCAGCCATTTGTTACTGATTGTGGCTCAAGGCCAGGGTCTGATACAGTTTTAGGCAGGAGTTGAATCTGGGCTGTAGCTGAAAAATTTAAAAACTAGCTTCTTTGTGGCTTCTTGTGCAGACCCTCTGCCCCAATTAAACAGGAGTGGCTCGCTTTATTAGTAGACTTTCTTTAGCTTTGTTTGCCAGTCTCTTTGTTCCAGGATAAGACGTATGTTTGAATGTTGTCGCCCAAATTGTGCTTCATAACTGATAATTACTTTTTCCTTTTAGCAAAAGAGAGCTGTTTGCAATATGTTGTCTATATATGAAACCCCTCTTTGTCTAGTTCAGTACTAAATGCCAGGTCTTTAAGAAATACAATTTAACTTAAGTGGTTTTATGACTGTTAACTTCCAGTAGAGGGCACTCATTTCCCATGATAGAACTTGTGGAGGATCTGTTTTGGCATTCATTTAAAAGTGACTTTTGAACACCTCTTAAAATTAATTCTCTTTAGAACTTGTATTTAGTATCTTTTTTGGCATTAATTACGATTGACTTGTGCTCAATAACTTTGGTCAAGGATTTGTTCACAAGTCTTTTTTTACATTTTTTTGTGGGTTTGTGGTGAGTACTGAGAAAATATTAATTTACAAGTAATGGTAATAGAAGTTTATAATCATCAAAAGCAAGTTGTCATGTAGTTAAAAGTGTACCAAGTTAAACTTTGCCTTTTAGCATTTGCACAGAGTCTTAGTAGACTTCTCTTTCTGTCGATGTATTGTCCCTATTCAAACTAATCTCTTTAAAAATTAAAACAAGATGGGGCCTTTTCAACTTTCCCAGGCCAGTGGTATTATCATTGCATCACTTTTCCTAGATTTAGAATTGAAGAATAATGTTCGGTTATTCTTAAGGAATGATGTTCTTCTAAGGAATACCGTTCCTTAGACATCACCTGGGTTATTTCACGTCTTTGGTTTTCCCCTCCGTCCTTGATGGTGACGGTAAACCAGCTAGCTTTCTCACTGTCTCCCACCTGCACCGTTCACCTGAGGCATCCCACTCCTCAGCTCCGTCTGTGCCAAGGACTATTGGCAGGCTCCTTTTCCTGAAATATTCCTTCAATAATTTCTGATTCTCATCTGCTATATTAATTGGGCTCTGCGGTCTAGTTCACTCTGGGTGTTAGCGTTCTGACACTGTTGTCTCCAGCAGGGGAAGTTCATCGGAGAGCAGGTCACCACCAGACCATCTCCGTTTGTTCAGTGTGTGAAAAACCCATCAACTTAGAGTTGTTGGTGTTTAGTTTGTCTTAAAAACTGTACTTAGAATTGCTGTTCCTGCCTTTTTCACTATTCACTTAGAGGTTTTTTGAGTTTTTCCTCTCCATCTACCTGTGGTGTTCTGCTGACCATTACTCTTCTTACCCTCTCTGCCCCTAGTTCATTTACAGCTGGTTTGGGGAACATGAGACATGCATGTGGAAACGTAGTCTATGCTGTTAGATAAAAATACCAGAGAAGGGAGAAATTACTGAGAAATTCAGCCTGGTTTTGAAGCAGGGTGAATATGTGAGCTGGCCTGCCAGGAGCAGGTCTGGTTTGCTTCTGGTGTCCAAGCATAATTGATATAGCATCCCTTCTAGTCTCAGAACTGTTCTGGTGTGGCCAGTATGTGTGGTCATTGTAGTTTTAAGGACAGAGTGATACATTGCTTGTCTTTTGTCCAAACTAGATTTTTAAATGGATTTGCTACTCTTTTTAGCCACTGGACAGCACAGTGTTCACTGGGTATAAGAGGATATTAGCTTCTTTTCTAAACACCCATTTTGTACTCATTTCCATTGAGCATCTCTGACTTTTTATAACCTCTTAGCTTGTGATATTCTCTCCCATAGCCCTTTAAGCAAAGAGAAGTCCTTTAAGTAGAAGTGATTCAGAAAAATGTTGCCATTATTTTTAACTCCCCAACTTTTAAGAATGTTAATAAATACAGTTGTTTCAGTGGTTAAAAAAAAAAAAGTGCTTCTCATTGAATTAGAAACTCCTTATTTTGTCTTGACATTTATTCAGATTTCTATTATAAAAGTTTGTCCCAAAAAAAAAATTTGTCACCAAAAGCTATCCAAAAAAATAGCTTTTTGGATCTGATTATTCTCAGCTTTTTGTTTTTTTGCTGTATTCATGGCTGACATTTGCTGTATTCCTTCTTAGTCTTACCTTGAGGAGAGTTTTTAAAGGTATCACTGGAAACTGATCTCATAGCAGGAACCAGATAATCTTCATTTAATGAGAAGCTGCTTTATGTTTAGCTATTCCCTTAAGTCCACTACCAATACTTTAGCTGCAGTATTGTGACGTAGACTAGTTATAAAGCCTCGCAAAGTATAGGAGTGCATAGTTATTGCAGAGTGGCTTTAAATTGAAGTATTCTTTACCTAGTTAAGATGCTTTGGTTTAGGTAGGAAGCAGGAGCTTGTTTAAACTTAGCTCATTCATATAAACAAGGTAAGACTTTTTTTTTTTTTAATGAAGATGAGGTAGTAAATACATAGCAGCTGAACCTACTACTGAAAAGCAGAACTTCACCTTGGCTCCTTGAAACTGAGTTTTGAGTGGTGTGGAAAAATTTTCCAGTTGTACCATATAAGTGGGCTGGTTATGCTTTTCAAGGAAACTTTACATAAACATATGTTAGAAATTATGTTTTCCATATTACGATACTTGAACCCCCTTACATGTAAAGATGATACATGCTACGGATTTTTGACTGAGCTCTTAAATTATACTTGTATTCCATAAAGAATAGTCGTATATTCTGTGCTTTATTCCTGAGTCTTCAATTTGGTCACTTCTAGTACTAGGTCTCCATTGTTTATTGTAGATCATCATTTTCTGGATGGAAGTCTTCAGTGAAAGAATGGAATGGAAGTGATCAGTTAAACATCAGTAATGAGGACTATTTCAGCTTCTTATTTTCAACACTTGCAGGTAACTGCCCTGATCCACCAAGTTAAGGAAAGGAAAAGAACCTAGTATGAAAATTCTCCTGAGATTTACTGTCTTACCTGTTTGGGTCTAAGTTTTGGACCTCACTGCATAGCTTAATAAGATGGGGAACAGAATATCCATTTTAAGCATGTTTAACATGTTCGGTGTGTTAGGAAAAACATCACATTTTAATTAGCCATATTTTGCTTTCCATTGATGTCAGAGAAAAATTAGTAAAATGAGTCTTGATGTGTTAGATTAGTAAGTATTATTACTGTTGTTTTAAATGATCATACTGTCTTTGGTAGTTTTGTTTTGTAACTGGATGATAAAGATGACAGTGTTTGAAATTTTCTGAAGACTTAAAATTAAGAGACTTATTGAAATATGTTGTCAGAATCCAAAAATAGCTTGAAAAGTTCTGATAAGGAGCTGAATGTAGCAAGATAAATATTATATAAAAGAAACAAGTAACAAGTAGACTTGTACATGTTTGTTTGATAGTTTTGGATGTATGCGTTTGAGATGGATGTGAGGGCTTTATGTTTTAATTAGTAGTACCTGTCAAAGGGTTTAGTGGTTTTAGGAAACTCATTAGGAATCAGCCAGGAGTGTGATATGGCTTCCCAACTAGATGATGGCTCTTTAGGGCATGTTCATGGAAGTACAGTGATCTGAAAACATCAAAGCAGGTAGCTAGGGTCAGACCACATTGTGCTCGTATTCTGATCATTCTAAGAGCTGTCTTTCAGGAGGGACTTGGGCAAGTTGTTTGTATAGGTCAGACTAGGTGTGATAGAGGTGGTAAGAGAATCAGAAATCTTATTATATGGAATAGGTAGAAGGAAGTACACAGTAATTGTTGAAGAAATAGACTTAGGGGGGATGGAATAGTTTTAAGACACTTGAAAGGCTATTATGTAAGAATACAGAGTTTGGTATATGTATGAAGGAGCATATTGTTTTTCTTGTTCATTTGCTTTTTTAAACCTGACATTAATTAGAATGATTATGTCTTTCACACTTATTTAAGTATAAAGGTGGCAAAGCCCTCAGTTTAAGGGATATAATATTGTTTCTTGATGTATTACACATTTGATTCAGGTCAAATCTTTGTGTACATAATTATATGAATTTTACTACATCGCTGGCATTTCATTTTTTAAAATAATACATAAAGTACAGAAATTCAGAGAAAATAGCTTGTTAGCTTGAAGAATTTAACTTGAAGATACATGTCTATTTTTTAAAAATTACTTAAGAATGTTACTTGCTTTGTGATTTATTTTAAATTGGATTTCTTTATACTCAAATTAGGGTTTTCAAAAGAGGAACTGACTTGGCTTCAGAGCCTTTGAGGAGTGCCCCATGTCTTCCAGACGCAGCTTTCTCCCGTGCTACTTTACCTCACTGACTTGGATCAGTTTTCACACCATTGGGACATAACAGAGGTAATGGTCCATTTGGAAAGGCATGGAAGATTGTTAGAATTCAGTTCATCCACCGCCAATAGTTACTGTGTGTTAGCGTTGCCTTGTGTAAGATGTTTCTAGAGGTTGAGAGCAGTATAAAGCACAGTCCCTGTTCTGAAAGTGCATGTGACCCTTGGATAGGCGATGTGGATTTCTGAAAGAAGAGTTTTCATAAAGTTATGCCACTAGAATAGAATAAATTAGCAGTTTGAATGATAGAGACACATTTATTTTCTTTTTGCCTAGTATAGGGTAAAAGGAAAAAGAGGAAAGACCTCATGGAAAAGGAAGAATTTTACGTAGATACTGAAGGATTAATAAGAGTTAAGTAGGATTTTGTATCCTTGAAGGTGGGTTTTTCTAAACAGAAATAATTATTTGGAAGCTCCTTTGGTTTTAAAGAATTAGTATGTAGTTTATCAAAGTTACATTTTAAACCCCAAATTTCCCTTAAATTTTAAAGTTCAACTTAACAAATGTTTTTAGATACATATAGTAAGTTTAGGGAATCATTTTAAAAGGAGACTTAAACTATATTGCATCCCTTTTACATACATATTTAAAACTTTAAAAAACTGTTTAAATAACTTAATATATTCACTATTTGGTAAGTAGTTCAGTTTTCAGACAAACCTTCACAAATGTTATGGTAAATCTTAAAACATTTAATAAACTTACAAGCATGGTACATATTAATATCTTAAGTTTCAGTACTATTTATAGTGAAATTCAAATTAAAATTACAAGTCTAGGTTAGCTGTTAATTCTGTTTTAAATTGAAATTATAGGGCTGATATTTTACGCTAATAGTCAGAATTGTTTTACGTTACAAATATATAAATATGTAAAGCATCATAAATACTGGTACTAAGGATTTGAGTCTGTAAGACATTTATATATTGTTAATTTCTTTTATTTATTTCTTCAGTTTCTTTCCTTGCATTGAAAGGTACTTGCCCAGTAGAATTGTAGTTGTGTCATTCCAAATAATGTTGGTTGGAACCTTTCTTGCACATTCTGAGGTTGTGTTCTGTGCTAGCATTTTTTTTTTTTTTTAATGATTCATAAGGTTTTGGTTGGGGCACTGAAGTCCTTGGGAACTTCTTTCCTTGTAACTCGTAATTGCTCGGCCATAGCCTTTCCAAACAAAAGATAACCTTTGTAAGTGTTCTCAACAGGGTCGTCTCTAGAACCTGAATCTGTTTTATTGCTGTACCAATTGATTTTATTCAGCTGATCTATTGACGACTTCTTTCATTCTTTTCCAGAATACTCTTTACATTCTTCCTGTATCTTAGGGCTACACCTTTTGTAGACATTTAACACATTTCTCTCATGGTTTTGTTTGACTGTGATCACAATACTTGGGTCATGCCAGGGACACTTTCTTCTCTGTATCACCTAGTGCCTAACTATGTTCATATATTGGCTTTCAAAAAATAGTGGATTAGAAACAATGAAAACTAAGGAGTTGGGTAACCAACCTGCATATTTAATATCTGGCATTTTATCTTAATCCATAGTACATGCAGAGAGTGAAGCCTTGCACACTGCTGGATTTGAAGGGTTGGGTTTAGTGTCAGTAAGTGTTCTGTAAGCTTGTTTCTGATGTTTTTAAACTACCTCATGCATGGATTGGGGAAAGCGTGGTATGGGGATTGATCAGTGGGCCCCAGATTCCAGACAGAGACTTGTTAAGTGTCTAGTTTGATAACTTGAACAACTCCAATAATCTCTCTCTGACAATTTTAATTTTTCTGAATCACGTCATCTGTGTAAAGACACAGATGTCGTGAAAATGTGATTGGTTATATTTCTGAGTGTACATTGGCAAGAACATATATTAAACTTCAAGGATGCTGTCTTTGAAATGTTAAGACATAAATTAGGAAAAATCTGAAAGTTTCTTTCTTAGCTTTTGAAGTTAAATGAAGATTCCAGTTCTATTTTCGATAAAATTTGCCTTTAAGTTGGCCTTATCACATGAAATTATTTGAAATATATGTAGTTTTTGACAGCCTTAGTGTAAAAATTGATTTTTTATTATTATTTCATTTGAAAAAGTTACTAGTCAATGGCGTGAGTTTGCTTAGTTTGTTCTATCTGCTTAGTCTGAAGTGTTTTTTTTTTTTTTTTAAAAATCGGACCTTTTTTTTTCTGAGTAGATTTTCTTCACAAAGTATAATTTATTTACTTACCTACTTAACACATTTAAGAATTTACTTATGTATATACGGCAGTATGAGGTCTTCACCATGTACAGGCTTTCTCCAGTTGCAGCAAGTGGGGATTACTATCTGGGGCTGCTCTTCAGCTGTGGGACGCGGGCCCCTCTCTGCGGCGGCTCCTCTTGTTGCAGAGCATGGGCTCGAGGGCTTCGTTAGTTCTGGCACACAGGCTTAGCTGCCCTGTGGAACCTCCCCAGACCAGGGATTGAACCTGTATCCCCTACTGGGTGGCATATTCTGGACCACTGGACCACTAGGAAAGTCCCACAGGACAGTGTAGAAGAACAGAAGGATAACAGTAAAAGTGTCCGTCCAGTCTCTGTCTGCCAGCCATCCATGTCCCTTCCTTAGTTTCTAAATGTATTCTTTTGGATAACTTCTGTGTCTTCACAAATGATTATATATATATTCTTTTGGCTTCTCCTTTTATAGACACAACATACTCTGATTTGGACCTTGCAGTTTTCATTTAGTATCTTCATGATCATTTCTTCCAAACACTGAAGGAAGAATTGTATGATCTTGCCATTAATGATGGAAATAGTAGTTAAAAGGGAAAAGGAATCTTTGGACAGAGATATCATTCCCAAATGGAAGTGTCTTTTCCAGAGCCAGTGCAAGGTTTTAAGGTTAATTTTAATTGTCATTTATAAAATTTTGAATGGTTTGAAAAGACTACTTTGTAACTAAATTCTGAAGAATAATAATAAAACATTACTCTAGTTTAAGAAATAGAACATTTTTCTTTGTTTTTGAAACCTCTGATTTTATTAACAGTTTTATGTGTGTGACATTTCTGTATAAAATTAGGTAGAAAATACTTCAGTGTAGAAATTAAGTGTACAAAATCTTGTTAAAATTTTTTATATTTTTAAAAAACTCTCAATTTCCACACTGTAGCAAACTGCCATGCCTGTTCTGGAGTTGTGCACTTATGAAGTCAGGATTCTGATGTACGCAAATTTCAGTTAACACTAGTTGCAAAAGTGAAGACTCCCTGTATATATGTATGTTTGTGTGTCTCTGTTTGTATTTTTGTTTACTTTTGTTTTGAAACAATCTCAGACTTGGAGAAAAATTACAATTGCAGTACAAAGAACTTCTCTTTTCTTAAACTGTTTGACAAAATGCCCATTGTCGATACTTTAGCATACAAGTAGACCGTGTTTTATTGTATCTGCAAATTCAGTTTTTGGAAACTGAAGTTCTGCGGCAGCCCTGCACTGAGGGTGTCCGTCATCTTTGCAGTAGCATTTGCACACTCTGGGTCTCTGTGTCAGTTTGGTGATTCTCGCAGTATTTCACACTTTTTCATTGTTATTTCTTAGAGTGAGCTGTGATCAGTGACTTTTGATAATACTGTTGTCATTGTTTCGGAGTTTGTAATTAATTGTAACCATGAACCGTGCCCACAGGAGAAAGTGCAGTGATCTTAGTAAAATATGTGTGTTCTGACTGCCCCACCAGCCAGCCATTCCCTACCTCTCTCCTTCTCCTCAGGTCTCCCTATTCCCTGAGACTCAGCAGTATTGAAATTAGGGCAGTTAATAACCCTGCAGTGGACTCTGAGTGTATGTGTGTTTGTCACTCAGTTGTATCCAACTCTTTGTGACCCCTGGATTGTAGCTCGCCAGGCTTCTCTGTCCATGGAGTTCTGCAGGTAAGAATACTGGAGTGGGTTGCCATTTCCCTCTCTGGGGGATCCTCCTGACCAAGGGATCAAACCCCAGCCTACTGCATTGGGTCAGATTCCTTACCATCTGAGGCACCAGGTGTTCAAGTGAAAGTAAGAGTTGCGTATCTCTTACTTGAAACCAAAAGCTAGAAATGATTATGAGCTTAGTGAGGAAAGTGTGTTGACAGCCAAGATAGGCTGACAACTAGAACTCTGTGCTGGTTAGTCAAGTTGTGAGTGCAAAAGAAAAGTTCTTGAAAGTAAAAGGGCTATTTCGTGAACACAGGAATAATAAGAAAGTGAAACAACCTTATTGATGATGCGGAAAAAGTTTGAATGACCCTTAAGCCAAAGCCAAATCTTGAGCAAACCCTGATGATGATTTAGTCATTAAGTCGCATCTGACTCTCTGCAACCCCATGGACAGTGGCCTGCCAGGCTCCTATGTCTGTGGGATTCTCCGGACAAGAGTACTGGGAGTGGTTGGCATTTCCTTCTCCAGTGGATCTTCATGACACAGGGATTGACCCGGGTCTCCCGCATTGAGGGCAGATTTACCGACTGAGCTACAAGGGAAGCCTTAAAACTTTCGTAAGTCTCTTCAGTTCTCTGAAGGCTGAGAGAGGTGAGGAAGCTGCAGAAGACTTTGAAGGTAGCAGAGACTGATTCATGAGGCTTGAGGGAAGAAGCCATACCCCCAACCTTTGCTATTAATGCAAATCCAGCACGGGCTGGTTAGGTTGAGTTGAGAAGCAGTGTGGTTTGCAAGTGAACATACCTCGTTTAGGGAGAGATCAATAGCCATACAGGGAGATATGATTAGAAAGAGGAAGAACATTATATGATGCATTTTACTTATCTGAGGCAGGATTGATGGGGTTCTGCTTGAACAAGAGCCTGAGGTCATCAACAGGTTCACAGGAATAGCTGTCCTCTGGCTTTGGAGTCTCAGTTTCTGTCTCCCCCTCCTGTAGGCCATAGGGTTTTATTCTAGAATTGTGGACCCAGGCAGATAGACCCTTCACTTTTACAGCAGTTGAAGTCACTAGAACAACCTGATATGGCCCTGCCATTTCTCGGACAGCTGGTTTGGACTCCCTTTTTCTTGCCAGGTCTTTACTGATACTTGATCCCCTGGCTTTACCTGGGGATTTTTCAAGTCTTCCTGTGGTTTGTTCTCCATACCGTTGGAGTTCTTGCTGAAACCTTCCCAGGTCAATTATATGTTTTAAGAGTGTATTGGCATCCTCGTCAAAAAACAAATCAGAAGTTAAGAATGGACCTAGATACATCATTTCATAAGGAATTAAGAATAGTGGCCGTTTGGGGGATGTCCGTACCCTCATGAGGGCTATGGGTAGCCTATGTGTCCACTTATTATGTGTTTCTTGACATAGCTTAGCCAGAGCCCTTTTAAGAGTCTGGTTGGCTCTCTCTACATTTCCTGAAGCTTGAGGCCTCCAGGATGAGCGGAGCCGGTATTTTATGCCTAAGCATGCGGTTAGGTTCTGGGATATCGTGGCTGTAAATGAGGGCGCATTGTCACTCTGAAGTGACCGAGGCAGCACACACCTAGGCACTATCTCCTTCAACAGAGCTTTACAGACTTCTGTAGCTCTCTCAGTCTCAGTAGGGAACACTTCGATCCATCCTGTGAATGTGTCAATAAAGACTAGCAAATAAGAAAACCCTTGGGTCTTTGGCATGGCTGTAAATTCTACTTGCCAGTCCTCTCCTGGGTATGATCCCCGATGTTGGACAGGTGTAATTAGAGGAGGTCTGGTTTTTGGGTTATTTTTTAGACAGGTGTCACAATTTTGTGTGACCTGTTTAACAACCTTAGCTAACTGGGGATGGTAGAGAATAGACTTAAGGAAGATTTCTAGATTATCTCTTCCAAAATGGGTGCTCTTATGTAAGGTGTTAGTAATTTTTTAAACCTGAGAATCAGGGAGTATTATTTGGGCCTGATCAGGCTGAAACCACCCATGTGACCCAATCTCCCAGCTCTGCTCAGCATATCGGGAATGTCCCCCAGGGGTAAAATCTGGAGTCAGGGTTTCCTTGGGGAAAAGGGGGCAGATAGCAGTGGCAGAGGTAACTTCCCTGGCAGCTCGTCCTGCCTCTTGATCAGCTTTCCTATTTCCTTGAGCTTCTTTGTCTTGCCCCTTTTGGTGACTCTTGCAGTGGATGACAGCTAATTTTGCAGGAAGTTTGACTGCCTCCAGGAGCCTGAGAATGAGCTCTTTGTGTTTAATAGGAGGCCTTCAGGCACTGAGAATCTCTCTTTCTTTCCAAATTGCTGCATGGGCATGCAGAATGAGGAAAGCATACTTAGAGTCCATATACACATTAATCTTCTTTCCTTCGCCTAACTCCAAAGCTCTTGTTAGGGAAAAATTTCACCTTTCTGGGCTGAGGTGTCTGGAGGAAGAGACCCACTTTCCTTAGTTTCTTCCAGGCTCGCTACAGCATATCCTGCTTTCCTCTCTCCCTTTTCTACAAAACTGCTGCCATATGTGTACCAGTTTTGCTTTGGGTCAGATAAAGGTGTCTCTGTTAGGTCTCGGTGAGAAGAGTATAACTCGTCTGTGATTTGTATGCATTGGTGATCCAGAGGGAAAGTGGGGGATCTGGCAGTAAGGTTGCTGGATTGAAAGTCTGGCAGACCCTCAACTTTATTTCTGGAGTGTCAAGGAGGAGGGCTTGGTATTGGGTGATCCTTCCCCCTGTCATCCACCTGTCCCCTTTCGTTTCCAAGACTGCTTGCACCTGGTGAGGCGTATACACTGTGGTGGGCTGACCCAGGGTCAGCTTAGATGCCTCCTTAACCATAAGAGCGGTGGCTGCTACTGCCCGGAGGCAAGTGGGCCACCCTCTGGCCACCTCATATAGCTATTTTGAGAGATAAGCTACGGGTTGTAATACGGGCCCCATCATCTGCCCTAACACCCCAAGAGCAGCTCCTGTCCTTTCAGAAACATAGAGTCTAAAAGGCTTCTCCAGGTTTGGGAGGCCTAAAGCTGGGGCTGTAGTGATGGACTCTTTTAGGGCATTAAAGGCCATCTTGCAGGTCTCATGCCAGTCGAGTGGCTCTTTCACTTTCCTCCTTAACTTTTCATATAGGGGTCTGGCCAGATTGCCATAATTAGGAATCCATATCCTGCAAAACCTGGTCCTTCCTAAAAATCCCCTAAGCTGTTGTTTTGTTTGGGGGTACGGGGTATTTAAGATGAGGGATCTCCCCTCGGGGTCAGGCATTCTTTTTCTCTCCGTAATTATAAATTCAAGGTATTTTACTTGGGTTAAGCTAATCTGAGCCTTCTTGGGGGATACTCTATAACCCTTTTCATATAGGAAATTTAGAGTTTTAAATAGTTTCCATTTGAGAGCTGGTAAAATCTGGCCTAGCTATGAACAAGTCATCCACATACTGTATTAGACTACTGTTTGTTAAAGTTAATTTCCTTAATTCTCTCCCCGAGGAAGTCCCGAAGATATGAGGGCTTTCCCTAAACCCTTGGGATAGTCAAGTCCAGTCGAGAGTTGTATGGTCTCTGTTGTTTCCAAGTCCCGCCACTAAAAAGCAAAGAGTTTTTGGGATTCAGGATGGAGAGGAATGCAAAAGAAAGCACCTTGAAGGTCCATGACTGAGAAGTACTTGGCATTTCCTGGTACTTGGGATAGGAGGGTATATGGTTTTGGGACTATGGGGTGGATGGGAACCACAGCTTCATTAACAGCTCTTAGATCCTGTATGAATCGGTAAGATCCATCTGGTCTTTGAACGAGCAAGATTGGGGTATTGCAAGGGGACTCACAGCTGATTAGAATTCCAGTATCTCGGTATTTGTTAACTAATGGTCTAAGACCCTCAAGAGCTTTTGGTTTTAAGGAATATTGCTTTTTCCAGTGCTAGGGAGCATTTGGTCTCAGAGAAATCTTTCCTGGTGGAACATTTATGGCTAAACCAGGGCTGGAGACATCCCACACCTGGGGATTGACCTCACCTAGACAAGGGACAGACATCTCCTTTTCTACCTCCAACTGTAAATATTCAGACAGAGGCAAAGAAAATTATCGACTACTGCCTTTGTATCCCCAAGTGACTCTGCTTTAGAGGTGAAAGTGTTATTCTCACCATGGAAAATTTGGAAGCTGCAAACATGAAAAATTTAAAGAGTCACGCAGAGGCTAGTCACTCTAAGCTAACCCAGAGAAGCAAGTCAGGCAGACATGCTTCTGTTTTCTCACAGAAGCTGCTTATGACCGGCCCTGCTCACAGACAGATTGCTAATGCCAAATCGATAGACAGTTATGCAGATATTCTTTAGCAACTGAGCCACCAGGGAAGCCCTACTAGTTCAGTTGGTAAAGAATCTGCCTGCAACGCAGGAGACCCCGCTTTCAGTCCTGGGTCGGGAAGATCCCCTGGAGAAGGGATAGGCTACCCACTCCAGTATTCTTGCCTAGAGAATTCCACGGACTCTATAGTCCATGGGGCCGCAAAGAGTCAGGCACGAACTGAGCCACTTTCACCTGCACATGCGGATATTACTTAGAAAAAGAAATGTGGTAACAGATCTAGTACCTCTGTCAAGCTCATGAGTGAGTACTATAAATATACAGAATCAGCTTTGTCCTGCATAGTTATTACCATCCTGTATTTGCTTTGAGAGGAGTTGAGCTAGTCTTGTGAAAGAGGAATGATTCTTTACCAACTGAGCCACAAGGAAAGCCCACTACTACTGGAGTGGGTAGCCTATCCCTTCTCCAGCGGATCTTCCTGACCCAGGAACTGAACCAGGGTCTCCTGCCTGAGTAAAACATATTGGGTAAATATCGGTGAGGGAGCATAACGATGGACATTGATTGGTAAACTCAGTTTTCCTTGTCCAGATGGCTAGCGGAGGAGAAATAAACGTTGGCATGCATTTAAAAAATTCTTCTGATACTATATATAAAATTTACTTGTTCTCTGCAGAAGTCTTTAATGAAGCACAGATATTGTCACTAGATTGCTTTGGTCATATCCGTCTTATCCACATTTATTTTTAAAAGTCGCATAGTGTGGCCTCAAATACTTGAAGACACGACAAAAGGTTTCTTTGGTCTCCATTCTAAACTGGATCGTGAGAAGGCAGTGGATCAGCATAATGCAGGAGCTCAAGATATTTTTGGAAAAACTTGACTAGTCTGTTTAATGATATGGAAGAATGAGTTAAGGGTGGCAGCACGAAACAGAAGGCCATGCTAGAAGTACACAAGACCTTGTTTGGTAAGTCCAAACATGACTTTTTCTTTCAATTGAAGGATAGTTTCTTTACAGAATTTTGTTGCCAAACATCAGCATGAATGAGCCACAGGTATACATATGTCTCCTCCCTCCTGAACCTCTCTCCCATTTCCCTCCCCAATCCACCCCTAGCTTGTTGCAGAGCCCCTGTTTGAGTCCCCTGAGTCATACAGCAAATATCATTGGCATCTGTTTTTACGTATGGTAATATATTTTCATGTTATTCTGCATTCATCTCACCCTCTGCTTCCTCCCCCTTGCCCATGTCCATAAGCCTGTTCTCTACATCTGTGACTCCTTGGCTGCCCTGCAAATAATTTCATCAATACCACCTTTAGTTCAAGCATTTTTTTTCCCCCAAGCATTTCTTATTTCTTATACCAGTCTTTCTGTCTTTAATGTGAGACTGATTTCGAAACTGATATGAAAGTATTATTCTCAGCATGGAAAATTTGGAAGATGCAAACATGAAAAATTTAAAAAGTCATGCAGAGGCTAGTCAGTCTAAGCTAACCCCTAAAACATTTATTGACTGATTTCTAGTTTCTCTTCTTTAACCGTTTTTATCTACAATAATCCTGTGTATTCCTTTTAGTTAGGGATTCATTTTTAGACTATCCTGACTCTTCAACTAAGTTCCAGTTTTGGGTCTCATACAGTGAGACATGTGCCAAATGCTTCCTGAATACTATAGAATATATTTTATGTTTATAATACTTCCATGCTTATGTAGTGAGTCAATGATTTTAAGTTTATTTGTTACACATTTCAATGTAAAAGTCAATGTGTGAACTAACATATTCACGATTTGGAAAAGGTGGCTTTTTTTGTCGTGTGCTAGAACTCCTCACCCGACCAAAGGTCATGGAGAGGTCTATTGTTTTTCTAAAATGGTTATAGTGTTGTTGGGTTTTTGTTTTTGTTTGTTTGTTTTTTTTTTGTAATTGAATTAGGGTGTGAGTTGCAAAGTTTGTGTTTCTGTTCATTTCATTCCATCTGTTCGGGTTTCTTTCTCTCTCCTGAGTCAGACAGTAATTTCCCATTGGTTGTCCAGTTACCAAGGTTGGTGTCCATGCATCCGTGCTGGTCTCTGCATTCATGTCCGGGTGTCCTGTGAAACACTAAGCTTAATTTATTTGGAAATGACCTAGCTGTTCAATAAACTGTCATCACTCAGTTGAGCACAAGGATAGAAATTCAGGTGACCAAACTCCGGAGAAGCTAGTGTCAGAGCGCCCCGGTGTGGCGTTCATGCAGGGGGTTGGGAGGAAGGGGGTGGGGCACGGAACGAGGAGATCTCAGGTGCCCTCGCACCCTGGGCCTCTCCAGGCCCGCCCCTTCTCAGCGGCTTCCCCCTGTACCCATCGCATTCGCTGCTCAGGGCCGGGTGGCCTCTGCAGCTGCCCGGCATGCTGCCCGAGTCCCCCCCTGCCCACAAGCTGTCTTCGAGTCTCTCTCTGAACCCTCGTCTCTTTCTGCCTCTGTCTCACCTGGCGTGGGTGCGTGCGAGTGACTGTCCTTGTGCCTGGCTTTCGCTCCTCTGCTCTCTCAGGAAAGACTTGTGCTCGGCCGGCAGAGTGGGGGCAGGGCGGGTCTCGGTAGGGCGAAAAGGCGGGGCTGATGTGCTCCAGGGGGTTTGCGCAGTGGGCAGGATGTGCGCCTGGGGCCCTGGCTGGGCTGCCTCTAAGCCAGCATGAGGCTCCGGGGACCGCGGCCCCGGGCCGAAGCCCCGCTCGTCCGGAGCCACGTCACCCTGAGCAGAGAACGGGATGGTGGGGGGCAGGGGGTGAGGGGGCACCGAGACCTCCTCGCTGCTCTACCCACCCCCTCTCCCCCCACCTCAGGTCCCGCAGGCACGCCAGGCCCCGGCCGGGCCAGAGGGGTGCTGGCCGAGGCTGGCGGTGTGCGGGGCCGTGGCGCCCTCCGCAGGCCCCCGAGCTGCCGGCCCTGGTTAGTCGGAGTCCAGTCGCGGGTCGTGCTGCTCAAGTGCAGCGCGCGCCAGCTCGAGAGCTGTGGCCCCAGGCCCGAAGGGCAGGTCAGAACGCAAGGGAAGCGCAACGCGGAGCTCTTGGGGCGCCTGACAGCCACCTCGGTCTAAGGCCATAGCACCCTGAACGTGCCCTATCTCCTCTGATCTGGGAAATTGAGTAGGGCCGGGCCTGGTCAGTACTTGCATGGGAGACCGCCTTGTAGTTAGGCGGTTTTGTGATTTTTCTGAATGCCTACTTCAGAAAGTTAGAATTGGATGACTGCACACAGGAAAACGAATAATGTTTTCACACATAATCTTAAGAATCCAGCAGCTGGTCATTCTTTTTCCTGTCCTAACACAGCTAACTGGAAGTCAGTTGCAGTAAGTTCTACTGACTTAAGACCCTAATCCCTAATGGAGGATATATAGGAAAGCCCATAATATATCTAAATAAACATGAAAGATAGAACGATGAGAAAAAAAAAAAATGCTCAGTGACATCTTAGTTGGTATATGAAACACGACGTTTATGAAAGCACAACCCATAATCAAGTCCAGGCCATGGAAGCCTGTGACGTTCACTGAGTGTTGACTTCCCTTTCAGCTGAGATTGTAAAAAGTGCTTTGTAAAATACCTGAGGTTTGAAGCACTTGTAACCTCCTGAAGAGACTGCAATCAGAAGGCTTTCTAGAATATCCTGACGCTGTGGTGAGCTCAAGCAATACATTCTGCAGAGGTCGGAAGACAGACATGTTGGGAAGTGGGGATGACTTCTACTGCACTTAGGGAGAAAAGGCATGTACAAGTGGAGAAGCAACACCTCAGTGATGGAATCTTTAAAGACTCCATACATGGAGAAGGAAATGGCAACCCACTCCAGTATTCTTGCCTGGAAAAATCCATGGACAGAGGAGTCTGGCGGGCTGAAGTCCACAGGATTCCATGACTGATCGTGTGTGCACGAGGGTGGAGGGAGACGGGTTGGTAGCAAGAAACTGGTAGAAGTAAAAAATAAGAAAAAATATAAAATAAAGACTCGATAAATATGACAACGACTGGTAGGAATAAACCTTCAGAAGTGCCTTCTCAGACCTCCCGTCAGAAGCACAAGCGTAATAAAGACACTGAGTTTTCACGGTCTCACACAAAATTAGACTGGCTTATGACAGTGGGCAGAAAGGCTCCTCTAAGACATCGGGGCTGGGCTTTACTGGAGGATGCACATCGATTGAGTGCATGGCTATGTGTTATGGAATTATGTCTTACTGGCAGGGCGAAGGCATCTTCTTGAAGAACACAGCAAATAACACTACAAATTCAAGGAACTTGGCTACAATGACAATAGCTGATTTCATGTTGGCTACTGCTTGGCAGAGCTGGGTTCGCCTCTCCCATTAAGTACCTCAGTGGCCAGCTGTGAATGTAGCCATTAGTTTCTCACTTAGAAACCGAACCTAATACTTGCCATGTGCACTAGCGCAAGAACAGTGAAAGCTCCGCGGAGAAGCAAGTCAGACAGACATGCTTCTGTTTTCTCATAGAAGCTGCTTATGACCGGCCCTGCTCACAGACAGATTGCTAATGCCAAGTCGATAGACAGTTATGCAGATATTCTTTAGCAACTGAGCGACCAGGGAAGCCCTACTAGCTCAGTTGGTAAAGAATCTGCCTGCAACGCAGGAGACCCCGCTTTCAGTCCTGGGTCGGGAAGATCCCCTGGAGAAGGGATAGGCTACCCACTCCAGTATTCTGGCCTAGAGAATTCCACGGACTCCATAGTCCATGGGGCCGCAAAGAGTCAGGCACGAACTGAGCCACTTTCACCTGCACATGCGGATATTACTTAGAAAAAGAAATGTGGTAACAGATCTAGCACATCTGTCAAGCTCATGAGTGAGTACTATAAATATACAGAATCAGCTTTGTCCTGCATAGTAATTACCATCCTGTATTTGCTTTGAGAGGTGTTGAGATAGTCTTGTGAAACAGGAATGATTCTTTACCAACTGAGCCACAAGGAAAGCCCACTAATAAAGGAGTGGGTAGCCTATCCCTTCTCCAGCGGAACTTCCTGACCCAGGAACTGAACCAGGGTCTCCTGCCTGAGTAACACATATTGGGTAAAAATCGGTGAGGGAGCATAACTATGGACATTGATTGGTAAACTCAGTTTTCCTTGTCCAGATTGCTAGCGGAGGAGAAATAAACGTTGACATGCATTTAAAAAATTCTTCTGATACTATATATAAAATTTACTAGTTCTCTGCAGAAGTCTTTAATGAAGCACAGATGTTGTCATTAGATTGCTTTGGTCATATCCGTCTTATCCACATTTATTTTTAAAAGTCACATAGTGTGGCCTCAAATATTTGAAGACACGACAAAAGGTTTCTTTGGTCTCCATTTTAAACTGGATCGTGAGAAGGCAGTGGATCAGCATAATGCAGGAGCTCAAGATATTTTTGGCAAAAACTTGACTAGTCTGTTTAATGATATGGAAGAATGAGTTAAGGGTGGCAGCACGAAACAGAAGGCCATGCTAGAAGTACACAAGACCTTGATTGGTAAGTCCAAACATGACTTTTTCTTTCAATTGAAAGATAGTTACTTTACAGAATTTTGTTGACAAATATCAGCATGAATGAGCCACAGGTATACATATGTCTCCTCCCTCCTGAACCTCTCTCCCATTTCCCTCCCCAATCCACCCCTAGCTTGTTGCAGAGCCCCTGTTTGAGTCCCCTGAGTCATACAGCAAATTTCACTGGCATCTGTTTTTACGTATGGTAATATATTTTCATGTTACTCTGCATTCATCTCACCCTCTCCTTCCTCCCCCCTGCCCATGTCCATAAGTCTGTTCTCTACATCTGTGACTCCTTGGCTGCCCTGCAAATACTTTCATCAGTACCACCTTTAGTTCAAGCATTTTTTTTTTCCCGCAAGCATTTCTTATCTCTTATTCTAGTCTTACTGTCTTTAGTGTGAGACTGATTTCGAAACTAATATGAAAGTATTATTCTCAGCATGGAAAATTTGGAAGATGCAAACATGAAAAGTTTAAAAAGTCACGCAGAGGCTAGTCAGTCTAAGCTAACCCCTAAAACATTTATTGACTGATTTCTAGTTTCTCTTCTTTAACCTTTTTTATCTACAATAATCCTGTGTATTCCTTTTAGTTAGGGATTCATTTTTAGACTATCCTGACTCTTCAACTAAGTTCCAGTTTTGAGTCTCATACATTGAGACATGTGCCAAATGCTTCCTGAATACTATAGAACATATTTTATGTTTAAAATACTTCCATGCTTATGTAGTGAGTCAATGGTTTTAAGTTTACTTGTTACACATTTCAATGTAAAATCAATGTGTGAACTAACATATTCACGATTTGGAAAAGGTGGCTTTTTTTGTCGAGTGCTAGAACTCCTCACCCAACCAAAGGTCATGGAGAGGTCTATTGTTTTTCTAAAATGGTTATAGTGTTTTTTTTTGTTGTTTTTTTTTTGTAATTGAATTAGGGTGTGAGTTGCAGTTTGTGTTTCCGTTCGTTTCTTTCCATCTGTTCAGGTTTCTTTCTCTCTCCTGAGTCAGACAGTAATTTCCCATTGGTTTTCCAGTTACCATGGTTGGTGTCCATGCATCCGTGCTGGTCTCTGCATTCATGTCCGGATGTCCTGTGAAACACTAAGCTTAATTTATTTGGAAATGACCTAGCTGTTCAATACACTGTCATCACTCAGTTGAGCACAAGGATAGAAATTCAGGTGACCAAACTCCCGAGAAGCTAGTGTCAGAGTGCCCTGGGAGTGGCGTGCTTGCAGGGGGTTGGGAGGACGGGGGCGGGGCCCGGAACGCGGCGATCTCAGGTGCCCTCTCACCCTGGGCCTCTCCAGGCCCGCCCCTTCTCAGCGGCTTCCCCCTGCCCCCATCGCATTCGCTGCTCAGGGCCGGGTGGCCTCTGCAGCTGCCCGGCATGCTGCCAGTTTCCCCCCCTGCCCACAAGCTGTCTTCGAGTCTCTCTCTGAATCCTCGTCTCTTTCTGCCTCTGTCTCACCTGGCGTGGGTCCGTGCGAGTACCTGTCCGTGTGCCTGGCTTTCGCTCGTCTGCTCTCTCAGGAAAGACTTGTGCTGGGCCGGCAGAGAGGGCGCAGGGCGGGTCTCGGTAGGGCGAAAAGGCGGGCCTAAGGCGCTCCAGGGGTTTGCGCAGCGGGCAGGATGTGCGCCTGGGGCCCCGGCTGGCTGCCTCTAAGCCCGCAGCAGGCTCCGGGGACCGGGGCCCCGGGCCAAAGCACCGCTCGTCCGGAGCCACGTCACCCTGAGCAGCGAACGGGATGGTGGGGGGCAGGTGTTGGGAGGGAACCGAGAGGTCCTCGCTGCTCTACCCACCCCCCTCCTCCCACCCCTCGTCCCGCAGGCATGCTAGGTTCCTGCTGCGCCAGACGGGTGCTGGCCAGGGCTGGCAGTGTGCGGGAGCGGGGCGCCCTCTGCTGGCCCCCGAGCTGCAGGCCCTGGCCGGCCGTAGTCCAGTCGCGGGTCGTGCGGCTCAAGTGCAGCGCCCGCCCGCTCGAGTGGTCTGGCCACAGGCCCGACCGGCAGGTCAGAGCGCAAGGGAGGCGCAGTGCGGTGTTCTTGGGGTGTTTTGCAGCCGCCTCGGTCTAAGGCCATACCACCCTGAACGTGCCCTCTCTCCTCTGATCTGGGAAACTGAGCAGGGTCTGGCCTCGTCAGTACTTTGTTGGTAGACCTCCTAGTAGTTAGCCGTTGTTTTGATTTTTCTGAATGTATATTTCAGAAATTTAGAATTGGATGATCATGATGATGTCACTCTGACTGCACTGCAACGGTTTATCTATCATTCTCTGAAGGTCTACTTCAGTCTCCCTCGCCCTCCTCCCCCTGAGATGCCAGAATCTGAAGAAAAAGCTTGGGTATCCTCAGTAGAAAGCAAATATGGACTGAATCTGCTCATGAGAGAGACTTGATCAAACACTGTTGATCAGTGTTTGAGGTAAGTGCAAGTGGACAAGGGATAATCCAGGCTTGCAAAGTGTGCCAGCTGATGAGGACAGGGAAATATCCGCACACGAGAACGAGGTACCGAGGTGAAGAGCCAGGGCAATACTGGGAGATGGATTTCACTGAGGTAACATCAGGCAAGTACAGGTATCGCTATCTGTTGGTTCTGGTAGACACCTTCTCAAGGTGTGTGGAAGCCTTCCCCGTTGTGGGAGAGACGGCAATAGTGGTTGCTTTAAAGATCTTAGAGTAGATGGTGCCTAGGTATGGGCTGCCTGTGACTATGGGCTCTGATAATGGACCTGCCTTTGTGAGTCAGATTGTACAAGGGCTGGCCCAAGCTCTGGGGACGAAATGGAAATTACATTGTGAATATAATCCCCAGAGCTCAGGACAGGTTGAGAGAATGAATCGGACCCTAAAAGAAACTTTGACAAAGTTGGCAATAGAGACTGGCGGGGACTGGGTGACCCTCCTTCCCTTCGCACTCTTTCGGGCGCGTAACACCCCTCTGTATGGAAGACCCCCTACTGTGTGTATTAGAACCTAGATGGAAAGGCCCTTATGTTGTTCTCCTTACCACTCCTACTGCTGTCAAGGTCGACCGGATTGGACCCTGGGTTCACTACAATCACGTGCGGCAAGCTACACCGGAAGAACAGGGAAAAGCGCGAGCAGAATGGAAGACGAGTCCTCACCCGTCAAATCCTTTGAAACTGAAACTCGTCCACCGGGAGGTCTCCTAATTCTCCTGCTGATCAGCGACGGGCAGACTCATGAGCTGCTCAACGAGACCTCAGGAATCCACCCTCCGATCCCCTGGTGGCCAGACCTTTACTTTGACCTAAGGGGAATCTTCCCCGGGGAAGGACCCCGGGGGAAATACCCACAATTCGGGCCATGGGGAGCTGTGGGGACTGGGAGAAAACTCGACCAAGAGGGGTTCTTCGCGTGCCCGGGCAAATCTGTGGTGGCATGGAAAGCTATTATTGCAGGAGCTGGAGCTGTGTAACCTCTTGTGATGGGCCCCGGGAATGAGACGTAGGAAACAGATTTGGTAGCCCCGAGTGTGGCTCAATCCCCAGGGCCAAGTAACTCAGATACAGGCGCAATTTAACCAAGCTTCACTATCTCTGCAAGGCCAAGGGCTTTCCTCCCTACGAGCCGCTGTAGATGCAATCAGTCACTTAGAGAAGTGTTTGACTTCCTTGTCTGAGGTGGTCTTGCAGAATAAGAGAGGATTAGACTTGACTTTTCTTCAACAGGGTAGGGTCTGCGAGGTTCTGGGAAAAGAATATTGTTTCTATGCAGACCATACAAGAGTGGTAAGAGAATCTATGGCAAAAGTGAGAGAGGGACTGGCACAATGAAAGAGAGAATGGGAAGCCCAGCAGAGATGGCTTGAGTCTTGGTTTCAACACTCCCCCTGGATGACTACCTTTATTTCCACCCTCCTGGGTCCACTTATAGTGTCAGTAGCCCAAGATGGAAAAGAGGAAGATTCCTCTACTTCAATAACAGACAGGGGGGAATGTGAGGCGAGCAGAAGTAACACAGCTTAGATTAGGAGTAGGCCTTCCTACTTGGTAAGATTATCAGGCCACCTGGATACAACCAATTAGCTTTCGCTTAACACTGACCACTGTTTGCCAATTAGGAAATTAGGAACGGGGTGGAAACCCCCAGGAACGTCCCACCCGCATGAAAGTTTTGACCAATGCAATAGCTTTGCAAACTTGTAACCAATCTGCTTAAACCAACCACCAACGTTGAGCATGTGCTCACCCTATAAATTTGTGTAACAGCTTGGGCTCGAGGCTCTCTGACCCACACCACTGCGTTGGTTGCGGCAGAGAGTCCTGGCTGGAGTCAGTAATAAACTTTGCTTTCTGCGAGTTGCATCATCTTGGAGGCCTTCTCTATTCCCGCTCGAGGATTCGGACATCGGGCTTAACAGTAGTTAGGCCGTTTTTTGATTTTTCTGAATGCTTCCTTCAGAAAGTTAGAATTGGATGACTGCAAACAATAAAATGAATAATATTTTTATACAAAATGTTAAGAATACAGAGCTGGATGTTCTTTTTCCTGTTCTACCACAGTTAACTGGAAGTCAGTTTTAGTAAGTACTGCTAACCTAAGGCCCAGAGTTAGTGTCAAGGTTTTGCCACTTCCCACTAAAATGTGGGAGCTCTTGTCTTAGCTCTCTCTAGCTTCAATGGAGGGTAAGGAAATGCAATTCTGATTGGTTTTCTAAAGATGAGATACTGTGTTGAGATACTTTTTTTTCTTTTTGTCAATTGACAGGTCTGATAAGGTTGTAATCATTCTCCCCTTCCACATGACAGTTTATGAGAACTGTGGAATGTTTAAAACAAACTTGAAATCCACGGGAAGGGAAGAAGAAAGCCTTTCTACAACCTACAATTCTGCATTTGGACTCCTGACTTTCTCAGTCTACAGAGAGATTATTAGAAGACATTCATGCATGCTGGGTGAGTGGAAGGAAAGCAGTTTTTAACTTACACATGGAATTTCTCCATTTCAGAGATGATTCTATGACAGTGCCTCGGAAAGTAGATGCAGCAATTTTGCCTTTCCAAACAATATTTTTCATCACTACTTTTTGCAGTACTTTTATTGTCACAGATCTGGGATAACTTCCTTCAAAGGGAGTTTGTTATGCACAAGCTACAATGTATTACAGAGAAGAAAAGAAAAGCTCTAAAGGTTTCAGAAACATTTGCTGAGTGGATAAGCATCTGAACACCCCCTCCCACCCCCCAACCGCCCAGTTACTTGTGGAATGTAGTGACTCAGTGTACTGTATCTAATGTTATGTTACAATCAGCATGCCCTCTCATCCAGGCAGTTTCTCAGAAGACAATGAAGTCTTACTAGTAAAGTTAATGTAATTTCTAGATACTAGAAAATGCGGACCTAATCAGTTGAGGCCACCAACTGTTTTGTGGCTTGGATTTCACTCAAATTTCTCTATTTGTAGGAGAGATATTTTTCTTATGAGGAATATGATAAATATCAGCTGGTTGCTGTCTGGTGATGAGAATTAACCTGGTGTGTATGATACACAGGTGGTAGCCAGGGAACTGTCAACTTGGGAGAAGCAACTTTCTTTCAGTTAGTTGTTCGGTTTAAATTTTATTCTGGATCTACACAGTCAATGTTATCATTGTGTTAATGTGTTCAGGGCTCGCCTTGGATACAATATTTCTTCTGAAAATGAGTTTTCTTTTTATTTTGTGATCTTTTAAATGTTGCACCGACTATGCTTCATGCATTGTTATATTCCATTTGGCTAATGTAATGTCTAGCTCATTTCCAATAAATACATTGCTGTCTGTTTAAAAAAAAAAAAAAAAACTTGCAATCACCTTTTACCGTCTGGCTCAGAAAAAGCAAGACGGTACTTATCACCATAATGAGAAATGCCTGGATTCCTAAGCCCAGGGAAACGCAATCCTCCCCTCTTTATTCCTGATTATTCAGGAACCAATGAGGGCCAGAGGGTTGCTCACAGATTCAAATGAGCACACGGAAAGCCTTTTGTTAAATGCTTCCAGACACCTGACAACATTTAGGAAAATAATTCTAGTTTTTGGCTGTGCTGTGTCTTTGCTACTGCAAGGGCTTAGTGGCAGTGTGCACGGGCTCCTCTTGAGATGTGGTGTGCAGACTTCTCATCGTAGTGCCCTGTCTTACTTTGCAGCACAGGCTCTAGGGCACCTGGGCTTCAGTTTTTGCAGCATGCTGGCTCAGCAGCTGTGCTACTGGGCTCAGTTGAGCACAGGCTCAACAGTTCTGGCTTGTAGGCTCAGTTGCTCCACAGCTTGTGGAATCTTCCTGGATCAAGGATCAAGTGTGTGTGTGAGTGTGTCTGTGGGAGAGGGTGTGGTCAGGCCGACTGGGGGCCTGGTGAATACCAAGAATGGAGAGGGGAGAGTGTGGAGGCCGGGGGTTTGCGAAGCCTGTGTGATCTTCCCGTGGTCTCTTTCTCCTCCTCCCAGAGCTGTGGTTTCAGGCTCTCCCCGTGTCTCAGCAGGGGGGGTGTGGGGGTGTGTGCCCCCGCGCGCGCACACAGGAGGGTAGGGCTGGGGGTGGGGCAGCCCCTTGGATTGCCTGAGGTGTGACAAGGGAGCCCCAGACGGAGACCCCACTTGAGCCGCAAGACCCGAGACCAAACTCCGGCCTGCCAGGGTCGGAAGCCCCTGCACACTGCCACCCCCGGCCAGCACCCGCCTGGCCGGGCGGGCTTCCGGGAACCGGGGCGCACCGGGGTGCGTGCTGGGGGTGGGGGGGAGGGGGATGGGGCGCGAAGGACCCACCTCCAGGGGGGAGCTGTTCGCTGCTCGGGGCCGGGTGGCATCTACACCTGCCAGGCATCCTGCCCGAGGCCCCCCTTGCCACACGCTGTCTTCGAGTCTCTCTCTGAACCCTCGTCTCTTTCTGCCTCTGTCTCACCTGGCATGGGTGCATGCGAGTGCCTGTCCGTGTGCCTGGCTGTCACTCGTCTGCTCTCTCAGGAAGGTCCTGTGCTGGGCCGGCGGCGTGGGGGCAGGGAGGGCCTCAGTAGGGCGAAAGGGCGGGGCTGACGCACTACAGTGGGATTGGGCACCGGGCAGGATGGGCGCCTGGGGCCCCGCCTAGGCTGCCACTAAGCCCGCAGGAGGCTACAGGGACTGCGGCCCCTGGCCGACTCCCCGCTCGTCCAGAGCCACCTGACGCTGAACAGCGAATGGAATGGTGGGGGGAGGGGGGTGGGGGGGGCGGTGCGGCGTGCCGCCGACCGGGGGCGGGGCCGAGGAGGCCCCGGGAGGGAGGGCAGCGAGACGTCCTCCCCGCTCAAGCCACCACCCCCCACGGCTGGTCTCCCAGCTGCAGGGCCTGTCCGAGTTTTTCCCATCAGTTTCAACAGTGACGGTCACCCCACATTGTGAGTCGTCTAGATGTCTCACTGACACCCCTGTTAGGGAGTGGCTTTTTAGAGAGATAGGGAACGTCACTTGGGGGATGTTAATCATGAGAAAAAATAAGGGCTCAGGTGGGATTGCAGATGTCATCCAGGGGGTAAATAGAGACAGTTGTTGCTGGTACCAAGACATGAAGTTTTTTTTGCCCCTTTTCCAAAAAGGCCATATTACGACCACATGGGGGCGCTGAGTAACAGCCCATAGCTCGGCTGGAAGGGTGGGCCTTTGATATTGATACCCCGGGATGGGTTGGACATACCCCCAACCTTTCTCATTAATGCAGATGCAGCCCGGGCTGCTTAGGTTGAGTTGAGAAGCAGTGTGGTTTGCAAGTGAACATGCCTCGTTTAGGGAGAGATCAATAGCCATACAGGGAGATATGATTAGAAAGAGGAAGAACATCATAAGATGCATTTTACTTATCTGAGGCAGGATTGATGGGGTTCTGCTTGAACAAGAGCCTGAGATCTTCAACAGGTTCACAGGAATAGCTGTCCTCTGGCTTTGGAGTCTCAGTTTCTGTCTCCCCCTCCTGTAGGCCATAGGGTTTTATTCTAGAATTGTGGACCCAGGCAGATAGACCCTTCACTTTTACAGCAGTTGAAGTCACTAGAACAACCTGATATGGCCCTGTCCATTTCTCGGACAGCTGGTTTGGACTCCCTTTTTCTTGCCAGGTCTTTACTGATACTTGAGACCCTGGCTTTACCTGGGGATTTTTCAAGTCTTCCTGTGGTTTGTTCTCCATACCGTTGGAGTTCTTGCTGAAATCTTCCCAGGTCAATTATATGTTTTAAGAGTGTATTGGCATCCTCGTCAAAAAACAAATCAGAAGTTAAGAATGGACGTCCATACATCATTTCATAAGGACTTAACAATAGTGGCCGTTTGGGGGATGTCCGTAGCCTCATGAGGGCTATGGGCAGCATATGTGTCCACTTATTATGTCTTTCTTGACATAGCTTAGCCAGAGCCCTTTTAAGAGTCTGGTTGGCTCTCTCTACATTTCCTGAAGCTTGAGGCCTCCAGGATGAGCAGAGCCGGTATTTTATGCCTAAGCATGCGGCTAGGTTCTGGGGTATCGTAGCTGTAAGTGAGGGCCCGTTTTCACTCTGAAGTGACCGAGGCAGCCCAAAGCTAGGCACTGTCTCCTTCAGCAGAGCTTTACAGACTTCTGTAGCTCTCTCAGTCTCAGTAGGGAACGCTTCGATCCATCCTGTGAATGCGTCAATAAAGACTAGCAAGTAAGAAAACCCTTGGGTCTTGGGCATGGCTGTAAATTCTACTTGCCAGTCCTCTCCTGGGTATGATCCCCGATGTTGGACAGGTGTAATTAGAGGAGGTCTGGTTTTTGGGTTATTTTTTAGACAGGTGTCACAATTTTGTGTCACCTGTTTAACAACCTTAGCTAACTGCGGATGAGAGAGGATAGGCTAAAGCATGATTTCTAGATTATATTTTCCAAAATGGGCGCTCTTATGTAAGGAGTTAGTAATGTATTAAACCTGAGAATCAGGGAGTATTATTTGGGCCTGATCAGGCTGAAACCACCCATGTGACCCAATCTCCCAGCCCCGCTCAGCATATCGGGAATGTCCCCCTGGGGTAAAATCTGGAGTCAGGGTTTCCTTGGGGAAAAGGGGACAGATAGCAGTGGCAGAGGTAGCTTCCCCGGCAGCTCGTCCTGTCTCTTGATCAGCTTTCCTATTTCCCTGAGCCTCTTTTTCTTGCCCCTTTTGGTGACTCTTGCAGTGGATGACAGCTAATTTTGCAGGAAGTTTGACTGCCTCCAGGAGCCTGAGAATGAGCTCTTTGTGTTTAATAGCAGAGCTTCGGGCACTGAGCATCCCTCTTTCTTTCCAAATTGCTGCATGGGTATGTAGAATGAGGAAAGCATACTTAGAGTCCATACACACATTAATCCTCTTTCCTTCTCCTAACTCCAAAGCTCTTGTCAGGGAAAAAGTTCAGCTTTCTGGGCTGAGGAGTCTGGGGGAAGAGACCCACTTTCCTTAGTTTCTTCCAGGCTCGCTACAGCATATCCTGCTTTCCTCTCTCCCTTTTCTACAAAACTGCTGCCATCTGTGTGCCAGTTTTCCTCTGGGTCAGATAAAGGTGTCTCTGATAGTTCCCGGCGAGAAGAGTATAACTCGTCTGTGATTTGGATGCATTGGTGATCCAGAGGGGAGGTAGGGGGATCTGGCAGTAAGGTTGCTGGATTTAAAGTCTGGCAGACCCTCAACTTTATTTCTGGAGTGTCAAGGAGGAGGGCTTGGTATTGGGTGATCCTTCCCCCTGTCATCCACCTGCGCCCTTTCGTTTCCAAGACTGCTTGCACCCGGTGAGGCGTATACACTGTGGTGGGCTGACCCAGGGACAGCTTAGATGCCTCCTTAACCATAAGAGCGGTGGCTGCTACTGCCCGGAGGCAAGTGGGCCACCCTCTGGCCACCTCATCTAGTTATTTTGAGAGATATGCCACAGGTTGTAATACGGGCCCCATCATCTGCTCTAACACCCCAATAGCAGTTCCTGTCCTTCCAGAGACATAGAGTCTAAAAGGCTTCTCCAGGTTGGGGAGGCCTAAAGCTGGGGCTGTAGTGATGGACTCTTTTAGGGTATTAAAGGCCACCTTGCAGGTCTCATGCCAGTCGAGTGGCTCTTCCTCTTTCCCCCTTAAATTTTCATATAGGGGTCTGGCCAGATTGCCATAATTAGGAATCCAGATCCTGCAAAACCCGGTCCTTCCTAAAAATCCCCTAAGATGTTGTTTTGTTTGGGGGTACGGGGTATTTAAGATGAGGGATCGCCCCTCGGGGTCAGGCATTCTTTTTCTCTCCGTAATTATAAATCCAAGGTGTTTTACTTGGGTCAAGCTAATCTGAGCCTACTTGGGGGATACTCGATAACCCTTTTCATACAGGAAAGTTAGCGTTTTAAATAGTGTCCATGTGAGAGCTGGTAAAATCTGGCCTAGCTATGAGCAAGTCATCCACATACTGTATTAGACTACTGTTTGTTAAAGTTAATTCCCTTAGTTCTCTCCCCGAGGAAGTCCCGAAGATATGAGGGCTGTCCCTAAACCCTTGGGGTAGTTGAGTCCAGTCGAGAGCTGTATGGTCTCTCTTGTTTCCAAGTCCCGCCACTCAGAAGAAAAGAGTTTTTGGGATTCAGGATGGAGAGGAATGCAAAAGAAAGCACTTTGAAGGTCCAAGACTGAGAAGTACTTGGCATTTCCTGGGATTTGGGATAGGAGGGTATATGGGTTTGGGACTATGGGGTGGATGGGAACCACAGCTTCATTAACAGCTCTTAGATCCTGGACGAATCGGTCAGATCCATCTGGTTTTTGAACGGGCAAGATTCGGGTGTTGCAGGGGGACTCACAGCTGATTCGAATTCCAGTATCTCGGTATTTGTTAACTAATGGTCTAAGACCCTCAAGAGCTTCTGGTTTTAAGGGATATTGTCTTTTCCAGGGCTAGGGAGCATTTGGTCTCAGAGAAATCTTTACTGGTGGAAAATTTATGGCTATACCAGGGCTGGAGACATCCCACACCTGGGGATTGACCTCATCTAGACAAGGGACAGACTCCTCCTTTTCTACCTCTGACTGTAAATATTCAGACATAAGCAAAGAAAATTATCGACTTCTACCTTTGTGTCCCCAAGTCACTCTGGTTTGGAGGCGAAAGTATAATTCTCACCATGGAAAATTTGGAAGCTGTAAACATGAAAAATTTAAAGAGTCACGCAGAGGCTAGTCACTCTAAGCTAACCCCTAAGACATTTATTGACTGATTTCTAGCTTCTCTTCTTTAACCTTTTTTATCTACAGTTATCCTGTGTGTTCCTTTTAGTTAGGGATTCATTTTTAGCCTATCCTGACTCTTCCACTACGTTCCAGTTTTGGGTCTGATACACTTACAGATGTGCCAAGTGCTTCCTGAATACTATAGAACATATTTTATTTTTAAAATAATTCCATGCTTATGTAGTGCGTCAATGATTTTAAGTTTATTTGTTACACATTTCAATGTAAAATCAATGTGTGAACTAACATATTCACGACTTGGAAAAGTTGGCATTTTTTTGTTGTGTGTTTGAACTCCTCACCCGACCAAAGGTCATGGAGAGGTCTATTCTTTTTCTAAAATGGTTATAGTGTTGTTTGTTTTCTGGTAATTGAATTAGGGTGTGAGTTGCAAAGCTTGTGTTTCTGTTCATTTCATTCCATCTGTTCGGGTTTCTTTCTCTCTCCTGAGTCAGACAGTAATATCCCATTGGTTGTCCAGTTACCAAGGTTGGTGTCCATGCATCCGTGCTGGTCTCTCCATACATGTCCGGGTGTCCTGTGAAACACTAAGCTTAATTTATTTGGAAATGACCTAGCTGTTCAATACACTGTCATCACTCAGTTGAGCAGAGGGAGAGAAATTCAAGTGACAAAACTCCAGAGAAGCTAGTGTCAGAGCGCCCCGGCGTTGCATGCGTGCAGGGGGTTGGGAGGGGGCGGTGCGTGGAGCGTGGAATCTCAGGTGTCCTCCCACCCTGGGCCTCTCCAGGTCCGCCGCTGCTCAGTGGCCTCCCCCCGCCCCCATCGCTTTGGCTGCTCAGGGCCGGGTGGCCTCTTCAGCTGCCCGGCATCCTTCCCGAGGCCCCCCTTGCCCACACGCTGTCTTCCAGTCTCTCTCTGAACCCTCGACTCTCTCTGCCTCTGTCTCACCTGGCGTGGGTGCGTGCGAGTGCCTGTCCGTGTCCCTGGCTGTCGCTCGTCTGCTCTCCCAGGAAGGTCCTGTGCTGGGCCCACGGCATGGGGGCAGGGCGGGCCTCGGTAGGGCGAAAAGACGGGGCTGAGGCGCTCCAGGGGGTTTGCGCAGCCGGCAGGACGGGCGCCTGGGGCCCCGGCTGGGCTGCCCCTAAGCCCCTGGAGGCTCCGGGGACTGCAGACCAGGCCGAAGCCCCGCTCTTCCGGAGCCTCCTGACTCTGAGCAGCGAACGGGATGGTGGGTGACAGGGGGTGAGGGGGCACTGAGATGTCCTCGCTGCTCTGCCCACCCCCCCTCCCCCCACCCCAGGTTCCGCAGGCACGCCAGGCCCCGGCCGGCCGGGCCAAACTGGTGCTGGCCTGGGCTCGCGATGTTCGGAGCGGGGGCGCACTCCGCTGGCCGCCGAGCTGCAGGCTCTGGCTGGCCGGAGTCCAGTCGCGGGTCGTGCGGCTCAAGTGCAGCGTGCCCGCTTGAGAACTGCAGCCCCATGCCCGACCGGCAGGTCAGACCGCAAGGGAGGCGCAACGCGGGGCTCCTGCGGCGCCTGGCAGCCGCCTCTGTCTAAGGCCATACCACCCTGAACGTGCCCTCTCTCCTCTGATCTGGGAAACTGAGCAGGGTCGGGCCTGGTCAGTACTTGGATGGGAGACCGCCTAGTAGTTAGGCGATTTTTTTTGATTTTTCTGAATGCCTACTTCAGAAAGTTAGAATCGGATGACTTCACACAGTAAAACGAAACATATTTTCATACATAATCTTAAGAATCCAGCAGCTGGTCATTCTTTTTCCTGTCCTAACACAGCTAACTTGAAATCAGTTGTAGTAAGTTCTACTGACTTAAGACCCTCATCCCTATGGGAAGATATATAGGAAAACCCATAATATATCTAAATAAACATGAAAGATACAATGATGAGAAAGAAAAAAATTTCTCAGTGACATCTTAGTTGGTATCGGAAACAAGATGATTATGAAAGCACAGCCCATAATCAACACCAGGACATGGAAGCCTGTGACTGTCACTGAGTGTTGACTTCCCTTTCAGCTGAGGTCGTAAAAAGTGCTTTGTAAACTTCTGAGGTTTGACGCACTTGTAACCTCCCGAAGAGACTGCAATCAGAAGAGTTTCTAGAATATCCTGATGGTGTGGAGAGCTCAAGCAATATATACTCCAGAGGACGGAAGACAGACATGTTGGGAAGTGGGGATGACTTCTACTGCACTTAGGGAGGAAGGGCATGTACAAGTGGAGAAGCAACACCTCAGTGATGGAATCTTTAAAGACTCCACACATGGAGAAGGAAATGGCAACCCACTCCAGTATTCTTGCCTGGAAAAATCCATGGGCAGAGGAGTCTGGCGGGCTGAAGTCCACGGGATTCCATGACTGACCGTGTGTGCACGAGGGTGGAGGGAGACGGGTTGGTAGCAAGAAACTGGTAGAAGTAAAAAATAAGAAAAAATATAAAATAAAGACTCGATAAATATGACAACGACTTGTAGGAATAAACCTTGAGAAGTGCCTTCTCAGACCTCCCGTCAGAATCACAAGCGTAAAAAAGACACTGAGTTTTCACGGTCTCACACAAAATTAGACTGGCTTATGACAATGGGCAGAGAGGCTCCTCTAAGACATCGGGTCTGGGCTTTACTGGAGGATGCACATCGATTGAGTGCATGGCTGTGTGTTATGGAAATATGTCTTACTGGCAGGGCGAAGGCATCTTCTTGAAGAACACAGCAAATAACACCACAAATTCACAGAACTTGGCTATAATGACAATAGCTGATTTCCTGATGGCTACTGCTTGGCAGAGTTGGGATTGCCTCTGCCATTAAGTACCTCAGTGGCCAGCTGTGATAGTAGCCATTACTTTCTCACTTAGAAACTTCCCATGTGCACTAGCACAAGAACAGTGAAAGCTCCCCAGAGAAGCAAGTCAGGCAGACATGCTTCTGTTTTCTCACAGAAGCTGCTTATGACCGGCCCTGCTCACAGACAGATTGCTAATTCCAAATCGATAGACAGTTGTGCAGATATTCTTTAGCTACTGAGCCACCAGGGAAGCCCTACTAGCTCAGTTGCTAAAGAATCTGCCTGCAACGCAGGAGACCCTGCTTTGAGTCCTGGGTCAGGAAGATCCCCTGGAGAAGAGATAGGCTACTCACACCAGTATTCTGGCCTAGAGAATTTCATGGACTGTATAGTCCTTAGGGCCGCAAAGAGTCAGGCACGAACTGAGCCACTTTCACCTGCACATGCAGATATCACTTAAAAAAAAAATGTGGTAACAGATCTAGGACCTCTGTCAAGCTCATGAGTGAGTACTATAAATATACAGAATCACTTTGTCCTGCATAGTTACTACCATCCTGTATTTGCTTTCAGAGGAGTTGAGCTACTCTTGGTACAGAGGAATGATTCTTTACCAACTGAGCCACAAGGGAAGCCCACTAATACTGGAGTGGGTAGCCTATCCCTTCTCCAGCAGATCTTCCTGACCCAGGAACTGAACCAGGGTCTCCTGCCTGATTCACACATATTGGGCAAAAATCGGTGAGTGGGCAGAACTAGGGACATTGATTGGTAAAATCAGTTTTCCTTGTCTAGATGGCTAGCGGACGCGAAAGAAATGTTGGTGTGGATTTAAAAAATTCTTCTGATACTATACAAAAAATTTACTAGTTCTCTGCAGAAGTGTTTAATGAAGCACAGATATTCTCATTAGATTGCTTTGGTCATATCCGTCTTATCCACATTTATTTTTTAAAATCACATAGAGTGGCTTCAATCACTTGAAGAAACGACAAAAGGTTTCTTTGATCTCCATTCTATACTGGATCGAGAGAAGGCAGTTGATCGGCATGATGCAGGATCTCAAGATGTTTTTGGCAAAAACTTGACTAGTCTGTTTAATGATATGGAAGAATGAATTAAGGATGGCAGCACGAAACAGAAGGCCATGCTATAAGTACACAAGACCTTGTTTGGTAAGTCCAAACATGACTTTTTCTTTCAATTGAAGGATAGTTGCTTCACAGAATTTTGTTGCCAAACATCAACGTGAATGAGCCACAAGTGTACATATGTCTCCTCCCTCCTGAACCTCTCTCCGGTCTCCTCCTCCTCATTCCGCCCCTCTAGCTTGTTGCAGAGCCCCTGTTTGAGTCCCCTGAGTCATACAGCAAATTGCATTGGCATCTCTTTTAACGTATGGTACTATGTTTCCATGTTCCTCTGCATTCATCTCACCCTCTCCTTCCTCCCCCCTGCCCGTGTCCATAAGTCTGTTCCCTACATCTGTGACTCCTTGGCTGCCCTGCAAATAATTTCATCAGTACCACCTTTAGTTCAAGCATTTCTTCCCCCCCCCCCCAAGCATTTCTTATTTCTTATTCCACTCTTACTGTCTTTAGTGTGAGACTAATTTCTAAACTGATATGAAAGTATTATTCTCAGCATGGAAAATTTGGAAGATGCAAACATGAAAAATTTAAAAAGTAACGCAGAGGCTAGTCACTCTAGGCTAACCCCTAAAACATTTATTGACTGATTTCTAGTTTCTCTTCTTTAACCTTTTTGATCTACGTAATCCTGTGTATTCCTTTTAGTTAGGGATTCATTTTTAGACTATCCTGACTCTTCCATTAAGTTCCAGTTTGGGGTCTGATACACTTACAGATGTGCCAAGTGCTTCCTGAATACTATAGAACATATTTTATGTTTTAAATCCTTCATGAGTATGTAGTGAGTCCATGATTTTAAGTTTATTTGTTACACATTTCAATGTAAAATCAATGCGTGAACTAACATATTCTCGATTTGGAAAAGGTGGTTTTTTTGTTGTGTGTAAGAATTCCTCACCGGACCAAAGGTCATGGAGAGGTCTATTGATTTTCTAAAATGGTTATAGTGTTGTTGTTTTTTTCGGTAATTGAATTGGGGTGTGAGTTGCAAAGTTTGTGTTTCTGTTCATTTTTTTCATCTGTTCGGGTTTCTTTCTCTCTCCTGAGTCAGACAGTAATTTCCCATTGGTTGTCCAGTTACCAAGGTTGGTGTCCATGCATCCGTGCTGGTCTCTGCATTCATGTCCGGGTGTCCTGTGAAACACTAAGCTTAATTTATTTGGAAATGACCTAGCTGTGCAATATACTGTCATCACTCAGTTGAGCACAAGGATAGAAATTCAGGTGATCAAACTCCGGAGAATCTTTCGTTGGAGAGGGTCGTGCGTTCAGGTGGTTGGGGTCGGAGGGGCGCGGACCCCGGATATCTCAGGTGCCCTCCCAACCTGGGCCTCTGCAGGCCTGCCTCTGCTCGGCAGCCTCCCCCCGCCCCCATCGCATTTGCTGCTCAGGGCCGGGTGGTCTCTGCAGCTGCCCGGCATCCTGCCCGAAGCCCCCCCTGCCCACACTGTCTTCCGGTGTCTCTCTGAACCCTCATCTCTTTCTGCCTCTGTCTCACCTGACGTGGGTGCGTGTGAGTGCCTGTCCGTGTGCCTGGTTGTCACTCGTCCGCTCTCTCAGGAAGGTCCTGTGCTGGGCCCGTG